>NC_088201.1:95343045-95679652 GCF_037126465.1 Ornithodoros turicata | reverse complement strand
GTATAGCATATGTCTGTAACTCAAACATCGCCATGCCAGTACTGGACAGCTGTTTCGGCCTTCTTGGACCTCATCAGCAGTACGCAGGCAGGCAACGTTTGAGTGGATGGCGTCAGAAGGTCACGTAACACGTGATTCCTCCCGTCAGGGTGAGATAACTCACTCACTGAAAGCCCAGTGCAAAGCCAGTGAAGTATACTTGTAAAAAAATAGCCCGAGCTCTTTGGCTGCACGTATAGCATATGTCTGTAACTCAAACATCGCCATGCCAGTACTGGACAGCTGTTTCGGCCTTCTTGGACCTCATCAGCAGTACGCAGGCAGGCAACGTTTGAGTGGATGGCGTCAGAAGGTCACGTAACACGTGATTCCTCCCGTCAGGGTGAGATAACTCACTCACTGAAAGCCCAGTGCAAAGCCAGTGAAGTATACTTGTAAAAAAATAGCCCGAGCTCTTTGGCTGCACGTATAGCATATGTCTGTAACTCAAACATCGCCATGCCAGTACTGGACAGCTGTTTCGGCCTTCTTGGACCTCATCAGCAGTACGCAGGCAGGCAACGTTTGAGTGGATGGCGTCAGAAGGTCACGTAACACGTGATTCCTCCCGTCAGGGTGAGATAACTCACTCACTGAAAGCCCAGTGCAAAGCCAGTGAAGTATACTTGTGAAAAAATAGCCCGAGCTCTTTGGCTGCACGTATAGCATATGTCTGTAACTCAAACATCGCCATGCCAGTACTGGACAGCTGTTTCGGCCTTCTTGGACCTCATCAGCAGTACGCAGGCAGGCAACGTTTGAGTGGATGGCGTCAGAAGGTCACGTAACACGTGATTCCTCCCGTCAGGGTGAGATAACTCACTCACTGAAAGCCCAGTGCAAAGCCAGTGAAGTATACTTGTAAAAAAATAGCCCGAGCTCTTTGGCTGCACGGGAGGACGAGGAGGACAGGGAGGACGGGAGGACAGGGACGGGAGGACAGGAGGCTGACGGGAGGAATCACGTGTTACGTGACCTTCTGACGCCATCCACTCAAACGTTGCCTGCCTGCGTACTGCTGATGAGGTCCAAGAAGGCCGAAACAGCTGTCCAGTACTGGCATGGCGATGTTTGAGTTACAGACATATGCTATACGTGCAGCCAAAGAGCTCGGGCTATTTTTTTACAAGTATACTTCACTGGCTTTGCACTGGGCTTTCAGTGAGTGAGTTATCTCACCCTGACGGGAGGAATCACGTGTTACGTGACCTTCTGACGCCATCCACTCAAACGTTGCCTGCCTGCGTACTGCTGATGAGGTCCAAGAAGGCCGAAACAGCTGTCCAGTACTGGCATGGCGATGTTTGAGTTACAGACATATGCTATACGTGCAGCCAAAGAGCTCGGGCTATTTTTTTACAAGTATACTTCACTGGCTTTGCACTGGGCTTTCAGTGAGTGAGTTATCTCACCCTGACGGGAGGAATCACGTGTTACGTGACCTTCTGACGCCATCCACTCAAACGTTGCCTGCCTGCGTACTGCTGATGAGGTCCAAGAAGGCCGAAACAGCTGTCCAGTACTGGCATGGCGATGTTTGAGTTACAGACATATGCTATACGTGCAGCCAAAGAGCTCGGGCTATTTTTTTACAAGTATACTTCACTGGCTTTGCACTGGGCTTTCAGTGAGTGAGTTATCTCACCCTGACGGGAGGAATCACGTGTTACGTGACCTTCTGACGCCATCCACTCAAACGTTGCCTGCCTGCGTACTGCTGATGAGGTCCAAGAAGGCCGAAACAGCTGTCCAGTACTGGCATGGCGATGTTTGAGTTACAGACATATGCTATACGTGCAGCCAAAGAGCTCGGGCTATTTTTTTACAAGTATACTTCACTGGCTTTGCACTGGGCTTTCAGTGAGTGAGTTATCTCACCCTGACGGGAGGAATCACGTGTTACGTGACCTTCTGACGCCATCCACTCAAACGTTGCCTGCCTGCGTACTGCTGATGAGGTCCAAGAAGGCCGAAACAGCTGTCCAGTACTGGCATGGCGATGTTTGAGTTACAGACATATGCTATACGTGCAGCCAAAGAGCTCGGGCTATTTTTTTACAAGTATACTTCACTGGCTTTGCACTGGGCTTTCAGTGAGTGAGTTATCTCACCCTGACGGGAGGAATCACGTGTTACGTGACCTTCTGACGCCATCCACTCAAACGTTGCCTGCCTGCGTACTGCTGATGAGGTCCAAGAAGGCCGAAACAGCTGTCCAGTACTGGCATGGCGATGTTTGAGTTACAGACATATGCTATACGTGCAGCCAAAGAGCTCGGGCTATTTTTTTACAAGTATACTTCACTGGCTTTGCACTGGGCTTTCAGTGAGTGAGTTATCTCACCCTGACGGGAGGAATCACGTGTTACGTGACCTTCTGACGCCATCCACTCAAACGTTGCCTGCCTGCGTACTGCTGATGAGGTCCAAGAAGGCCGAAACAGCTGTCCAGTACTGGCATGGCGATGTTTGAGTTACAGACATATGCTATACGTGCAGCCAAAGAGCTCGGGCTATTTTTTTACAAGTATACTTCACTGGCTTTGCACTGGGCTTTCAGTGAGTGAGTTATCTCACCCTGACGGGAGGAATCACGTGTTACGTGACCTTCTGACGCCATCCACTCAAACGTTGCCTGCCTGCGTACTGCTGATGAGGTCCAAGAAGGCCGAAACAGCTGTCCAGTACTGGCATGGCGATGTTTGAGTTACAGACATATGCTATACGTGCAGCCAAAGAGCTCGGGCTATTTTTTTACAAGTATACTTCACTGGCTTTGCACTGGGCTTTCAGTGAGTGAGTTATCTCACCCTGACGGGAGGAATCACGTGTTACGTGACCTTCTGACGCCATCCACTCAAACGTTGCCTGCCTGCGTACTGCTGATGAGGTCCAAGAAGGCCGAAACAGCTGTCCAGTACTGGCATGGCGATGTTTGAGTTACAGACATATGCTATACGTGCAGCCAAAGAGCTCGGGCTATTTTTTTACAAGTATACTTCACTGGCTTTGCACTGGGCTTTCAGTGAGTGAGTTATCTCACCCTGACGGGAGGAATCACGTGTTACGTGACCTTCTGACGCCATCCACTCAAACGTTGCCTGCCTGCGTACTGCTGATGAGGTCCAAGAAGGCCGAAACAGCTGTCCAGTACTGGCATGGCGATGTTTGAGTTACAGACATATGCTATACGTGCAGCCAAAGAGCTCGGGCTATTTTTTTACAAGTATATATATATATATATATATACAGAGAGAGAGAGCTGAAATGAAAAATGAAACGGGCTACGATGGTATGGGAAGTAAGAAAAAAAGGGGATAATTTGTTTGCATTTAAGGTACTTGAAATGCTAGAAGGGTTGTCTATGTTACGGCGGAGGCTCCGCCTTCGTCAAGACAACAAAATGTCAGTGATACACAGAGCTTATAAAGGCTTGCACAATGACATCATCGGGAAGGGAAAAAATCCGCCACCTGGCGGTTGTCAATGGGTCCAGTTTGAGAATACTGTCTGCTCAGGTTCAAGTGTGATGTCATCGCCCTTGTGGGAGTCGCTTTGTCCAAGTTGTATCTCCGGTCCAGCTGAAAAGGAATTGGAAAAAGTGCCGTATCTACGAGGTTAGACTTCTTATTGCTGACAGCATGCTGGGGTCTCCGTTAATGGTGGATTGGAATTTTTAGATTAGATAGGATTTGTGTTGCTCTCGGGAGCGGTCAGAGGTGAAGTTTGACTTGAGAATAAAGATTGACACATCGTTAATTGAATGACCTGGCTGCTTGAAATGGCGGGAAACTGGAAAATTAGGTTTTCTTGTACCGAAGTGCTGGACTATAGGGCATGGCCAGTTTTTTGTGCCGCGGATGACAGCTTTGGAACGACAAGTATTGTTGAGAAGCGGTTGGCTTACGGAAGAGATCCGTTATTAAAGCACCATTAGGGAATTTAACCTGAACATACATGAAGTGAACAGTGGTAGCTGAATAAGTGAAGTTAATGGAGGGGTGGAAGTTGTTGAAGTTGCGTATAAAATCTACAAGGCTGTCTTCCGACTGTGGCCAGATCACAAATATGTCGTCCAGATAACGTTTGTAGAGAGTTGGTTTTAGTTCGCATTGGCAGTTGATATTCGTTTGACTTATTATTGTTAGGGCAGAATGAAAGGCCCCGGCTAAGCAGCGGGACTTCGGAGTCTGTGAGTGAGTGGGACGACAAATTAATGACGCTCTGTGATGCAGTGCTGGTGGTGTTGGTGTGAATTGAGGAACTTCGATTACCAGGAGTACTATCTTGGGCTTCACTTTGGGAATCTGATCATGGAATATTTACATTACTGCTTGCTTTAGGTTGCATATTACATTCAGAGAGAAGGTATCATTTTGCATTGATTTGCATAATTGACATCTGCGGCCTTGATATGGGTGACAACCCGTTGGTGAATAATTTGGTTCGTTGACTTCAGAATGAACTAAGCTATTTTGCAGATTGCGTGCGCGTCTGTAGGTGACACGAGGTGGCTGTGCGAAAATTTCCTTTGTGCGCTCGGATTGCTGAAATATGCTATAGTGTCGATTCAGTATAGCCTTAATGTTTGGGATATTTCGAGCAAATGTTACGATTAGATTAATAGCGTCCTCTTTTGCCCTATTTTTTTGCGTACCGAATAGGGACTGGCACTCTATTTTTCCCGCCCTGTTGAGAGCGTCTTTTTCGAGGTTCGATGGAAAATGATGGTCGACGAATGTTTGTCGCAACTGATTTAGATCCCCGTCAAGGTCGTCGTCGTTCCAGCAGATTTTCCTATACCGAAGGGATTGGCTGTAAGGGATGAGAAGCATTGTATGCCGTGGGTGACACTCTTGCGAATGGCTGACTTGGTAGCGATGCCGAATCCCCACACCCTGGCAAGAAACAGCGGATATTTACAGTCGTTACATTGGGGAAATAGAACACGGTAGACCCACAGGTAGCCGCCTAAGTAGCCAGCCGTCGTGAGAAAGAGGTCGATCGCCGTAGACAGTTCTGCGAAGCGGACCTTGGCCGCCTTTTCGTCCCCACCTGAAAGGGTGGCTTCGCTTACAAGGGTAGTACTCGTTTTTAAGTTTAAGTAGTTACAAGGGTAGTATTCATTTTATTAAAGAATGCCATTTTTCGACACTGTTGCTCTGGGGATGATACAACGAGCTGTGGATCACTGGAATCCCACACTTCTCTAAGAGTGTCTTCGTCAAAACGCCGTGAAAACAGACCCATTATCACATTGGATCTCCTTCGTGCGGGAATCTTATTCGCGCGAAAGCAGATGCCGCATCTACGAGGTTAGACTTCTTAATTGCTGACAATCCATCCAGTCCATCTACAATTTCAGGAAAGGTATGTTCTTTCAGTGGCACGGCTTCAGTAAATTTCGTAGCGGGACATATCATCGTTAGCACATACTTGTAACAGGATTTAGACGGGGGAAGCCGTCCGACCACGTCGATGACTGAGCGTTGGAAAGGCTCAGAGATGATAGGGTCTAGCGTTAAAGGCGCCTTATACCGCTCGTTGGGTTTACCCACCCTATGGCACGTATCGCAAGCCCGCTCGTAGTTTTCGACATGCTTAAAGGGACCGAAAAGTGAATATAAACCTATCGAAACTTTATGTTCAGCGAAATGCTTGAACTTTCAAAAGTTCAAATATCAAAGAACGCCGCTGAAATAGCTGTAGTTTTCCTGTAATCGAATTTTCCATAATTGCATATCGAGGGACCTAGTAGGAAACCGAGCAGTCTGTCAACAATTGCATGACCCGTCGAGGACGCATGTAATACACGCACTGCCGGGCGCTAATACGGCGAAAACGAAAATGGCAGTGGGCATTTGTGACCAATTTCTACGTCGAGAATGTTGAGCCTCTTGAATATGAGTGCGCTGGAATTCCGCATTCGAGAACTGTCGCTCACGCAGAACTGTTGTTCGTGCGTTAGCGTGGTGGAAAGTGTGTTCTTCGCAGCAGAAGATTCCTCGTCCAGAGATTAGTTGGAGTCACATTCGTCCTCAGCAGTAGCTCACCGTGCCGTGAACATGGACTGCTTTGTGAAATTTCCATGTATCAGGGCGAAGCACTTGTGTAAGCCGAAACAAGCGCTGTTTTTTCGTCATGCAGGTGTTCATGTGTGAAATGCAAACCGACAGATACTACGGATGGATACTACGGTTTTGCTGCCGAGAGGTAGAGAATGCGTGTCGAAGGCAGACAGACAATTGCATCAGAACTAACGAACATCTCAAAATACTGTGCCTTGACACTGAAGTACTGCAAGTGTCTTTTACATACATCCGAGAAACCGAGGAGCATGGCAACATACACGGCAGCGCTACTTCAAGGGCAAACTGGACGGAAAACTCTTATTTCTGCAGGAAATTCCGTTATACCACCTGTCTTCCATTCACAAGAAGGATATGGGGTGCTCCGAGAAAATACAATAGAAAGTACTCCACTGGATCTCGATCTGCGTCACGCATGCAATTAGGGATGCTTTCCCATCAGTGCGCAAACTTGTAGAAATGTTGATGTCAGCATATTTTCATTTCGTGCTTGCTGCAAGTTTTTCTCATTGTTTTTCTTTGCTGTCACAGCATATTATAATTCCTAGTTTGCTCCTGGAGGGTTAAGTAACCTGTGGGCATAGATGTATTTGTAGGTTATACTCAATTGTATATGTGGGGAGTAAGTAACATAATTTTCATCAGTGTCATTCAGATGAACTGTGTTCATAACCTTTTAGTATACTTCTTAGTGACCACGTTTCCAAATGTCGATTAATATTTGAACCAAGATTGGGATTTAGCACTTAATTAACTCTGTTTTGCTAAACGGAGTACTTGTAACTGATTCATTATCACGTCACCAACTAACATTTGTAAAGAAGGACCTGAGGGCTGACTTCAATTATTATTAACCCTTGATCTGGGTTCAAAGTTAACCATGCACCATTGGTGTGCAGGGTATTCCAAAATGGCTAAATAATTTATTGCATAAGTTCTCTGTTACTGTAATTGAGATGCACTCGTACTTTTGTAAAGTACTTTTGACAGCTCTGCAGATTCAAACTGGCTTCAGTGTACACTACAAATGCATCATAACATTTGATTGAAATGGAATATAAGAGCAGAAGCAACGTTTTGTCACAACTCAAACTATATCTTTATTTTTTATTGTCCAGGGATTTAGGAAACAGAGTAGGACTTCCTGCCCTCTGATGTTTTGACGAACTTGATAGAGTTGCAAAACCTGCAACAAAATAAACAAGAGACGTATAAACAGTTTTGTCTTTTGCTTTTGAATTTAACAAGCTAGTTATATTTTTCCATTTGTTAATTTTTGTATTCTCTGTTGGTGAAAAGATTACAGGAACAATAATGCTGCAGATCAAACAATGACATGTCATCTTGATGAAGACGAGAACATTTCTTCAGGCATGCTAAGTGAGAGAAAAGAAATGTACAATGAAGATTGTACAAAAACAGCAAATCTCCGTCGACTAAAACTTTATATATGTGGATGTTACCACATCGTGTAGTTTCCATCCGAAAGTAGGACTAGGCAAGGTTGTTTCGTAGTTGTTGGTAGATTGTTGACATGTTGATATGCTATACGGTTACAGCACATCAATATAGATAAGGGGCGAACACAGTAGACATCGTGATGGCTGCAAACTCAAGTGAAGATTTATTCAACAGAACAAGAAATCGAAAGCATGAGTAGAGAAAGGCAGTGCCCATGTAGTGTATGGTGAACCACACTAATCTCTGAGAAGGTAGGATTGGGAGAGTAATAAAGAAAAATGACAGTTGCGTCCAAGATAGGGGAACTCTGCAAATTTAGGACCAATATGATGTGGTAACCTTGCATGGCTCACTACAGCTCTGACACACATTGAACAATTCCAGTAGCGGGGCTTCAAAGACAATGAACGTTCGCTGTTTCATTGGGCATTCAAGTGAATAGAGGATGCATCTCTAGAAAATTAATTAGCGTTCCTTAGTCATAAAGTCATAACTACACATCAACAGGAAGTATTCTTGTACCCTTCAAACAAGCTAGTAGTACTCATCGGTTTCTTCTCCTATTGTTGACGTCATACTAATGTTCTGCACCTGTCCAAAGCCTCCAAAAAATGTCACAAAGTCTGCAGCACGTAACAAATCTAGTGCTTCCAACTGTGGACTTTGCATACCTGCGTTCAGCTATTTCTGTCATGTCAACTTGAGTGCCTGGATCACACACACACGAAGCGGTCTTGCGCTACTTCAACACTGGAAGGCCCCTAAAATTAAATTTGTTGATGTTGACAATGTTGACTACGGGACAAGTAGGATAACATAAGTTAAATGGAATACGTCATCGCTATATTATAATTTATACATGTGTGACGCCTGTACGTAGCTAAGACGTTGTGTTGAACTCGTCACCCCGGTGAACCAAAATCACTGGGTACTGAGCATCAGTGTGCTTCGTTACGTCTTCGCAATTCGCCTTCTACGGGATATTCGTAGTCATCGGCAGTAACATGAGCTCAGCACACACGACACGACTGCTACATCTAATGACCGAGTGTTTCGAACCACATTCGTTTTCGCGCACTCTCCTGACGAATCTTGTGGTAGAAAATGCCCGCCGCCGATGGTGAACGAACATGATTTTTGCATCCCCCAACACCAAAACTACACCTGCATATGTAGGTCTCTCGAATAATAGACACAACAGCCACGAACATGTCATTCACTTATACTTTCTGGTTTCTGCTTCGCGCGACCAACATGACCATTCACGACGTAAACAATAAACGCGATAACACAGATGGCCTTGCAGATGGCGCGGCGGATCGTACTCGTAGCGGCGAAGTAGCTGAATGCTATATTGGCGTAATAGCTATGGAAGTGAGCGTCATTTTTAAAATGGCGTTTAGCTGTAATGTGCGGCAACTTTGTTCTCTACAAAATTAACTCTCACGTGGTAAGGGTTGACCAATCCCTGGGAGCCCTGGACCCGAAACCCAAGTTGCTCTTTTTCGCCGTTCGCTGGCAGCACCGTCCATGTTCCGGCGATCTTCAAAATATTTATACGTAAAAAATATGCCGAATTGAGAAGTAATGCTTTCTGTGTCTTATCAAACAACGATGTTGTGCACGACAGTGGGCAAAAACATGGGGGTTATGTTTCACTTTTCGGTCCCTTTAAAACATCCGGGCCAGTACCATTTTCGCAGCAAGCGCTGCTTTCTTCTCCGGCTCTCCAGATGTCCGGTCCAGGAGTTGCTGTGACATAATTGTAGAACGTCGCTGCGCAAACTCTTGGGAACTACCAATTGATCTACTACAACTCCTTTCCTATCCTGGTAGTGGCGGTACAAAAGCCCGTCCCTCTTGATGATTTTTACGTTCTTTCTGGCGATCCCTTCGTGACTTCCGTACAATTTCGTCAGTGACCCCTCCTCCCTTCGCAGTTCCATTAGGGGATCCCTGTCCACTTTAATGAGGTTACTTAGCGCCCCACCTGTGGGTGCTGGTACACCTCCTAGGCTGTCACCCTGATCTTCCGAACCACTTTCGTGGGTTACATTTTGCGAAGACGACATTTCACCGTCATTTACGTGATTGTTTCGCATCTTCGCATCTGCTTCCTGCTCTCGCGCCACCTCGGCGTCTTTCAGAGCCCTCGTCAGTGCGCAAATTGACTCTGGTTCCCACTTCATCCCCGACTTCCGCATTAAATGTGCTGTTCGGTTTCATAGCAAATACATGTATTTGTTAGGGAGCCGGTCGCTTACTGCCGCTTCTGTTTTCAGCTCTCCAAACGGACCCTTCGATGTCACTTCGGCTACTGGAAGACACACCGTTTGCTCTTCCATAACCTGTCTAATCCAGGCGCATTTCCCCAAATAGTTCTCTTTCGAGACAAAAGAAGGGTGGACTAAGTCTTAGCTGGCCCCACTGTCTCGGAGCACACTACACGGTGACCCGTTTACCTCTAGCTGATACAAGCACGGTCTCATTAGGTCATGTTCACTTTCGCTGTTTTCACTTTGGTAGACCATCCGTTAAGCCCTACACCCTATGGCGATATGCCCTTCTTTATGACATTTGCGACAAACTATCGGCTGCTTTTTCTCGAGAGCTTTTGCGTTCTGCCTGTCGTCGCGTCCGTCCTTTCTGTTCCGTTCCCCTTTCATTTGGCCATTTTTAGGGTTTTCTTCGTTGGGACTTTCGCTTTACTCCCGTTTGCGATCCGCTACTGACATGCCTTGTCTGGCGGCTGCCTTGACCGCGTTAGCATGAATTCCTCTCAGAGAGACGTATTCATCGGCATGGTCCGCGGCTGCCTATATTGTATGCACTCCTGACTTGTCGCGAACCCAGTTTCGGAATTTCTCTGGTATTTCCAGGAACAATTGTTCCAATAGTACCGCTTCAAAGATCTTCTGAGCGTTCCCGAACGTTTCCGCACTTTTCATCCACTCGCGTAGGTTACGTAGGTCGATATCAAATCCTCGTTCTGCAAAGCGGCTCACGTTCCTACCTGTTCCATCACCGAACCTTAATCTAACCGCTTCGTCCGAAAAACGCCCTTTCGTCCGAAAAATCGAAAAAAATGAACGTCCGAAAAAACGAAAAACGGAAACGTTTTAGCAAACTTTGTTATACCTTGTCATAGATTCTAGCGTCGTCTGCGGACAGACGTGCTACGCTGTCCGTGGCTTCGCACTGTAAAACTGTCATCAGTCTTGGCGGCCAACTTTCTTCGGCATGGCCCTGTCTTTCACACGCCCGTTCCAAATTAACTAGGAAGAGCCCAATGTCTTGCCCAATTTTGAACGGTTGTAGAAATCTAGACATATCTACGTTCTCTACTCTAGTAACTGTTTGCTGACTCTGGGACGGGCCACTTGCTACCCTTTCAGTTCTACTTCTAATCTAATTCTTTCCAACTCTAGAAGATGCAATTCCTTCCTCTGTTTCCTCTGTTTTTTCTCGCTCCATTTCCTCTTTGCTCGCTCTTTTTCCTCCAATGGCCTTGAGAGTTTGATTTATGTCATCATCGTCCAGCTCAGCTTTTACGATAGCATCTATAATGAGCAACTTCTTTGCCGTGCTGCCTATACTGATCCCAAATTCCTTGTACACGCTATGCAAATCAGTCCACAGCAATCGTGTGAGGTCAATGGGGCAACTTCCCGTTTGACAGCGTTGTTCTCGCTCAGCTCGGACGTACCAGCTAAATACCCAAACTAATACTATCAGAGTCCCTCCCAGATAGATTTCAATGACCCACAAATCTAGCCCTGGCCAAGTAACGACAGTAAGGTTAAACCACTCACCAGTTGCGCACCGAAGTCATGGATCTCATCGCGTCGCCGGTCACCAGTCGAGCATGTTGGACGATCGCGTCGCTGCCACCCAGTAGTTGCGAATAACTGACTTGATAGCGTTGCCGAATCCCAACACCCTGGCAAGAACGAGGCGGAGGCAGAAGAAGCAGAGAACCAGCGTATACTTACAGTCGTTACATTGTGAAAATAGAACACAGTGGACCCACAAGTGGCCGCTTAAGTAGCCAGCCGTCGTGAGAACGAGGTCGATCGCCGTAGACAGTGCTGCGAAGCGGACAATGGCCGCCCTTTCATCCCCACTTGAGAGTGTAGTTTGACCGATGGGGAAGACGGCTTCCCGAGTCCGGCAAGATGGCCAAAATGGCTAGCAGCATACGTCGTAACAAGACACTCTAAGAAAAACGGGTAGAATTTTGTACCTTCGCGAGTAGAACTGCGTTGCAACCACAATTGTACTCGCTCGAGTACAAATGTATGGGTAGAAATGTTTCTACTGCTGCAGGCACAACTGTCAGTAGAACAGTTGTACCTGTACAGTCAAGAAGTTCTACCGGTTGCAGTACAAATATTCTACCACTAGGGTAGAAGAGTTTTACTTCATTCGGCATATTTGCTGTACTCCTCTGGTAGAACATTCTCACCGCAGAAGTCCATCTGTTCGACTCCGCGGAGCGGAACTGTTCTACTATTGAAGTATAAAAGTTCTACTCCCGTAGGTAAACAGTTGTACTTGTACAGTCTAAAAGTTCTACCGGTTGCAGCCCATGTTTTCTACCAGAAGAGTAGAAGAGTTATACTTCAGTCAGCCTATTTGTTCTACTCGTGCGGTAGAACATTCTCCTCGCAGAGGTCTATATATTGTACTCGACGCAGCAGAGCTGTTCTACCATGGAGGTGTAACGGTTCCACACCTGTCGTTGAGCATATCTACCGTTTGGAGTACAAATGGCCATCCGAATGTTTCGACAGTTCTGCTGTTAACCGCAGAACTGTTGTGCTGCTGGGGTCCAACAGATGTATGCTCTGGGGTGACGTGGTCTACTGGTCGAAGCGTTCAACCATTGGAGTTTAACGGTATATTGCATGCGATCAAAATGTGCTCTCTCCCCTTTGTGTCCACTTGGTCACTTACAGTAAACGGACTGAAGTTCCCAAATGTCACGCCACAATTACGGGTTTTTCTAAAGGGCATGTGCAGTAATCCGGATGTTAGAAACCTTGTACTACTGTGCGTGTTGCTCCATGCAAAAATCAGGGTGTCGGAGCGAACCGAAAACCGGAACCGAAAACCGAAAAAAAAACGCTATTTTGGTGCGAACCGGAACGGAATCGAAACCGTATACGTTTTTTTCGCTCAGGAGGGAAACCGAAAAATATATTTAACGGTTTTCGGTCCTAGAAAAACTTCGCCGGTTCGAACTACGGATAGGCGAATGAAACAGACGTCGTGTGCTCTGAAGTCATGTCATGGATACTATACGAGGGTTACCGTTACGGTGGAATGTATGTCGATATACTATGACCCTTAGGCTCTCTTTGTAATGGCTTATCGTTCGCGCACGCACACAGACTTAGAGGTACATGTGACTCTCTAGCAATGTGCCGTAGTGTTCGTTTTAAGTTGATCCCCCCAAACTCTCCTCAACTAAACAGCGACTCAAGGGGGCTGCATAACGGCTTCTTTATCGGTAATATCGCGCAACGCGACCATTGTTTGAGAGCAGCTAAGTTGAATAGATTTACGTATACGCGAGGGCAAGCCCGTGCGAAGTGGCAACTCTTTTGTGGACAGGACATGAAGAAAATAAAACGGAGCCGTCGAGCGCGTTTGTGAGTGAAGGTGTTCCCCGATTTGCGTCGTACTCGCGCGGTGGTGCTTGCTGGCTACACAGTAGCAACAGACATTCGGATGGGACGCGATCGCTCCAACCCAGCAAGAAAGTACTTTACGTATGACATCACGACAAACAAGTCCGTTTGTAGCATGCGCTTCAAGAAAGGAGGAAGAACAGACCTACAGGACATTTTGAACAGACAGTAACCTACAGGAACCAGGAGCTACCAATTTCACAGCTGTCCATTAATATTAAATACCATGTATGCGGAATAAACGGGTTTACATTTTGTAATATTTATTTTTTGTTGTGGGGATGAATATTCCCAGCAGAAGCGGAAGCGGTTAAAAACCGGTATGAACCGTTATTTTTTTGCTCCGGAGCAGAACCCGTACCGGATCGTTTATCATGTAACCGGAACGAAAAACGTTTCGGTTCGACACCCTGGCAAAAATCGACAAAGGACTGTGAGACGAAATAGAGTAAAACTATTTACAATTTATTCAGCACGCCAGGCTAGATATTGCCACCTTCACTGATGTTGCCAATGGGCCTACATCTACCTTAATCAGTGAACTAAGCAGCTGAAATGTGGATGCCGCCTTCGGAGGAAATTTCATGTTTGTCGCCCAGAAGAGAGACAGAGTCGTGGCCAGGGCATCGCAGAGGCTGATAGCACGTATCCTCATGTCTTCTAAACACACCGTGAACGTGGCGTCCTGGAGAATGGTGCCATCATACCCAATGAACGGGTACACGTAACGCTTTTCCGCCTGCGACAATGAGCATGCATGTGAAATCAAAGAGAAAATAACTACGAATAAAGCGGGTATTTATGGGCAGCATTAATGTGCTTTCCTCTATATGAAGAAATGGTGTAGTGACGTTGTTCTCATACGGCATAATCGCATGAATGGGCATGACGTACCAGTATGTCGATGGAGGCCTCCCTTCTTTCCTTGACTTGTGCTGGTAGGCAGAGGATGGCAACATCTAGTAGCGCACCTGCGATATGTTTGAGTAGAGAAATGCAAATGTTATCATAGGAGCAGCAGAAAGCACAGCGCAGAGAATGCCTAACCAAAAGTAAAATCAGGCGAACCCTCTGAGGCCTCAATCGTCTCCAGCCCTTTGAAGAAAGCTTTCATGTGCCTTTCATGTGCCGTTTCTTCCGTGCCAGACGTACGACCTCGTCCTTTATTCGGTCCATGGTGCTTTGTAGCGTAAGGCCTATTTCTACACCCGTGAGGTATTGGAACTCCATTTGAATCTGAAAGAAATAAGACACAAGGAATGTATTTGTGCAAACAGTGGCTTGCTGTGGATGACTGCATACATGCTCAGGATCCTTGAGGGCAGGATACCGTTGAAAAATCTTATCAACAGGCGGGTTCTGAGAGATCCACTGCTGTCTGTGCTTTGCAGTTCGTTTCATGCTGTCGTGCACTATAAGCGCACAGGGATCCCTCCTAGCCATCTCCTGTGAGATGATAGCCATGTGAACATTAACGCTCTCATCATCTTCAGCGTCTGCGCAGCTGCTTGATTCCAACGCCTGCATGTTGAACGTTAATGGTCATATCGGACGAAGGGTGAAAGTGTTTTTTGAAATGCTGACACAATGTAGGAACCTACCTCTGCTCTTCTACAGACCCTCTTCGGTGCTGGCGGGCTACCTGAAGGATCAGGAAGTTGCCTTCTCTGCGATGTCATCGAGTGACTTCCACTCAGCATCCGTATTTTTTGTCGTTCGTATTTGCCCTTGGATATAAGGGCTGCTTTCCAGGACCCCTTTAAAATAAAAAGTTAAACGTTAATGAACACGACATAAAGAAGGACATATTTCTTCATAAGGAATGAAGGAACGCAGCACAACCCAATATACGAAGTGTCCAGCCCATTGCTGTATCTTTTGACGAAACATGACCAACAGAAAGATACGCGGTGAGTGGGAGTTTGATCTTGGGGCACCCCTACCAGTAATTTTACACGATATTCACCACACCAAATATGGGGGATGTGTTAATTGAAGAGGGGCAAAAAGAAACGTTAGTCTGACAGTGACAACAGTGGAATGGCTTTCCAGCTCCAATCAGAATATATGTGCCGCTCGCTTGGCAAACTTTACAACTAAATTGAAGTTAGGGACTACTAAAATTAAATAAAGCGATCAGCACTGCTAGAAAAGGGTGCCGACAACGAAACGCAACTGACGGCATCCTATTCCGACGCGCACATGTGTAGAAAAAAGAAGAGGGAGGCGAGAAAATAACAGCACGCAGGGTGGGACACATATGGCGCATCAGCTCGTATCTGCAACCGTGAGACGGGATATTTTGCCATTTCTGTACACAATATTCCGGCCACTTTCCCCTACTATCGCAATGCGTTTGGTCAAGAAAAGGGCTGACTTACATGTGGAAGTCCTACTTTATCCGCTAGCGCCGGATATCTTTTCACTAGCTTCCGTGACGCCACCTCGTATAGCCTGCTGCCTGTAACACTGATTTCCACATGACAACAATAAGAATAACAGTACCATTGGGTGCTTGGCAAATATTAATATCCAACAAGAACAGGACTTGGAGGACCAATAAAAGTAGCTTCCATCTTCAGGGACTAGTGATCATGTGCCGGAAACACATCATGCATGTGAACGTACCCAATGTATCCACACGTGTCGCGGTACAGATAGGAGACAATCCTTGCCCTCTGGTCAAAATACTGCCCTTGCTTATGTGCGGCAGCGGCTTGATGTAACTCCGCTGGCAGCGACGGGAAGACGTAGTCTTCAGTTGACGGCCGCGTAGAGTCAGGCGCATTTCCTTCTTGTGGACCAAGTATATCCTCCTGAATTCTGCAAATATATCTTTATAAACTCTTTGGAAAGCTTTTGAAAGGGGATTTTTGGAAAGTCCGCACAACTTCACTATGTCATGGGACACACCTTATAGGCTGCTCGTCTTCAATCAGTACGCGCGCCTTGTTTTCAAATTTTGTGCTGTCCGTGATTTCCACGTATGTCTGAAAGTCCTCGTCGTACACCTGTGCCCAGAAAAAGAATTATATATATGCATGTAACGAACCCCTAAGGAGTCCATCGGGAAGCGTTCTGGTCAACCTGTTTTAGAACATCGACTACTAAGATGCCGCGACAACAGTCGAATATCAAAGTGGTTGGACGACAAGACGCAGCGCACGTGGCACGTTACGAGAAATTGCTGCACACAGGCTAAAGCGGGAACTTCTGTTTCATTTCCGTTACACAAGCGGGCGGCGTTTACTCCCCCACCCTGGATATTAAGTAAGACTCTCACTTAAAGAGTGAGAGGGATACTTCGTAGGCCTTTAGCACGTGTCTCACTTTGTTAATTATTAACTTGTATCAACGTTTCACGTGAAACAGCTCATGAGAACAGACAATCCCGCGAAAAAAAAACGCAACCCTATTCATGAATATGCAGAGGCTACACAACATGCGAACATGACAAGCGTATACACAATACCCAGAAAATAAGTTGTTTGTAGTACGAGCGGGACTAAGACTTACCGTAACTTTTTTCGCAGAAAGTTCTTGTGGTGCGATGCTCAGAGCCGCTGCTATAGGGGTGATCAGGTCAGAGAAGCTACATCTTTCTTGTCCGCTTATTACCGTGTATTCACACGAGCGTGTTTTCTGACGGCGCAGCGACTGAAGGAGCGAGAGGGGTAAATGATAAGGCGCTGAGGCTACGCCCTTTTGGAACGCCTACACAGATAGTGTTCCAATGTGCTGTCGGCTCAGATGCTGGGGAAGCCGAGCTTCGGCGCACGTCGGCTCAGCATTAATTTTATGTGCACGGCGCTTGGTACACAATGGACGAAAGAAAGCGAAAATTTGTGGCCCTTGCTTTTCTCATATTGACGATAGTGAATGCTGCCACGAAAAGAAGCGGTTCAAGAAGCTATGGACGAATGAATGGTTGCTGAGGAAAGAGTACGGTCTGCAAAATAGCCTTCTACGGGAGCTACGACACGAGGACCCATTTGTCTACCGCAAGGTTTTGAGCATCGATGCGGCCACTTTTAAATACATTCTGCTCCGCATAGCAAAGCGCAAAAGGAGAGTATAGAGGCCAATATGCGGGACAGTATACTAGCCAGTCATCGTCTTTCCGTAACCCGTCTGCAACAGGTTCGTTCGAATTATGTGCGCTTAAACATGCCTCTAAATGCATAAAACGTTCGTAAATAAGAGTGAGCGGGAAATAGTGTAGGAGAGAGTACTGTGAAAGCTGTGCGTCGTCGTTTTTTACCGTGACTCCGCAGCAGTCTGACGGTGTTGAGTGTTGTGTAAAGCAGAGACGGCTGTGGCGTAAAGGTCGCACCTTTCGAACACAGTAAAAACAGCTTCACCGCATAGCAGGTTCTGCGCCAACCATTGCCGTGAATGATTGGGCTCTCACTTCTGATTGGAGGACAGAGTGTAGCGTACACCTTTTTGTGTCAATTGTGTGTGTGTCTCTGGTGGTCCCTCTGCTGTACGTTCCGCTAAAGCAAGAAACCTTGTCCTCTTTCTGCAGGAGGGAGGTCTTGCTCAACGGCCCATCTGATACTTTGCTCTCCCCGACGAACTCATGCACCCTCAACGCATCTCCACCCTTCATCCTCTATCCTCCATCCGTCTTGCTTTTTTTTTCGGCTAGCTTTGGTAGCTTCCAATTCCTGCGTTTCATTGGCCCCATTGCTTTAGACGTTGGACAGGCCATGTTTTTGTGTCTACTACTCATTCCCAGTGAAACGTTCATCGCGTATACCGGTGGCATAGCGAGGCAGAGTTCACACCCACTCAAACAACCCTTATGATCTGTTTCTTTTTCTTTTTCTCTTTTTTTGGTGGGGGTACGTTACCGTCCCATACATACATATAACATTATGGAACAAAACGAAATCCACGAATTGGCACTTTTTGCATATCGCGTTATATAGGAAGCTCCCCTGGTGACTAATTATGAAATAACGTCATGACAAAGCGAGACGTCATCACGTAAGTGTTGCATCTTCAGCACTATAGCTTTGTAGGGGTAAAGCACGTTGCTCTAAAGCGCTGTGGCAGTTCTCAAACTGTGTGGCCGCGATGAATGGGAAACACGTAAGAATAGTGAAACCGCGGAAAACTGACTCCCTTTATTACAACTGATCGTTCTCGTTGGTGCTTGTCAGAACACGATGTATGCACATAGTGGCCTCCCGTGAATGCGCTGCATGACGTGATGATGACCCCGGGGTGCTGCCATGTAGGCGTGTGTAATGACAGCCCTAAAATATTATACCATTACATGGTTAATTTATGATGCCAGACAACTATGAATATGCGTGACCCCACAGTGGCCGGCTTGGGGATAAAATTTTGCACCCCTTTGTCTTACCCGGCGTGCGATACTGCTCACACATTTCTCGTTTTTAAACCAAACTGCTAGCGTCCTGAGCCGATACCTTTTGGTTTGGAACGCGAATGCTGCCAACTCGTTATTATTAATTAACAGCAACTGATACAACGACTGCGCCGTGAATATGGGGACCCAAAAAGTGTTTTATGTACACATCTACCGTTGCTTCGACATCCGGGTGTCTCTTTTCCATTTCAAGAGCGATCTTTTCCCACATGGCATGTTTCCTCGGTACATTTCGGTTTTGCTCATCGGCAAGCTTCCACAAGATCGGATGTTGCTCTACCTGGTGTAATAGATAAAAAATAATAGAGCTTGTAACATTGGCAACAGAGGGTGGCTTTCTTTTTCGCTCCGTCCTCCTTCTGCGCGTCAGTCGTCAGATTCTGTGCCCCGCGAACAAACTATCCGTGTGCTTCTTTCTGACGGACGGAGCTGCTGAGCGCAGTGATGTTGCACAAGGCTCTTTGATAGCTCGCCAAAAATACAATAAAAACGTGCGCGCTTCATAGATTCTGCTGTGCGATAAGCTCCGCCCGCGACCGAATGGTTGGATGATTGCGTGATAATGCCGATACCTCCTTCTCCTCCTTCAGTCGCTGCGCAGTCAGAAAAGGCGCTCGTGTGAATACACGGTTAGTAGCTTCCGAGAGCCGTAAGTCACAAGCACTTTTATGGCCGCCATGGAGAGCTTCCTACACCGGCGAAAAAAAAGGATGCCTTGCTGGTCCAACTTCACATCTGGTACTGCTGGCCCCTCGAACCGCGATGGCGGATGCCAGTAGAATGGGACAATAATAAGTGCTGTCATTCATGTGACGTTACAGAACGCAAGGTCATCCTTCTTTGCCTTTAAGTAATCCACCGGGATGAATGATAGCCACTTCGCGAAACAGTACGACCCGTGCATTGTGCTTTTGGGTCACGCCGAAGTTTAGGAGGATATCTCGGTGGGGTTTGCCCAGCCCTTTGTTCTATCAGTGAGTTCCACGAATTGCCACGTGTAGTAACCGGTGCATTCCTGACCATAAGCGTTGGCTAGGGTGGTGGTGTGCAGCAGGGCTGGTGTACTCCCCCCCCCCTCCCGGACTTGCATGAGAGGGCTGTACGTAGAAATGAAGTTTAAATGGGAAGCGTGGTTGGACAGAGCCTATATATTTTAATGAAAATCCACAATTTCCCTATAGATGATTTTAGCTGTGTGCACAGTACTACCATATTTTAGCGTTGTTGCAGGGAACTTGGGCAATAGCACCTTGATAACATGAACGCCATCCTACTCAGACGCATCCAACATTATCAATTCGAAAGCTGTCTGATCGAAGCAAGAGCATTTCATCGAAAGCCATTTGGCCGAACGTCATTCAGTTGAATCTGTCCTGCCCCACTCAAACATTCATCCTATGCATGGTTTTGCAAGATAGGGGCATGGACAGAACCTATTCGGAATATTCGGAAAGTATAATCTTGGCACTTGGTTGGTGCGGTGGACGTTTGACTGCCAGTGGGTCATACGCCAATTATCTACATAGCGTTAGTTAACTTTTTAATAAGCGGGTTTTGTGGCATCTGAAAAATACCTAAATGCCGCACAGTTGCGGAACGTTGTCCGTGGCTTGGGTGCAGGTTTATGTGCTAGGGAGTGTGATATGTTAGGTTAGGAAGGAACGTGGAAGTCCGTCATAGTTTGAAATTTGTTGACATATTCACGTTGCGAGCACGAAAACAACGCGAAACATCATGCATTCCGCGGCGAGTTATGGCAAAAGATATGGAAGAAAAAAAAAAGCGAAAAGCGCACCAGCTTGCTGTTCAGTTTTATGGCCAGAATAAGCACCTGACGCCCGTCCAAACTGAACACCTCCCTCAAAAAGATACAATCAACCGCTGCCTGTGACATGCCGCATTAGTAAAATCGAAGGTCTTATCCAACCATTTTATCGCAATAATGAACATTTTTTATTGTAATAGGCACGCATGTAGTTTTTTTAACATAGCGCTTCACAAAGAGAGCGATAAAAGAAAACTGACGGTCATTGTAACCTACTCACGTTAGAAACAGATGTTATTTGTTACATGGAATATGTTTGTTACTCAAGTAACCGAAAAGTAGCGCTCGTACAGCTTGTATTGGCGCTGTGTTTTGCAATAACAACAACAAAACATGAGACTCTGCATATGCGCGGTCTACCCAGACCATGAACAACCCCCCCCCCCCGCACACACACTCAAAAGTTACTCGCCTTGCAGCCCCTGCAGAAGGCGACACCCACATCCACCCACCCATCCCACCCCGGTACCGACTATCTGGATAAACCACTGATCCAGCCGCCTATTGTCCTGTTTGGTCTTCGTTTCAGGATTCAGGATTTTTTTAAATTTTCCACAAAATGTACAGTTATTTCACTGTCGCATTGGGACCACTAAGTTTGCTCCGCAGCTAGGTACTGCGGGTGAATATCTAACCAAATTGTCACGAGCAGGTAATTTTGTAGATTTTTTTAGGAAACCTCAGCATAAATGTGATATTGGAGCCTGCTTATTGCAAGTGGTCTTGCGTCAGATATCCAAGAGCGCTGCCGAAACGATTCAGTCCGCTGAGTTCGCAAGACCACACTTTTATTGAATAAAGTGGCAAGTTTCCTAATTTTTGTTACGAAGGCAGCTATTTTATGCACCGAAATCGCGCACTTTTTGTTTCGTGAAGCAAGCAGACACATATCGATGTCATTGTGGCCGATTTCGGAGTCGAACATCGGGTTTCCTAATTTGTGTTGGCAACAATGCACCGCAACATAGCGTCCTCCTGCCTGCGCTGGCTTCCCCGTGGTTATTCTCGCCGGTAACGTTGTTCGGGTCGTCAGACTATCATTACAGTCAAGAGATCTACATGAAGCGGTGCGTGTCAAACTTGGCTATGTCATGAGTGTCACTAATTGCCGAAAGTGTCATTTCGTGTCGCGACGACTGATCACCGTAGTGAACCACATCTGGTCGCATCATGCTTGGGAACCTGGCTTCGCCGTCACCTGTGGCATTGATGGCTGCCCAAAAAGGTACGAAGCTTATAGTGCATTCAAGAGCCACCTCTACAGAAGGCACCCGGAAGCACTCCGAAGCCATGGGAGCAACTTCGGGAATGATGACAGAAGGCATGCTGGAAGTCCCGTGGAAGGAGCCGCGTGCGTCCCGGCGTCCTTGAAGGACAACGCATCTGACGGAGAGGTCAATGGCCCCGCCGTTAACGACGACGAAGCTGCAGGACCAGAGGAATCGGTGTCGCTCGAGAGCTTTTGCAAAGAGATGAAGAAGTCAATATGCATGTTTTTTTTTTTTTAATGCAGCGGAAATGCACAACTTGCCTCATAGCGTGGTTAGTGCTCTGTTTGAACAATTCAAATTCATGCTGAGCCACATCATCAAGTCATTTGCAAGACAGGTGTCAGGTCGACTGTCAACACTACCGCTATCAGAAGATGTCCATTCAATCTTAGATTGTGACTTTCTCATTGATATTTTTGATGGGGTTGAAACACAGCACCAACGACAAAAGTACGCCAAGAATAATCTGCCGTACGTGCCACCTCAGGAACATGAGATCCCCGGAAGCAGTGAAACATTTCAATATGTACCGTTGGCCCCTTTGCTCGAAAGGCTCTGTGAGCTCCCAGAAGTTGAGGCCAGCTTGCGTGGACATCCTCAGATATCAGGTGACAGTGAAGGCACCCTGAGAACCTTCATGGATGGTTCCCTCTTCAAGGAACAATTGCAAGCAGTCATCCCAGACGGAAGCCAATGTACAATTTTTTTACTCCTATACTCTGACGAGGTGGAAATTGTGAACCCGTTGGGAGCAAAACGTGGGAAGCACAAACTGCTGTGTGTCTACGTCACACTTTTGAATATTCATACAAAGTACTGTTCAAAAGTGTGGTCAATGCACCTCTTGGTCCTTGCTAAGTACACCTGTGTGCAGAAGTACGGACTGTCAGAAATACTAAAGCCTCTCATGAAAGACTTGGTGGAGCTGGAATCAAAAGGCATCTCTGTAGTGATAGAAGATGCCATGCAGCACGTGCAAGTTCGTGCTTTTGCCTTTTGTGGTGACAACCTTTCCTTGAACAGACTTGGTGGCTTCACATGTTGTTTCAGCAAGGGAAAAGTTTGTCGGTTTTGCCTTGCCTCCAAGAACAACCTTGCAGTGCTTACAAGTGAAGAGGACTGCAAAGTGCGTACCGTAGCAATGCATCAAGAACATCTGGCTGCTATTGCTATCAACAGTGTTCCTTGTAAGCGCATGTATGGGGTCAACTGCTCATCACCTTTGCTGGAGCTTAGCTATTTTGATGTGACTTCTCAGCTTCCTCCGGACGCTATGCACGACATTCTGGAAGGTGGCTTCGAGCACGTTCTCAGACAAGTTCTGCGAAGCCTTCTAAATGATGACATTTTGACATACAAAGATTTAGATGCCATATTCTCGTTTGACTACGGTTTCCATGACAGGAGAAATCAACCTGAACCATTGAGCGTACTTTCCTGACTGACAAAGCTGGCTTGCTGGGAACGGCATCACAAAAATGGTGTCTCCTGAGGTTACTGCCACACATGGTTGGCGACAGTGTCCCCGCTGAGAATGAGGACTGGGAGCTCTTGCTACTTTTCCGTGAAATTGTGGACATCATTTTTGCACGAGAAATCCCTCATGAGTATGTTGGCTACCTGCAGGTGCAGATACAGGAGTTCCTCGTATGCTTTACGGCCAGGTACCCTGACGCGGCAGTGATCCCAAAGTTACACTTCCTTGTGCATTACCCTCGCCTTATTGCTTTGCTGGACCCCCTCCAACAATATTGGACGATGCGATTTGAAGCAAAACATCAGTATTTTAAACAAGTTGCATCAAAAATTAAGAACTTTCGCAATGTGTGCAAAACCTTAACTGCAAGGCACCAGCTTCGACAGTGCTTTGAGCTGCAGAATGATATTAATGGGGAATTCACATCAACGTCAGCTAGAAGGCGTGTACAAAGTGATATGCTTCCTCCATGTGCGCAAGAACTCTGCGAGGCAGCTGTATATGAAGTTACACAAGCCACTGTCGACACATGCTGTTACCGTCGGAATGATGTTCTCATCTTGGAGAAGGGACCTGTTCCTGTCATGGGCCGTATTAACAGCATTTTTGTGTCAGGCAGTAATACCTATATTGTTGTCAATGTTCTGCACACAGTCCAGTTCATAAGGCACAAATTTTGCTTCTCTGTCAAGGCCACACAGTTCCAAAAAAATGATTTCTCCAGGAGACGAAGCAAGTCACTGTCCACTTGATTATTACCATGGCGGTGCAGTTGTAACAAAGTGGGCAGTATTTTGAGTACGGCAAGTCACCACTGTTAAGTAGACGTCTATGCGGGAGCCACGTGTACACACGGCAACAGCATGCCTTAGATTCAACCAAGTGGTGTTGATAGTTTCTCGCTACAGATTTATAGTTCCTTATTTATTTAATTTTTGCTTTTTCATTTGCTTCAGTTTTGCCTGTTTGGTTGAATGTGTATATGCAGTTTAAATGTCTGAAAATTCGGCAGTATCGTTTGTAGAAAGTGGATCCCGTTCGGCCTAGTCCTTTTTCATATTTTTGTCATGCCTGCTCAAATATTATTGTGTGAAAAAAAGAGGTATTAAACTGCTTTGAGTTTTTATGCAATTTAGTCGTGTTGTCTGGTGCTTCACTTGTACACTGTGTGCACATTGTAGACACACAACTACGCACTTTTGGCTGTTCTCCTAAATTGTTTCTGATGTTCTATAACAGTAATTTGCGTGACAATGTCCTGCAACACATTATTTTGCTATTGATCTTCTTATTTACTTCTTTTGTGGCAGTTGGTCATAATCAGAACTATGCAAAAGAGGAGAAATTTCAGGAAATATTAGGTTGTGCACTGTCGTTGTGCTGACAGGAAAGTTCATCCAGGATGGTACGTGTGGAAGTAGCGAATCAATTCATACTCTTACAGTGTTCCCACCGTTTCCATGCAAACTTTTCTACAAGGTACGCAGTTGAAAAACGTTATTCAGAAATTTAAAAAAAAAATCAAATCAATCACATTATACATGACAGAGGAGAACCCTGAACTTGAGCAATGACAAAAGAACGACACAACATGCAGGGACTAAACTAGCGAGTAAAATTTATTTGCTGCTTTTCAGCCTTCGTGTCGTGTCGTCTTTTTTGTGTCTTGTCAGGTTCAGGGTTCTCTTCTCTCACTGATGTCCACCAGGTTGCCGCCATCTTCGCTGTCTTGTCCCCTTGCGTGCATTATTGAATTTAACTAGTCAGTGATGTAGTTTAACGCCACGTGCATACAAATGTGAACACCTTCTAGCCATTTTATAGGCGACGGATGCTTAGTCGAGCTTGGAAAAGAATTGCCATTGCGTTACCATTTGGCAATGGGCGTACCGGTGAGGACGGTGTCGGAGGAATTCGCAGCGGTTACGAGCAATACGGCTGCTTTTTTACCATTTACATACAATCGGACAACGGGAATCGGAACCACCAATCTGAAATTTGGTATTCTATTTATGCTTCTTTTGTGTGTGTGTGTGTGTGTGTGTGTGTGTGTGTGTGTGTGTATTTATTGAAGTGGGCGCCATCCGTAAACTTGCATCGGCGGCTGTCCTTTTTTTCGTTGTTTATTTTTAGCTTTTATGCATTATGCTTCTATTATGTTAGGTTCTATGTATGTATCTATTATGTAATATTGTGCTGCCATAGGTTATTAAGTCCATATTGTGGCGGATTTGGAGGGTGCGAAAATTTCGGCCAATAACTGCCGTTTACATCCCATTTGAGACGAATTTGTGCTCGCAAAAATACTATATTCGCAATTCGCAAAAATATTTTTTTACGGCATGGTAGGTAAAAAAAAAATATATATATATATATATCCAATAGCGCCTGAACGCGTGTTGCCGCGCCCCTCTTCGTCAATTGAAAAAGAGAATATGTCTTTACTGTCAATGTGTTTGATTTTCTCGGTGGGCGAAGCAGAGAAATTTATATCGGAGCGCAGCTTCGGGTGTCCAGATTCCGCGGCGGAATTGTGTTTGAAAGGCTTCGGAAGGTTCACGATCAACATGATCATACCCAGCGGGTGCCAAGAAAAGGAGGGGGGAAAGAGTGTGTGTGTGTACGTGTGAATGCTCATGCTCTGTCCAATGGCATAACCATTGCGACGAATATAACTACACTGCGTTGTGAATGCTTCCCCTGTTCGCACGAATATGCTGGGCGTGTCGTCGACCGACTTCCTCCTCGCGAAAGGGACGAAAAAGAAGCAACCCAAGAACGAAGGTCATGAACCATGTGGAAAACTTTTTTTTTTACATGCATTTCCCGAAACGGTAAAATTTATAGTGTTCAGTTTCCTGTTTGGGACGTAGATAATACTCCTTTGTTTTGCCCCCTGCCTTTGTTGGGTTGTACACCACTGTAGACCTAGCCCGTCTACAAAATAGAAAACCTCTGTATTTGATAAGCTTG
This sequence comes from Ornithodoros turicata, assembly GCF_037126465.1. NCBI lineage: Eukaryota > Metazoa > Arthropoda > Arachnida > Ixodida > Argasidae > Ornithodoros > Ornithodoros turicata. The sequence continues at coordinate 95,653,423 of NC_088201.1, read as the reverse complement.
ACATAAATTACATTTGACTTTGCATATGTTATTTTGCTTCCTGTGAGGCATAAATAATCCGTGATAGTAAGACGACCTGAGGGACCATTTTCTATCTGGCCATTTCTCCCGAGACCAAGTTTTGGGGCCCATCTGTTCAATTCATTGGACCTTCAGCCAACACATTGTAACTCACCCCTAAGGATAAATAGGTAACGATATTCAATACTCCGAATTAGTCCATGTTATTTTTATGCAATACGCAGACACAGTCCACGGCACATCCCAGAACAAGACGGATCGCACCAAGCCGCCATTATCAAGCAGGCTATGCACGACCCTGTATCCCGCACCTCTCTCTCCCCACTACCTTCATTTAACGACGCCCCGCAACGCTGTACAAAGCTGTCCGTAAATCCTCCAGCCACCCTGGAGGAGGGAGGAGGAGGAGTGTCGTTGGGAGGAACCCGAGAGGTCTGCCTGGCTGGTTAGGCGGCATGTTTCTCGGAAAGGGAAAGGTGGTGGAGAGGAAGAGAGGAAAGGGTGAAGTGAAGATAGCTGCGTCCATGGGCCGACTTCAGGGGAACTGTGCCGGCATACGCCTATTACACATCTGAGGGAAAACCCAGGAGAAACCCCAGACGGCACAGCCGGCCCGCGGATTCGAACCGCGGACCTCCCAGTCTCCAAGCGCACGCGTTACCGCTGCGCCACCGGAGCTGGTCCACAGCCACCCTCATCCCCGAGTTCTACTCCTTTCAAGCGGTTGTACTTCTTACGAGCGATCTGCAGCCCTTTCCTAAAAGGGAGAGGGGAGCAAGGGAGATGTAGGTCGACAGATGTACTGGGCGAGGATAAAGACCGCGCGAAAGGTAGAAAAACAGCTCTTCTACCCGAAATGGTACAATATTCTACCCGTTTTTCTTAGAGTGAAGAGCTATGAGAGGATAAATACTGTCGTGTTGTCTTACCTGAGCATATAGGAAGTTAACAGTTCCGGTTCAATAAGTGTGGGTGAACTTAACATTAAACTCGGAAGACAATAAGAATAGAAGAAGAGAGACCCAAGTCCACACCACACGAGGTATCGCAGACCTGGGCCACTATAGGAAAAAAAGCTAAGGAAAGTGGAAAGATTCCTGTAAGAGTGTTAGTTGAAGAAGATGGAAACGGAGCAAGGAGACTCTCAGTCTAGGCTGACCGCACCTTGCCCCTACGCCCCCCACCAAAGTGTCACATCCCTACGCTGTGCCGATGAGAGCCAAGAAGCTCGAAACGGTCGCCCACAGCTGGGATGTGACACGCTTGACTTACAAACACATACCTCACGTGCAGACACGGAGCATACGCTCATTTTTCTCTTTGTATCTGCACTTGCTGCATTTGCACTGTGGTCTCGAGAGGTGTTGTGAACACCTTGGAACATTGATGCACGACCTACTATATACTGGAGACCTGGACAAATGGCAATCGCCGATGGGAGGGCCGGGTCATGGGATAGTTATGCGAGTGACCGCTGCTAGCGCACATAGGATTATTGGGGAGAGGAAATGACCTGTACACTATTATCATCATTACCACCGTCGTTCGTCTCCTACACAGGCTGTTGCTAAGCGCGCGCTACTCTCTTCCGTACCTCTTCGTCGATGTCAACATAGCCAACCATACATTACCGCGGTGTCGGCAAATCACGTGGTAGCAAATAGTGCTAGGTAGCGCCAAATCCCACAGCAAAGCGGCGATTGCCAGAACTACTACCACGGTGCTGGGGGCTTCGCAGATGTCCGAGTCTCTAGTATAGTAGTATGTCGTGCATTGATGTCTCACAGAGACATACTGTTCGTGCCTACCCTATAGAACGTGTCACGTCCCTACGCCGTGCAGATGAGAGCCAAGAAGCTTGAAACGGCCGTCCACAGCTGGGATGTGACACGCTTGGCTAATAAACACATACCTCACGAGGAGACACGGAGCATACGCTCATTTTTCTCTTTGTATCTGTACTTGCAGGCTTTTTACTGCGGTCTCCAGAGGTGTTGTTAACACCCTGGAACTTTGATCAGTTTCTACGCACATAGCAACACACATTGCGTATGCGCATGCTGTTGTACTTTGCACACATTTTATTGAAAGAACAGAGGTTATTGCTGTAAAGTAACGGATCAGCAGATTAACCCATTTTAGGTGACAGATAAATGTGTGTGTACATGCTAATGAAGCGAGCAATTTACGTTTACCCAGGACTGGGAAACAGGAACGGAAGCGAAAACAGAAGTCCGCTTGTAACCCCTTTTTTTTTTCAAGAATCGTGACGAGAACGTTACCGCAATTCTCTATCGCCAATTAACTGGAACCCTATCCTGAACCGAAAAATGAAATTTCGGTTACCTGTTCATATGACTCGGTTCAAGCGTGAACGCAAACGACATTGGATGCGATGTATCGCTTTACGATTCTGATTAGTTGTGTATAGTACGAGCTTGTGGTAAAGTACATCTCTTGGTCATCTATTTTTCATTCAGAAGTTGTATAGACAACATACCATCATATGCGCTTGAACCCATAATCGGATGACATACGCATCGTATGACATGTATTGTGTACGTTCCTTATGAGTTATGAACCATGCTACTGTGATCATTTAAGATACCAAGCGTTGGACGTTTTTTTTTTAATTTCCACGTCTGTTTGCATAACCGCTGAACGCGTGCAGTCTTCTTGCCTTGTCGCTTGTTAGAGCAGGAACGAAATTAATGCGCACGAGATAATAGATTCCGCAACAAATTATTTTACGTGAAATGTCGCAAACGGCAAAAGTGTGGCGTTCCGCTAGGAACGCTGCACGCGCATTTCGGCTTCATCTGTCAGTATTTATTTTTAACTTGCTTCGCTACACGAGGAAAAAAACTAAGGACGGAAGAAGCCAAAAAAGCAGGGATTTAGCGTCGGGTGTGTTCTGTAAATCAAGTAAACTAAGTAAAGTGACTGCATATCTATAAGTGTGCCTTCACTTTCCCGGCGCTGTTTTACAGTAGTCGTACCGTTCGGCACTCTATTCCGCTGGTATATCACGTCATCCTTTTACACGTGGGTGCAGCTTTCGGCCGTTCGGCCGTTCTTGATCTTGGTCGCGGCATTCGCACATGCACAACACTCACATTTTAAACATATTTGGGCTCCATTTCGTTTCTTTGAATGCAAATAACGACTCTGAAGGAGTTAGATAATCACAATCTTGTCCTGATTGTGTGAATATGTAAAACTTGTTACTCTTTGTGTGTCAAAATTAACCGGGAGGAATCGAAAAGCGGTGAAATACCAAACTGTGGTACAAGAACAGGGAATTGAGCAAGAAACTGATGTTTTCTGCAGAAATCATGATGTTCATCTCTGTTTTACTCCTTCAGTGAACTCTGTCACTCAGTACACAAACAACAGAAGTGTTGATATTATTTGCCACAACTCATGAACTTCTTGGTCCAGAGCGTTGTTATTTGCAGATATGATTTCTGACAAAATTTCCCACAGATTGCATATTCTGGAACTTGGAGATCGATATTTTTGTTCAAGATACAGGCGTATCTTCATGAGGTTTCTGCTGTTTGCACCAATTTTTTTTTGTTCCCAAATTAATTTTGGAAGTACATGGATAGCTTTGTTTCTAAAACTTACATCATTCGATAGGGCATTCATTTGGCTACAGTTTGCTATATAGCAACATATTTTGAAGTGATACCGTCAGCCACACGAAATATATTTGTCAAACCACCTAAAAATGGCCACTTTTGTGGCGGGAAGGAAAGAGTTAAGCGTGTCGTTCGTGTGTAAAGAAAACGTTTGTTACTGCGCTACCCGTGTGTTGTTGTTCGTCTTCTCGTCTTTGCGTTTAGCGCTTTTAATTCGCATTGCCAAGTGGCCTGCGGGGCTGTGTGCTGCCTGTTTTGGCGGATGTTGAAGGGCGATGCATACTGGACCGACCTCGAGGAACATGTGCCGACATTTGCCCTAGCCGACTTTGCCAGGGAACTGAGAGTGGTGCCTGGGTTCGTACCCTGGTCCCCTCAAAGCCTCGCGTAATGTCATGGCCGCCACCTAGCTGGTAGCCTTGAATGTAAAGGTAGAAGCAGTATATTTACACGTAACGTGTGCCAGCCTATTTGTATGGCTCAATATAGGACTGCGGATAATTTGGACCACCTGAGGTTCTTTAGAGGTGCGCAGGAAATCTGTGACGCACGTAGCTTTAAGCAATGTTTACCTCCCCCAGATTGATACCGTCCTCGGGCGGGATCGAATCCGCGATCTTGAGCTCGGCAAGTCAATACGTAACCGACTGACCTGCTGAGGCCTGCAGCCCTTGAAGGTAGAGCGTGAAATGCAGCCCAATGTTTTGTGAAGGTGCCAGTGACCTGTGAGCAACTCACACGCTTCTTCGCATTCTATTTCAGCATATGTACAGACACGGGGTTGACCAAGGCGTCCTGATTGATGTCGGGCTGTGCTACGCTTTGATGCGCAGCTTGAGCTTTGCATTGGATTGCATTGAGAGGGATACGGCACCGCCACTATGGAAAACATTGGCTTACTATCTGTATTTACCCAACTTCTTTTGGGGCCCTCTTATGAACTACAGTGACTTTGAGCAGGAGGTAAGCAGCAAAACGTCTTATGTTCCTCGTGAAAACGATATTAAATCATATATACCAAGGATAGGTGCTTACAGGCCTTCGATTAAATTTGTACAGTTACTACTGCGTTCCATCTTAACCTGTTTACCAGCCTTCTCTTACTGGATCCCAGGCTCAGCATCGAGAATCAGAGTCCCAGCCTGTGCACGCGTCCCCATATAGTCTAGGTAATCAGTGTGGTCATGGCCGATGTTCTTGCCGCTCCAAGGTTCCATGTGTGTGCTGAATATAGTTACTTTCTACCATTGTACCACTACGTTTTTCAATCATTTGATGCTAATACGTTTTGGTCAATACAGCTTAACGTTGTCTCGAGAGGTGTAAACGTTAAAAAGCACAAAACATCTGGGAAAATAAACTGTTTTTCATCCTCTCAATGAACCAAGAGTGAAAAATATGCAATTTTTTTTGGACGACGTTTTTCGTTTTTTTTTTGTTTGTTTTTTTCAGTATCATTTCGAGTGTGCACTGGCAGTCCCGTTTTTGTTTGCAGAAGGCAAGACAGGTATTCCAGCGCGAAGCAGGGAAATAGCAGTTCATCGTTTGCAGAAATCGCTTTCGGATAGCAGTTATATGTCTTTGTGCACATTCCCTGTGGGTTTAGCGAACCTTAGCAAAGGAGTTTCTCCGCGGGACATATGCACACTTGTCTACATTTCATCATGTGGGAATTATAGCCTCGAGGCAAAATGCAATTATTCTGCAAGTGTCATATAGGCCTTGTTTCACCAAGATCAAAGGTTGGTAAAACTTTTAGTTAACACTCAATTCTGTTCTACTCACTTCCTACGTCGGGAATAGTGGATGCTGTTGGGAGGGGGATTGACAGGGTGGGGCTGGTTAGGTTTCGAAATGCTGCGGGGTGTACTGTACCCCAGTTTTTGTGGTTGTTAAAGAAATACCTTAGTTCCACCATGGTACAATATAACAACTGTTCTTTCAGACAAAAGAAGGGAGTATGTATTGGGTCTAGGATTGCCCCAGTTCTCAGCAGTTTATACTTGTCTGAGGTGGATTCCAAAATTGAATGTATCTTTAAGGAAAGAAAGGTCCCTGTTACACGTATTTTTAGGTACGTTGATGATTACCTTGTTGTCGCAAACGAGGGGACGGGACTTGTTGACAATGTACGGAGTATTTTTGAGGGTGCTGCTCCCGATCTTCAGTTTACGGTGGAACGGATGAATGAGGGCAGGCTGCAGTATTTAGACTTGTTGTTAATTATGAAGGAGGAGCACCTCTGTTGGCGGTGTCAACAGAGGTCCATCAAGCCTATCTTGCCGTTTTCATCTAACCAGTCTAAGTTGGTAAAAAGAGGCGTTGCACAGAGTTGTTTAAAAACCTCCCTGGATAGATCGTGTTTCCATGAAATCGAAATCAGCTTTAAGGCACAGGTGGACAGATTAAGGAATGCGGGGTTCCCGGTTGATTTGCTTGTGGGGATCTGCGATAAAGTTCTGAAGTCCCGGGGGTCTAAGAGCCGGATGTTGAAAGAGTCTTTTTCCGGGGCCACTGTCATTCCCTATGTTCATAAAGTCCCGCATAATCTAAAAAAAATTGTCTGAAAAGGGGGGAGGGTTAAAGTGGTTTTTGGAGGGGGGAGGAAATTGTCTTCCCTACCTGGCAATAGTTAACGATGTTCGGGGGGTTGAAAAGAAAGGATGCGTTGTGAAGCATAGGGATAGATTTGTTAACTGTGTTTCTCATGTTGTATATGGAATTCCATTGTCATGTGGGTCCATGTATCTGGGCCAAACAGGAAGGTGTTTAAATGTTCGATTGAGAGAGCACAAGTATAATCTATCTGCACGTTCTGGTAATCTTTTTTTACATGTGAGGGATTGTGGTTGTCTACCTTTGTTTGGTGACACGCAGATAAAGGGCAGGTTCTCTGATAGCAGGGAACGAGAAATCTGGGAAGCTTTTTTGATAGCGGAGGGGGGTGACAAGTGCGTTAGCAGCGCTTCCATTGGGTTGACAACGAAGGAAAGGGAATTTGTGAGCTCTTTTAAGGAACGGTTGTTGTTGAAAAATAAATGTTGTTAGTGCGCTAACTGTGTGTCCGTCGTCCTCGTGTTTTTAGCGCTTTTATTCTGCCATGCCTTACCAACAGGCCCAGTCTGAAGTTTTAAGAACACTCAATTATTTTCACAAAAAGTTAGTTGTTGACGTGATGTATGTTTCAGTGACAACAACTCCCTTTCATGAAGTAGAGTTCAACGTTAAATTCAAGTTAAGGTATCGTTGACCTCGGCTCAAATGTTAATCTGCGTTAGTGAAACCGGGCCATAAAGTGTTGCACCGCTTTCGTTCGTACCTCACTGTCCAGACAGGCATCTGTGTCACGAAACTAACCTCAACTTCGATATGTATGTAGAGTGACTACACGAGTACTGGTCGGCGGCGATGGAATGTCCCGGAGGGCCGAGTGGACTGGGGAGCTTCCTAACCCCTGACGTCACTCCACGACATTGTCGATTCAAGTGACTGGCTTGTGCCATGGTGCGCGGTAGTACCGAAGCGTCGTCGACGTCCGCGAGCCGCTACATTTGCATACTAAACTCCGCAACGTAGTGGCGAGAAAAGTGCGACCCGTCCTAATTTCATTATGGCAAAATCATCGAGTGATTCACAGGAAAACGTATGGCCGTCGAGTGGTACCGATCCAGAGCGACATAACGCTTCGTGTCGGTGTCCCTGGATGTGGCATGCTCTATGCCGGTCCTGGAAATTATGCAGGAGCTTAGTTTCTCTTTTTCAATAACATCCAATGTTACGGAATAACTCTGCGAAGAAGGTATGAAAATTGTTGTTACGCGAATGACGAGCAGTCGTCTCGTACAAAACCAAAACAGGAAGAGATTTATTTCCGTAAGCCATCGTCATTAAATACCATTGTCGCTGGCGTGGCGACAACAACGTGTCACAATCTGAGAACGTTCGAGGGCCTGCTGTCCAGCATCCGCCTGATGACTTGTGAACGTTGCCGGGGAAGTAGGATCTTGACTTGTGAATGTAGCAGGAGAAGTAAGATCCGAAGTATTTTCCCTTTGCCTTTAACGAGGCGTCTTTGGCTTTAAACGCACGATGATCTCGCTGAGCAGGATCCAGAGTGTCCGGGAGAACTGGGAGGCGTGTATTCAAGCGACGCCCCATAAGCAACTGTGCTGGCGATACTCCAGTTGGTCCTGGAGAGTTTCTGTAGGCCAGCAAAGCTAAGAAGACGCCGTCGGATTTCTTCATGAGGTCCTTTACTGTCCGAACCATACGTTCGGCTTCTCCATTACTCCTACGGTACCACGGACTGCTGGTCTCGTGGCGGAAACCATTGGAGCGCGCAAAGCTTGTGAACTCGCTTGAACAAAACTGAGGTCCGTTATCAGTCCTTAGACCGTCTGGGATCCCGAAACGGGCAAGGGAGCTTTTCAAGGCGGTGATAACCTGGCCTGACGTTGTAGAAGGAAGGCTGATTACCTCAGGATAACGGAAATAATAGTCGCCCAAGACAATGTGTTCTTTTGAAGTGAGAAAGGCCGGCTCCAAGACATTGCTGTGGTCTAGTTGGCGTTGGTGACACAAGTAGGGGCTCTCGATACTGACTTTTCGTCCCTGCACAATTCCGGCAACCCGCGATGAAATGCTTGAGCTCCATTACACACTCAGGCCACCAGACAGACTCACGGGCCTTCTCTCTACATTGACGTAGTCCGAGATGACCCTCGTGTAGGAGACTCAGAATGTATCTGCGAAGTGATACCGGAATCACCAGTTGTTGGTTGTGGATAAGTAAACTATTGTAGACGCCTTTACAGCTCGCAGAATCCGGCTTCTGTCCTCAGCGCCGGGAAAGACATTTGCGGCACACCTCGGCAAAATGTCCTTGTTTGCCACAAAGGTCACACGTTTCTTTGCGTGCAGGACGATCCTTTCGTTGATGCCTGGCCCGTCCGCAAAACGTACACGAATGGCTATCTTCACGTTCGACGCTGGCTCGACGACCCTGGGCACTTTTATCACGACGTCGCATCCGAAATTTTATCTCGGCGCCTCAGAAGCGTACCACTGATGTCGAATGTGGGCGCAGCACATGAACGTTCTTTTTCAGCATCCTCGTGCAGACGTGCCTGAAGCAAGGCTTCTTCTGAAGTCAGCTTCGCTGAACGACACAGCCTGTCTGATATACGATCGTCCCGTAGTTCCACGACAAATCTGTCCCTAACTGGACGGTCTTCCGTAAGCGTCGCTTCCATATCCGCAACGCTTCACCATGGTTCGCAATCTGGTGTAGAATGCATCGACCGACTCACCAGGCTGTTGCACTTCACGGTGAAACCGTCGGCTCTCGTAGATTTCGTTTGCCTGGTGGACGAACTGACCCTCTAGTTTAGTTATTACGCCGTCATACTTGCTGTCTTCGGGTTTCTGGAGGCCCAGTTACGAGAGGAGCGGGCGAGCTTGAGGCCCCATGCAGTAGAGGAGTGTTCGCACGCGTGTTTCATCTTGCGTGAGGGCGATACCTGAAGCGAAGGCATAGACTTCGAAGATTGCTCGCCATGACGGCCACTCTGCCGGATTCACAAAGTCGAACTTAGAAGGCGCTGGGAGACTAACGTCAATGACACCGCTGAACTGTAGCGGCTGAGGCTTCGTAGACGCTGACGCTCCATTGGCCGCGGTTTCTGCAGCTGGTGGGGGTCCGGTATGGTGGAATGAAGGGGCGGTGTCCGCATCATCCCACTTTTGACACAATGTTCTTGCGTGAATGACGACCAGTCGTCACGTGCACAACCAAAACAGGAAGTGATTTATTTCCGTAAGCCAGTCTTTAAGTCTTTAAATCATCGTTCGCTCGGCGACAACAACGCCACCGGGACTAGAACATAGCGAGTAAGAACAAAGGTACGGCCGGGGCGTAACAAAAAGGGGTAAGAGAACACAGTCTCGCAATATCTCTCATACGATCTGTAAACAAGACCGGTACAAAAATGTAAGCTGGCTGGTACAGGTCCCGACAAAGGTTTACGGAACACCGGAGTTGTGTACATCGTCATCGGAGCGATACCGTTGCTGCAAACAGGAGCAGATAGACTTACAAACAGGTGACAGGCTACTCCATGCACCTCTCAGTAAGTGTGTCCACTCCCGTTGGCCGCTAGGGTCTCGCTCCGATCAAAAAATACGGCGCTCTGGTGTTCCGTAAACTTTTGTCGGGATCTGTACACACCCAGGACTGTCAGGAGCAGGCGCGGTAGAACAGCAATGCACACAATGTCAACAACGGACACTTACTTTGGTGCTGGTTTTCGGTTTGTCACCTCAAACATCAGGAACTATAGCCACTCTTGTACGAATAAGTAAGTGTGATGGCGCGTTTCGTCTTTCCAATTTTCTTCTTTTTTTCAAGAAAACGCTAGTTGTTAGCTAGTCAAAACCTCCGCATATTTCACATCCTGCATTGTGGCGCGTCATTGTAAGTTAGCTTTGTTGACATGCTATATAAAGTGAAAGTGCTATATGTTGTGAAACGTATACAACCATCTACAAAGAGGATTTGCACACACGTTGCAACTACCGCAGTGTAAATGTGTAAAACAATTAATTCTGAACAAAGACAAAAAGAAAAAAAAACACAAAGAGAAGCAAGCGATCTGAAGACATCGATCCATTGCGAAAAATTGTCGAGGGCCTTTGTCGTCCCTAGTCGCGGGTTTTTCTGTGTGGACAGAAATAACGACTTTTGTTTTGCGAGCGTTTAGGTGAACAGTTTTGTTCTGCCTTCTCTAATTGGAGACTCCCGAGTCTATTTTAAATGCTGTGACTTCCCGTGTAGTGGACTCAACACGCTACACAAGGAAGGGTCGTCGTTGGGGCGTATAATAAGTGTACTCTGCAATTATCAAATACATGTGTAGCATCGTGCAACCCTCTGTTCATTTTATTTACCCGTCATTGTTGCAGCTTGATCGTCCGCCAACGCCTTGGTCCTTCTCGAAGCGATCATTCGGACTATTCCTGAACCTGCTGCACTGCTACGTGCTGTACCTGTTTTACAATGTGCACACTCATTACTTCTATCAGTAAGTATCAGTATCTGATTCATGAGAGCCTGTGCGCAGCTTTTATATGGCGCGCTGGTCTGGATAAGAGTCAAGAAAGCTCGCATGGGTTCTTCCATGTGGGTCCACTCTGTAAACCCTTGGTATGGCACAAGCTCGGTGTCTTGGAGGCATGCCATCCCGTAAGGTGTTGTTATCTGGTACACTTCTGCTGAGCTAAACTGTCAGCGTCACATATGCATTATATGATAAACATTTCAACCAAATAAAAGCAGTCCCCTGGTTACAATGGTACTTCCATTCAGTTCAACTCGAGAGACTACATCTTTTCGGTCCGCTGTCTCGGAATATTTATTATTTACTTCATGGTGCACCTCAGTGGGATCGGGAGCTCCAGAAGAAGCTAGATGATTCTGCATCCTCCATGCTCGCCCAGGACATGCGTCGTTGATCGCAGGAGTGCAGGGATCCGAGAAACGCTTTTGATGAGCATGACGCTAATTTTCGAAGGAGCCGTTCATTATCACTTATTGCCCCTTGATGAGCATTTATAATTCACTTCTTGCGATGCGAAAGTAGAATATACTGATTAAGAGACCCACTAAAATATCCAGGCAGAAGCTTCCTCCATAGAAACAGATAACCGTAGCACTCCTCCTCCTCCAAAAGAGCTACAGTACGGCAGGTCTAACATAAAGGGAGAAGGTGGATAAACCACGAATTCCGTTAACTACCATGAAGCGATTAAAAAGAAGAGACAAGGCACAAAGCCTGCATTAGGGAGGGTAACAGAAATGCCGTCGAGAAAGCAGGAGAGCTGGTGGTTCTATCTGACTATAGTGGTTCCAGGTTCCTTTAATCCCGTTCTTGTACATCCTTTAGCGTCAGTCCAGTGGATATGGTCTACGCAGCGGAAAGCGGCTTGGAGAGACAACCGAGTCTATCATTTTGTCGTGGGTCGAACGTCACCACCGTCTGTGTTATGTGAGGTCTGGGTGCTGCCCAAACTGTGGCTCAGCGCGTAGTCGCGAAGCGGCTCAGGAACTGAATTTCCCGGAACTTCCGTGAACTTTTCGTGAACTTCCCGAATTTGGGGCTGAGTCGGTAGAAAGGACAAGCTCTTGTGTACTAAAGTCATGAAGATCATTCTTCCCTTTGCCGCAACATACTTATACTACGCGTAGTACGCGCTAAGTACCTAGTACTTACGCGGACTTACTGTGGTGGCGTCGGTGAAAACAAAGTACAGGTCGCGGTTCATCATTCAGCCGGGACTCAGAGTTACTGTGTCCAAACTCCGCCCTCGCTTTGACAAACAGTGCTCTAACAAAGAAGCTCATTTTCTCTCTGAAGCTCTGTTTAGACATCAGGAATAGTTATCCCCGTTGGGATGTGTTTCTTTATGTTTCTTCTTGCAATGGTTTCTAGCTCAGATGATTCATCCTTACTTACACCCCTCTAACACGGCAGACTGACAGTGATGACAATCGTTCCGTGTCACACGATGGGGTAACTTCGCCAATAATCCTGGCGGTTACCGTGGTACAGGGAGCTTCCCAATGAAGACTACTGAGTGATGCTCGCATGTTTTTTCTGGTGGGTAGTCTTTCTTGGACTACCCAAATCCCAGAGCAAGAGGGTTAGCACGCCCCTCCCTCTCCTGTGCCACCATCATCTCTCCCCTCCCTCTTCCACCCTCCCCTCTTCTCCCTCCCCTGGGTGCACCGAGCCGCCACTTTAGAGCAGGCTGACCGCACCTTCCCCCTACATCACCGCCCCCCCCCGTTCCGTGTCACACGGTAATACCAGATGGCCGTATGGTTTTCGATGGCAGTACGTGCGAATGCCATTCGCACGTACTGCCATCGAAAACCCTACCCCCGTGAAAACAACAACGATAAACCGTGAGGAGGAAATGAACATCAATAAAAAGTTGTACTCCAATATTTCATCACGAATTTAGCAAGTTTTGACATGAAGGAAGGAAGGCTTAACACTGTTTTACAGAGAAACGCCCTCTTTACTAATCGACTACCACGCCCGTGCGATTTACATATCACACACGGGCTTCTTACTTGCCCTAGCTTGTGATGTTTAGCCAAATTAAAAATAAATAAATACAAAACCTCATATGTTCTGGCCTGATGTCTTAATAATCGACAGTGACATAACTTGCAAATGACGTTCTGTTTCTCCAGCTAGCTCCATGTAATACAAGCTAATCACATTCGGTGAGAATGTCATTAGCTGGGAACGTCATTAAATTTGCCGTGTAACGGGGGTATTAAGTGTCAAATAAAATTCCACCCACGCGGAATTTTTTTGCAAGTGGAACTACTTGCAAGTGATTGAAGTGAAAAGATTTCCACTTTGAAGAACCACTTGGAAATCACCCACTTGAAAACCCCCACTCCCAAGTGGTTCCACTTGGAAAGCCCACTTGCAAGTGGATCCACTTAGAAAACCCACTTGCATGTGGTTTATGAAAAGTTTCCACTTTGGAGAACCGCTTGCAACTGGTTCCACTTGGAGAAACCACTTGCAAGTTCCACTTCTGTAGCCCACTTATAGTCAGCCATAGACACATATTTAAGAGCAGGGTCATTCCATGCCAAACGTCCCAGAGGTGACGCTCGACCCTCGTCGACTTCGTTATAAAAATAGTTGTTCCTAAGTATCCGTTTAACGTTACGGGTTCAGCCTCTGACAACCCCTGCAGGCTACACGTGCTGCCGCCAACATTATAGAAATATCGCAATTGTTTTCATGCCGCGGTAAGGAAGAAGTGCCCATCTACCTATCTGGTGGTCGCAAATAATCTGGTCACTCGCCATATGTATCCTAAAGGGGGTGCGAAAAATGCTTCGAGAAGCAAATTTTCGCATTTTTTCTGGACTACATCGCTAGAAGTAAAGAGACAAAACTATTTTTAACATTAAGATACGTATGGATACTACAAGCCAAAAAAGTTTCGTTGAGAGGCTAAACACAACAATATGAGAAAAAAATACGCGGAGATGACACTTTGGCGAAAATACTACAACTTCAACCTGAAATAACAAAAATGGTGGAACGCAGAAAGAGGTACAGTGAAAGCTGGAAGAAAGTATCATGCCCAAAGAACACAAGGGGTAAATTTTAAAAAGTGTATTTTTTTTATAGCGGAGAAAAGAATTTTTGAAGTTCGGGTGCGGCGCAGACAGCACGCGCTACCGTAACAACGCTCTCATGCTCTCGGCGACACCACATCGAAGGTGCACCGGGGGCGCGGAGCTCAACTATTCGTCTATAAGCGCGATAAGTGCATGTAATGGGATTCGTTGTGATTCGTCACGAGCTTTCACGTGATGAGCAGTAGTGTTGTTTCTTTGAAATCACAGCCTAGTAGAACGGTTTTAACGTGCCGCCACATCGCATTTGGAGCGCGTCATCTCCAAATAATACCGATAACGAACGGTATCTTCAATTCGGCGTCGGGCCCCGAGTCGGTGTCGTCTGCTACGAGCAGTCAGTACGATGTGATTGGTTCATCCACTCGGGAAAACCGACTACATTCTTGAGTACGACGTAAGTGCGGCACTGACAGTGCACTTGCTTGCGTACGACGCAAACAACGAGAATTAGCCGAAGCAGTCTACAAGCATGGATGACACAGACACGTAAGCCTCCAACAGGCGATGTCTTGTGTACCGTACACACCAGATATCGCCTGTTGGAGGCTTACGTGTCTGTGTCAGTATACGACGTACAGTACAGTACAGTACGGAAACAACGAGAATTAGCCGAGGGAGGCTACTAACATGAACGACACAAACACACCCAGGGAGCACATGGTGGGCTAGCAGACGTCTAAATGACGTCTAAAAAAAGAGATAAGGAATGTCTATAGAATGTCTAGGCACTAGACCAAATGTCAAGTATCCGTCCACTAGACGTCAAATAACACGTCTAACGTTACGCCACCTAGTCATCCAGCCCTAGACATCCGATGTCTATGTACCTAGCCGAGATTTAGACATTCTTTTGACCTGATGTCTGGAACAAGGTCAGACACTTAACCATGTATTAGACATGAAGTCTACAGCTAGACCAATTTTATCCCTCCATTCAGGCGACAGGTCGAGGGTTATACATTTCCTGTACCTTACTTTAGCCACCCTTAGACATACTTTAGACCATGACTAGTCCTGCTAGCCTAGCATGCATTCATGCAGAAATGTGATATAATTGATAGCAACATGGATCTCAGCATGAACATTTATTCACAGTAAACCACACACGAGGACTATGGTACAAAACTCAGTCTAAAACTGGATTGACTTTGCTGCCAAGCAAGCGTCTTGTGTTTTGACTGATGAGTGTTGAACTGGCATCATGGTGTTGAGGGCCACCTCATTCCTTTCTTCAAATGACTGATTCTTGGTGCTGCAGCACTGCCTCCAATGACTCAGTGTGGCTAGAAAATAGAACAAAACATGTCAGAAAGCATTATGTAGCCTGCTAGTTCTAACTGTGAGAGAACTGATGTTCTGAGGCTGGAACAACATAGAAGGGACAATCACATACAAGTCCTCAAGTTGCCAAAACCGAAATGTTTAAACGTTGCAAAAGTAATCCAGAAGATGTGGGTTGGAGTCCTCCAGCTGGCTAACCTTTTCAGTGACTTTCATCTTTCATCGTTAAGTTCTAACTAGTTTGTTTAGTGGCTATGCACACTCTTTCACGGGATGCTTGTCTGGCCACATAAGAGCAAAAACTGTATCAACACTGATCTGAGAGGCACATAAAGAAAAGAAGCTGCACGTACAAAAATCACAGGACTGTTACAGTTACACAACACGAATTGCAGCAACAGCTGAAAATCTGTTTGTACGTTACTACCTGATGTGGACGCTGCCAGGATCTCAGGAAAACGAGGATGTAACAGCGGTCGCTGTGAAAGACACCTGCTGAAAGTACAGCAATGTGACAGGCGTTTTCTCGTGATATACGACCTTACCTGGTCGAGCAGGCGACTGCGAAGCACTCCATGATTGGCGCAGCACTTCCATCACTGCATTACGATAAAACAACAACTGTGCTGCTCTCATAACTTTGGTGCAAAAATTCTGTGCAGGATAAAAATTAACACTGTTTATATTATAAAAGACAATATAAAGCAAGAGCTGTATCACCACGTCAAATATTATAAGGTTTATTCACATGACGTCATCCACATGAGGCCGCCACTGTCGCTAGCAGGCAGATTTGCTGCCATCGGCCACCATATTGTAGATCACAGCCCAGCTGTTACCCATATTATACTCATTGTACATCTGGTGTTTCAAACTTGTCGCTCTGTGATTTGTAGAATGTCTAAGCAATTTGCATGTTTTCGGTGTTCAACAGTCACCTAAAAAGCATAATGCAGCGAACAAATGAAAGGACGTAACATTGAGGGACCTATAGTATGGCGCTGAGGTGAGTTCAGTGAATAAACCCTTTAGGAACTCAAAACCTGCACCACTGCCAGATAGCTGTTTGGGTGAAGCAAGACGGAATGACATAGTCACGCTGTTCTCCATACAACACGAAGGATGTTCCCAAACCACTAAGCACAGAAATACTAGTTTTGTACCGTTTGATGAATATTTTGTCTGCTGCCCATACATGTTGTGCGGTTCTTTAGCAAGCTTCTGGCAGTCCTTTCTTCTACATCGCACTTCCCTACTGACTTTCACAGCATCTGAAAAAAAGTTCAATTTCGTTAACCACACGACAACCATGTAAATGGAAAGCAGTTAGAGCGTTCCACCAACTGTATTTGCAATACTTTGTTTACAAAAATTTAAAGAGGCTCCCTCTAGAGTAAGATTAGGGGGCACATCGAACATCAGGAACATTGGAGCACAATACAGTCACACGTCAAAGACAACTGCTTCCCCTTACCTCACAGGGAACTGTTTAGCTTATGTGCAAATAACTGTTTTGTAGGGTAGGTTACCACTATTTTCATATCCACCGATGCAAGGTAGTCCAAGCACCTATAAAAAGAAAAATGCAGTTGCTATGAAACCATGATATGCAAACAAAAGTACTTGCGCAAAATTTTCAGTGTGTGGTTCCACTACCAGCGAAAAATGCAACAACTGAAGTCGGGCTGACATGCCAATGAACTAACCAGGATTTATGTTACGGCGTGTCCGCCCTGCAAACCGTAATTGTCGACTTTCGTTTACTGAAGACTTCAACAGTCATCGAAAACTCGTGAATCTCGATGGTTAATTAGTGATACCGTATTTCTTTTAGCACCAAGAACCAAGGCACTTACTGAAACATTGTACTGCCGAACATACAACGTCCATCACTACTTTGAATGCAAGTGCAGTCAGGTCAACGCACACTTCCAATATGCTTCAATCGGTGATACGAAGCCGAAATAGATAAAGGAAACGATATTCCGATATTATGCCACGCATCTCTACTACATGCGATTTGGTACACAGAAACAGGCACATACTTTTGATGGAGAGTGAACTCACCCCTTAAACTTGAAAGCCAGAGAACAAAGAAACGCTGTCCACCACAGCCTACTCTGGGAGCTCTGCTGCGCTCAACAGTTTTTATCACTGGACAGCACGGCGTACGTTCTCGCTATGCTCAAAAATTGCAAGACAAAACGTGCGGGAGATTAGAACAGATCAGATTTTCATAACACCCAGTAACAACAGACCCTTATTGAAATTTACAGACCCTTGAAAATTACAGACCCTTATTGAAAATAAGGGTTCAATAACAACCAGTGGAGTGCAGCCGCCGAGACCCAACTGCTACCCGTTGCGCGTCCGGAAAGTTTGAAGTTTCAACGGTTGAAACTGAACAGGTTCGAACTGGTTGGATGGATAGATGATGGATGGTGATTGGGTAGACGGGCAGACGTCATTGCCATTGCTTTAGCTCGTGCTTTTTGAGTACTTATTTTTTTTAATATTCTTTAATTTCTGTGGCCGTTCATTATAATTGGGTGGCGGAGGTTAAATGTTAAATAACACATATGCCAATCCAGCGGAAGTGACACCAACATCATCATCATTATGCCATCGCCATCGTCGTTGCAGCGACGAGTGACGAGTGTCGTATTTTGGTGCTGTGTGTGTTGAAAATCGCGGTTCTTTTTGCAAACATTTTATTGGTGCCTTTGCTACTGAGCTACAGGTGTGCCTAATATGTAGCGTATTGCCTCTTCAGCGGTTTGAAACAGATACCATGGGTAGTTTCAAGATTTTTGAAGGGTCCTGACGGTCCTCAAATCCCTGAATCACGTCAGATTCCATTTTACTGCTGCAGCTGTGTAGCTTGTGGGAAAATGTTATGTGCAGTAAACAAACATCTGCCATCTGCTGCCCACAGTACGTGCAAAGTGCTTCTGTGTTTATGGAGCAATGGTTTATAGTGCTGCGCTGAACGATTCGTCGGAGTCGTCGACTTTTTTATTGACATTTATGTGATTCGATAACTTAGTTGCTGATGACTGAGTTGGTGTAGCGTAGTATTCTGCAGGGGAGTTACTGACGTACAATATTTACATTTACCAGCAACGGTAACGCCATCAGGAACGCTAGTTCAAGAAACATTGCCCCGAACAAATGCGGGCTTTCGTTAAGAAAACATATATATATATATATATATATATAATAGGAAAAAAATAGCCGGAGCTCTTTGGCTGCACGTATAGCATATGTCTGTAACTCAAACATCGCCATGCCAGTACTGGACAGCTGTTTCGGCCTTCTTGGACCTCATCAGCAGTACGCAGGCAGGCAACGTTTGAGTGGATGGCGTCAGAAGGTCACGTAACACGTGATTCCTCCCGTCAGGGTGAGATAACTCACTCACTGAAAGCTCAGTGCAAAGCCAGTGAAGTATAATAGGAAAAAAATAGCCGGAGCTCTTTGACACAGATATATGCTATACGTGCAGCCAAAGAGCTCCGGCTATTTTTTTCCTATTATACTTCACTGGCTTTGCACTGGGCTTTCAGTGAGTGAGTTATCTCACCCTGACGGGAGGAATCACGTGTTACGTGACCTTCTGACGCCATCCACTCAAACGTTGCCTGCCTGCGTACTGCTGATGAGGCCCAAGAAGGCCGAAACAGCTGTCCAGTACTGGCATGGCGATGTTTGAGTTACAGACATATGCTATACGTGCAGCCAAAGAGCTCCGGCTATTTTTTTTCTATTATACTTCACTGGCTTTGCACTGGGCTTTCAGTGAGTGAGTTATCTCACCCTGACGGGAGGAATCACGTGTTACGTGACCTTCTG
Organism: Ornithodoros turicata; assembly: GCF_037126465.1. Lineage (NCBI taxonomy): Eukaryota > Metazoa > Arthropoda > Arachnida > Ixodida > Argasidae > Ornithodoros > Ornithodoros turicata. The sequence goes on along the minus strand of NC_088201.1, from coordinate 95,634,394 downwards.
ACGCCATCCACTCCAACGTTGCCTGCCTGCGTACTGCTGATGAGGTCCAAGAAGGCCGAAACAGCTGTCCAGTACTGGCATGGCGATGTTTGAGTTACAGACATATATATATATATATATTCAGTAAAATGAAATATTACTGCACAGCACTTAGATTCTGGTAATGTCTTCTAGTTGTCGATGCCATACGCGCCGACTGCGGGGGGGGGGGGCGGAGGCCTTTGCCCCCCCCCCCCGGAACATGAACTAGGGGTGGCGCCCGCCTCCCCCGGGAATCCCCGCTAAGAGACTGACACCAACCTTTGGGTCTCGGCGTGCCCGGGTCAAAAGAGCGAAGAGGCACCAACCCCAAAAATGCATCTTGGAATTTGTAAAATATGTATCCGCCCACCATACTCATTATCACAGTAGAAGGTGAGGCGAAGAAACACAGAGGATGACACAACACATAGCCTGAATTTCGCCCAAAGCAATCAGATCAACGACACGAAGCAGTCGAAAAGGAACCAGCAGCTGCTAGTCTTCATAACGCATATCCGTTTTGAGCGGGTACAACTCCCGCTGCTCCATTTCATTGACCATAGTCATTATATTGCGTGCATTTCGCGTCAAGCACCGATGATTCAATGCATTTTGTTCCTTTTGCACTCAGTTTTCAAAGGCTGTAATGCTTGTGCTGTAATGTTGTGCACAAGTTCACTGTTTACGTTCTCTCGTTTTTTTTTCGTTTTTTTTTTCTTTTCTGTTCTTCCTTCTTCTTATTTCTATACGAGTTCTGCATACATCATAGGATCCAGCCAGAGTGTGTGGTTCTTCAGCTTTAGGTTTGTGTTCTTCATTTTTCTTTTCCTTTTCTTTCCTTCTTTTTGTTTCCTTTTGCTTTCTTTTCTCTTTGCGTTTTTGTCTACCCCCGTTCACTTTATTTTTTGAATAAGAAGCCGACATCCATCTGGCTTACCTTGCCTTTCTTTTTTTTCTTAATAAACATACCCCCCCCCCACCGCCAGAGTACTTACTTCACGGTGCGCCCTTGCCCCCCCCCCCCCCCCCCCTTCGGGAAAATGAAAACTCTCCGCCTCTGGTGGATGCTATGCATGTCAGTGAACCGAAGAAACTCGGATCATCATATGTATGGACATTATTTAAATTATCTAGTACCTCGGTCAGACTGCCTTCATCTGACTGATCTTTTGTTACAATATATGTGCATACAACTCACATAGCATGAAAGACTACATACTATCCATTTGGTCATAATATAATTGGACAATGTTAATGTGGTTCATTCGTGCATAGTCTCTGAAAGTTGTTACAGAGTCCAGTTTAATTACCTCAGTATGATCATTTGCAAACAGATTGCACTTGCTGCTTCACACATGTGTGATGGAAAGTAACAGAATAACGAATTTCCTTCATGTATGAGGATCATCCAACAAAAGTTCCTCTGCTGTGAACAAAATAATAAATCTATAGCATAACATTGAAAAAATTTATGTACTGATTAGAGCTCAGCGTTACTGCCTAATATAGTCACTTTATTTAGCTGAACATTTTCGGTACTGTGATATCAAGTATTCAATACTGTATTGTCTGTGCCATGCTATATCCTGTTTACAAAGTGAGGCATTCTCTTTGCATTTCGCCTGATCAATTTGTGTTTCATGATCACTTGCGAATTGGTGACTGCCGAGGGGCGCTTTGAGAGGAAGATGGAACAGCAAATTGGGCAAATTTTCATTGAAGTAGGAATCATCACCTTGAGCATGAGGAGAACGAAGTATACAGGAAGCTCACGAAAACGAAACCCACGTTTGTGTGTCTCCTGTATACTTCATTCTCCTCATGCTAAGGTGATGCTTCCTACTTCAACGTTGTACCAGCTCGCTTGTGTACTTTTTCTCTTTTTGACAAATTTCCAGATGAATTTCTGGAACAAATCCCGAGTCTTTCAAGACGAGTGCAGACAGCGTTGACGTGGTACGCTACACCCTTCCAAGTCCTGTGCGTTTTTGTTTCATTGTAGTTTGAAGCTTTCCCAGGATCTCGCAGTACATCTGCATTTGCTGTGATTGTGCATGTGAGGTAATCTACAAGTTGCACACAACGATAGTCCTAAAACACTGTCGGCATAGCCTTTCCAGACGAAAACGCGAGTTTGACCTCCTTCAGAATGCTTTGACCGGGCACCCACCATGACTTCCTATGGTATTTTGTCTCAGCACTTGCATAATGCACCCACGTTTCATTAATAATAATTGTTCCAAGAAATTAATCTTGACCGTCTTGATACCATTGAAGGAAAATGCAAGCTGCATTCATTCGTTGCTCTTTACGAACGTTACCGAGCAAATGTGGCCCCCACCTCGCATAACTTTTGTTGACCAAGCTGAAGGAAATTTGTTCCCATTAGTATCAGAGTGCATTACCAGTGACCCGCCACTCTCCGTTAACAATTCTTGGAATTTCAGAAAAGAAACGTTGTTTCGTGGTGTTATAGCTGATCTCCCACTGTACTGTTCATTGTGCAGATTTTCACGACCCTGTATAGAGGACACACCATTTCAATGCCTGTAAAGTGTTTTGTATAAACAGGTGTTAACTGTCAGTGGATATTCTCTAAAGCACTCTTTTTTCTTTAACGCAAAGTAGGATAACTCTTACTTACTAAGATAGTCAGACGTACTCGGAAATATTACATCCATGCTTGAATGCCTGACACATAGGTGAACGGCACTCCATTAACCAACATTTGCAGTGCCGGGATGTCACACCCAACTACTACACCATTCAGTTTGTCTTAGTGGTGTTACCTTTGAATAACAAATATCGGGAAACTTATTTTTGGATGACCCTCCTAATTCCAGTTCTCATTCTGCATTTGGCTACATTTTTTAGATTTCTTGTGGCGACCCTTGTGGACAGATACCATACCAAGACATACCATACCAAGACTTAATAATAATTGGGGTTTACATTGCGAGACAATTGAGATCATGAGCGACTCCACAGCAGTCGGTCTGTGGATTGCCCACCTGAGTGTCCTTAAATGTGCAATGAAAGCTCACCACACAACACACCGTATTTAATGTCCCTTGTGGAAGATGGCATGTCTAAGCAACTTGTATCCTGGCACTAAATTGCTGGTGTTTTTGGCCGGGTTCGAACCGGCGATCTCGGGATCAGAAGGCGAACACACTACAGACTCAGCCACCAAGGCCGGTTCACGGACAACTTGAACAACACAATTATGTTAGCTCTGCCATAAAGTAATTCAGTTTCCTGCATATGTTTTGTAACAATTGAACTTCAGTTTTGTAAGCGTGAAAGCTCAGCTTAAAACCACCTCTTATAATTTAGTGACTATATTTGATGTGTAAATGTGTTCACACCTCTTAAAAACCTAATACGACAAAATCTTGATGGTTTCTAATACGTGGTATATACAAGGCCAGCTACAAGACGTCTACAATTAGACGTCAATTACTAAATGTCTACCAGATGTCTAGTAAGTCACTAATTTTAGACGTCTAAATAATGGTAAGACTTTTAGACGTCTAGTCAACGTCTAGTTTGGGCACTATCCCTAAAGTCTACTGTTAGAACAGGTCTGGACGTCTAGTGGACTACCATGTGTTCCCTGGGCATAAGCCTCCAATGGGCTCACTGGTTCAAAGCAGTGGCAGGTGCGTGTGCCGGCAATGGACACTGTACTTTGGTAACTTCCCTTCAAGGAACTGTCTCGTCCCACTTACAAACTGTTGCGAAATCCATATCGTTTTTACACTACGAGTCTCCGGTTGATCCACCCGCAGAATCAACTATTTCAAGGACCGTTGCAAGCTTGCTTTTGCTGCTAGGCGTTTCGTCATTCCTCTCATGCATTCACAGTGTCCTATAAGGGGGAAAGTTGCAAAGAAGTGTCAAGTCACAGACACGTTGTGAGTAAAACCATGTCAATAAAGTCAAGTCAACCAAGTCAGAAGGTGCTTCCCTTGTCCACCTTCGATGTGGTGTCGCCGAGAGCATGAGAGCGTTGTTACGGTTGCGCACGCTATCTGCGCCGTACCCGAACTTCAAAAATGCTTTTCTCCGCTATAAAAAATATACTTTTTTAAAACTTACTCCTTGTGTTCTTTGGGCATTATACTTTCTTCCAGCTTTCACTGTACTTCTTTCTGCGTTCCACCGTTTTTGTTATTTCAGGTTAAAGTTGCCGTATTTATACCCCTGTCACACGGCCAACGGAAAATGACAATCGACTAGAAGGCCTCCGAGATTTTATATCGCCTTTGAACTCAAATGGATTGTCTCGGTGCCACACGAGAAGTTTCTGATGGCCGTTGAAAGCTTCCGCATTTGGCCTTCAAAATGCTGCAGCGCGTCAATCGCGATGTCGCTCCTTCAGTTTCTTTTCGTCTGGCCACATTGTGTGTTGTTTATTGTTATTGTATTGTTTTGTTGTTATATCATTGTGCTGTGGTTTGACTCGGCGTATCCGCTCGCGGGCGCCGGTGAGAAAAGTAGGGAAATGCATAATACGCAGACTAAATAACGTACCTTGAAAAAAAAAATAATAAGACGAGAAGCTTCCAATAAATACAAAAGCAGAAACCGCGTCAGGAAGTGTAGTCTAATGGGAAGAAATCTCGTTCACAGCGCATTTAGAGCGAAGACTATGTACCCGAGAGTGTAGGGATCGTCGTCCCGACGGCCTTCGAGACTTCGAGGGAGTTCTGTGGCTCTCCCTTGACCCACTTGACAGTCCGGCCGAAGGCCATCCCGAAACGCCGTGTGGCAGCGCACAATTGGCAGCTGGGTCAATTGATAACACCCCCAAAGGCCTTCGAGATGCCCGTGTGACAGGGGTATAATAAAACATATGTTTTAGTGGTTTTCCCCAACCAATGAATCAGTATGAATTTTTATAACAAAATCGACGAGGGTCGAGCGTCATCTCTGGGACGTTTGGCATGGAATGACCCAGCAGAGTACCTTTATTTCTGATTTTTACAGTCAGAGCTGATTTTGCAGCAATGTAAAGCAGCATTGAAGTACAAAGACAGAAATAAATTCCAAACGGGTCGCAACACTTCATCTGAGGCTGTTACGGATAATTGTAAGATGCAGTTATTTGCATCAGTGTGATCCTGTATTCCAAATTTTACTGCGAAGTGTCTAATCGCCGTGCAGACGCTGGCATCAAGAATATAGAAACCCAAGCAGTTGCGATATTCACCGCCAGCACCATATTTAGACTGTACTAATTCACACAAAAGCGATCGGACTGAGCTACCATGGTGCGGACGGAGGTTCTATGTTCGCTTTTCGGACGGGTCATGACAGGGGTATTGGATGTTCCTCGTAGCAAGAGGGGGGGGGGGGACCTCACCTGACTTACAGAAGCCATTAATGCGCTGAACGAGACTACCAGTGCAATCCAATGGTTGTAAAGGGCATAGCACATATGGGAAGGCCACCTCGCGTTCTTGATTAACTTGAGGTGAAATGGAAATTGCTGTTTGAGCAGCACAAAGGAAACGTTTGGTTTATTGTTTCATTAGGTGTGATAAGATAAATAGAAGCCAGCAAGCGATAGCGCGTTTCCCTATTGTTTTATTTTGTTCTCGGCAAGTGCAATGTTGCACTAAAAAGGTTTTGCCAAGTGTTCTGGCCATGGCTTGGGCAAAGACAGCAGGTATGCACACGTATCATCAAGCTCACCAGCAAATAGGCTAAAGGCTCTTCGCCACATGATAAGAATTTCCCTCTCTAGCACCAACTATTTCCCTGCATTGATCAAAAACAAATAAGCGCCCTTTGCTGGAGCGAGATCTGCATTTTCCCAGATAGAACGGCGAGGGCGTCCGCCCCTTCTTCCCCCACTTTCCGATGACTCTGCCGTAAACGAGTCACAATAAGCGCTTCTGCCGCTGAGGTGTGTGCGTACGGACCATCAGGGGTAGTGACTAAAGCTTTACTATCAGAGCCGATGGGTAGATGTATTCAAGGGCTTAATTTCGCCAAGTATGACAAATAGAAAAACATTTTTTCCTCCATACTCTAGTGTGTAATATAATGTGTACTTGATGCAATGAACCATGTCTATCAAAATGTCAACACTTTAACATGACATGCCACAAATCTTTTAAGCGAAATTAATATGCAAAATTATCCACAAAACACTTCTAATAAAGCACATGGTGACAGGTGTCAACCTAGTATATCAATTATTCTGCACACATACATATTTGTTGCATAGGCATGTAATCTTAAATCACTTCAATTGCAGCAAAGTTGCAGTGTATTCAATTTAAAGTAAACGAGCTTTGCAAGGATTTTGCTGTTGCACTGAGTAATTGTTGGGCAATGCATGCCAACACTGGACACGCTTTTATTTATTGCCACCAAAAATATGACTTAGAGTTACTGTGTTCACTGATGCGGAGCTTGTCCAAGGGAACATGATCGTTCCTTGCAACAAAACTTGAAATGTTACAAAGTTTAACAAACTTGGTACACGCAAAAAGTAAGCTTTCACATTTGGTTGAGTGCTTTTCAGACGTCTGTCTTCCTTCCAGCAGTTATTCAGTTATTTTCTTGTTGAGGCCACCCCACAATACCTTTGGCTTTATGTGGAAGCAAGAAGGACAGTAAGAGAAAATGATTTCAGAACTGAATGTTTACTAACTTTAGTTTTATGCAAAAGCCATCTATATCAACTCGCTTCAAAATTGACTGGTATGGCACTGACTTATGTGCAGTCCAAGATATGGTCCATGACTACATCATCGGGTACATTCCAGATATATTACAGAATGGAATGGACTTAGCGGCGAAAAGACACGGACGAGGAATGACTGACAACACACACGTTGGACTACGAACAGTTCAATGGCGAAAATGGAAGATAAAAGCAGCTTACACTCCTGTACAACCGAGACTCATCTGTCTTTGTTACACGAAATTGGAGATGGACAGACGCACACAAAGCCCACGCGGTGCCATCACGGAAAATACGCGATAAAACTCGTTGATACAGATGAAAACAAGTGCACTACATTAGGCATAACAATAACTGTGATAGGTGAAAGCCATAGGCAAGAAAACCGGCAGGTCGAGTAAAATCCTATATTCCTTTATCGGTGACCCAAAGTGACAGCTCGCTGACGCAGCTGTTAATAAAAGCTGTAACCTTTTATTTTCCGTTTTTGTCATTAAACTGTTAATATGGTCCAGCGTGCGTGTTTCCTCATTCCTCGTCCGTGTCTTTTCATCTCTGGCTTATATCGTTTATATCACTCTGGATGGACTTGCGATTCTCGTCGTACCAACCACTTCTACTCGGTTTCAAAACCTCGAATAAAATGACTTTCCCAAATCTGCAAATTGCCTGTTAGTTACTACAACAAGAGTGTAGCCGCCTTACCTCCTAGTTGTTTGTGATAGGATTCAGTAGACCCATGGAATTCAATATTAGAGTTCCTGCTCACATCACAACCGCCACCACGTCCGCTATGCATGGTTAAAAAAGACACGGATTGGATTGGATTGCCTTCCTTTTGCTGCCTTCGCTAGCGATGCTTCCACTTTCACGGAGGTTATCCAGCTCTGATTTCCAAGTGGCTACAGTGTTCCTCTTCGCTCAAGTGGACCCGTGTAAACCACTTTAACTTTCAAAAGGGTCCCATTTCACTGCATTAAGACCCCAAGTGGTTCCAGTTTAACCCACAATGGTTCGCATTAAACCCACATATACCAGGGACGTTCAAGTCAAACCGGGACTTTGTGTCTCCTGAGTGTACAAATGGCTCGCGCTACTTCTTTTTTGTCATTTTCATACGCGACAGGCCTCCGTGTTCACCACGTGGAGGTCCAAAGTTCGTGCAAAACAGAAGACACGTGCTGGACAAGACGGCCGACAACGAGGTGAGCGCCCACATCGAACAGCGAATTGTGGTGAAGTTTCTCGTGAATGAAGGCGTAAAGTCATCTGAAATTCACAGAAGACTTAGGCTCAGTATGGCCGCGATACTCTTAGCCGCAGCAAAGCGGTTGAGTGGTGCAAACGGTTCTGAGACGACCGCACATCAGTGCAAGACGATCCCGGCCGGGGCGAATTAGAGCCCAGTGTCAGGGTTCCTGAGAACATCCAAGTTGTGGAGCGCCTGATCCTCAAGCACCGACGGATAACATGTCTCGAACTGGCTCGAAAGACGGACATTTCTGTGGGAACGTTGAACACTATCATTCATGAACACCTCCAGTTTCGGAAAGTTAGTGCCCATTGGGTACCGAGGCAGCTCTCCGTGTTTGACCGACAGAGAAGGCTGGAAATCTCCCAAGAGTAAGGTACCGTTTCGACGCTGAAGGACAGCCGTTCCTTGATCGGATCATCACGTCCGATGAAACGTGGGTGCACCATTTCACTCCTGAGTCTAAACGCGCACCAAAACAGTGGAAGCATCCGGGCTCGCCAGCTCCTAAGAAGTTCCGAAGTACCCCGTCTGCGCGTAAGTTCATGGCCACGGTTTTCTGAGACAAGGCTGGCGTTGTTCATGTTGATTTTTTGCGCAGTGGTACCACCATCAATAGTGCATATTACTGCCAGGTTCTCAAGGATGTGCATAAGGCGCTGAAGAAAAAACGGCCGGACCTCATCATCAAAGGAGACCTCCTCCTACAGGATAATGCACGCCCGCATACGGCGCATCTCACGACACGCTCCTTACAGGAACTTGGCTGTGAGTTGCTGCCACATCCCCCTTACAGTCCAGACCTCGCCTCCAGCGATTTCCATCTCTTCCGGCCACTGAAGGCGTTCTTTGGAGGCCGCCACTTCAGCTGCGACGACGAGGTCAAGAATGCGGTCCGATCATGGCTGCTACGCGCCGGTAAGGATTTATACGCTGCTGGCATCCAAGCCCTCGTGAAACGCTGGGACAAGTGCATTAGTGCAGCTGGAGATTACGTTGGAAAATAAAACTAATTTCTCGCCTGTAAGTTCGTTATTTTTTGCGAAAAATGAAAAGTCCCGGTTTGACTTGAACACCCTTCGTACATCTAAGTGGACACACTTTGACCGCAAAATGGTTCTATTTCAAACCAGTTTGGCTTCAAAGCGGTTCCATTTTGGCCCACTTGGCTAACCAAGTAGTTCCATTTTAACCCACTTTGCCAACCAAGTGGTTCCATCTTAACCAACTTGAAATTCCACTTTGTTTTTCCACCTGGGCAGTGTGTAATACATTTCGCGCACAGAAATTGAAAAGCCTGTGTCATCGGCAAAAGAGACGGGGGCGTGCGGGGGGAGCTACATTTTATACTTCTGATTTGTCGCAGGGTAGCAGAGTTTTGGGAGCACTGGGGTACATCATACAGCTCCGCCTTGAAGTCCGATGCAGGGCGGACCGGCAACCACATTCATTTTTCTGGTGACGTCATTAGATTCGTTTTACAAGCCGACACCCTAATGTGAAGACGCCTGACATAATCCCTGCTCGATTTGTTCAAATTACTTCAATAAGTCGCTTACTGACTAACAACTCACGCCGGCCTATAATACCACACCAGGATGCATCACTTTCTCCCGATTCGTTATAAGGGGTCTTCCCAGACGCAATTCCATAAACTAAAACATTGGGCAACGAGAATACAATGAGACCAAGTGAGATGACGACGACATCAGAGACGCCTACGACAATGCAGCAAGTCCCAAGCCCCGCCGACTACAAGAAACCCTCAGATTCGCCGTCAACGGTCGAGTATTCGGAAGGGACAACGGTGTCTCTTCTAAGAGACGTATCCGCTTTCAACGCCATCGTCACCTTCACTTCGACGTCAGCGCATTTCATCTGTGAACTCCGCTGACCAGGATGTCAGGCCTTCGGAAGGAGTGTGTTCTTGCACCGACTACGAAGGCGCGGACGTAATGTCCGTGGACGGATTCCTCAACTCATCGTTCACCTGAGTGCCTGGCTGTTCTGTTGCTTAGAAATATTATTTACTTATTTTGATGTCTTTTCGAACATGTATAGTTGGTGCAGAAGATACCACGAAGTAGAAAACCTAATTCCTACATTTAGCCACATGGGGTCTATGTTTTGCACCCTAGACTTCTGACATGATTTCTTGCGTTTTCGTTGACTTGATTTCGTCGAGTTGTTCAAGTTCTTACACGAATCGCCATTTACGACCCTGCTTACCTTTCCCATTTTCTTTCATGTTTTCAGTAAAGTCCTGTCGTATCTTCCGGATATCGTGGAAACGTTAGATGCGTGGAGTGCAGCAGGCTTCTGTTTCTTGTCCGCCTTCTCGATATTCCTCGAATATCGCATCTTTTTACTACTGGGTGGAGCTGTAGCAGCGCTGGATGGACTGCGTTTACCTCCAGCCTCTATGTGCATAGCCCGACCGTACTCCTCGGCCCACTTCTGGAAGTAAGTATTTATACTACGCGGCTATAGAAATTGTCAGGCAGGGAGCAAGTATTGTACCCCTATCCGAATTAAGTAATGCTGTATAGCTACCCGATACTAGCACACTCGAAATTATCACAACTGTAGCACTGCTACGAAAGCTAGGCATAGAAGCAGCGGGGTTTCTCACCGCCAGTATTTCGTTACAATAGCAAGTTGTTGCTGTTGTTTTTAAATCTCCTCGTGTGGCACGTAGCAGTGATGCGCTCACATATATTTAATAACATGCCGATTTGCAGCACAAATATAGTATGTCTAGTCCTGCAGATATATGAATTTCTCATAATTTCTTTGTTACCAAAGAACCAATTATATGCACATAAAACGGCAAAAACCCCGGTGCAGGGGAAACATAAAAAACTGGACGCGATACACTGGACGGAACAAGCTTATTTACAAAGTTCACACCTAAATACCGCAGCACCAACCACGCCTATATCTCATGGATTCGCGGCGCTTCAAGTGGTCTTATTTTAATTATTTGTCGCTATCGTTTGCATAAACACACATATCAAGGCCGAGACACGTTTTACGTCGACTTAGCTGTCTGTAGCAAACACTTATATTTGAGCAGCAAAAGGTACGCGCTTACTCAGAAAATTTTCTCTCAGGCGACACAACTGATGGAGCACATACACATTGCAACTCCTATCTTATTATTTCGAAGGCCTTTATGTACTGGTTGCGTCACGTAAGAGCGACCAGAGACGTGTACCAGCTAGCCCGTCTATGCTTAAACTGACAAAAACTTATTTAAATTAAATTCGCGATTTATTTTTCTTTCGCAAAAGTCGTTGAATATATCTATTACCGATGGGGCCTACTCAAATGAGGTCGTCTATCAGCAATTAGTTAAGAAGTTAATTAACTTTCATAATTAATCTTCTTAATTAGTGAAAACTGGTTGACTGCGGAATCCGAACTTGTACAGCACAACCCTGAGGAGTATACCCCGCAAGAATCGAAACCTCTTATGTGCTCTTGTACGAAATATGCGAAAATGCCAAGTGTTGCAGCGGGTAGCTGTACGCGGCCTGACACTAGGACGGTTCTGGTAGAGCTGGAGTCGGCAGGTGCAGTCGCGCGCAGGAGCAGAGTCGCGTCGTCGTTGCCTAAAGTGACAGCGGAGGGCGATGTGACTTTCCGTTGAGGTCACGCGAAACAATTCCCACTTTTGAACGTTTGTGACAATTCAGGTGATGGGATGGCCACAAGTAGGTCATTGATGTCAGCAAACACGAAAGGAAGTCCCGGGATGATAGAATCGATAAAGTTTAAGAAGTTAGAGCTGCATTACGTAGCCCGAACGGCATCCGCGGGGATTCGAACAAAGCGAAAGACGCCGTGATGACTGCTTTATTCATATCCTGATGCGTGACGGCGATTTGGTGATAGTTATCATCAGGTCGATCTTGCTGAACGTGGAGGTTGACGTGGAGGAACGTGCAAATTGACGGCGATGTATTGTAACCGTGGTAACGGGCAACCATCAACTACCAGTCCCCCGTCTTCTTGGGGATAACATGCAAAGCGGACGACCAGTGGCTGGAAGACGAGCGTGCCTCACCGATGGAGAGCATATGTTGGAATTCGGCACGAGCAATCTTAAGCCTCTCTGGAGCAAGGCGACGTGCACGAGTGAATACGGGAAACCCCGTGGTCTCGATGTGGCCAACAACAGCCGTGCCATAACGCCCCTGGTAGCTCATATCGTCCTCGGTCGTCCTTCCTCACCTCCTGCGGTTACGACGTGGTGCTTTCAATCTGATCACCGTTCGGCGTCTGAGAGGGTGAAAAAAAAAGAGGGTGAGTGATGTGGCGGTCCGTGGACAACGACGATGTCACCCTGCCATGGACACGCGCTACCGCCAGCAGCTCCAGTACGGTAAACCAGATGTGATGGTATGCTCAGCGAAGGAGGGAGTCGGGTAAGGACGACGGGCCTGCCGAGAGGCGGGTACTACGGCCTGCTTGCGCAGTCGCTTCTCGCGCCCTTTCCGACATATGATACGATATGTGAACAGCATCTGAGCGGGCTCCGAAGTGCAGTTCACGAGAAAAATAGAAAGAATAGCCGTAAATAGAAAATACATAAAATCGAAGTGTGCGCGTGCTCATAGCTATCTCTACAAACGTGCCCCGAGCCAACACAAACAGCAACAAGTGCACTCGCAAAATAATATTATTCGTGTTTTCTTAAAAATGAATCCGGCAAACAGAAACGGTAACGTGCGAACTTCCTTTGCGCGACCGGTGAGCACACAAATAGAACCTTTATGCAGTTGCTGGACTTTGTACACGTGAAAATCATGCTGCGCATCAATTCAGTGAGACTTACTTAATTGATGCGCAGCATGATTTTTAGTACTTGTTTTAGTAGTGATTGGTAGTAGCTGTGATTTTTAGCCATACACATTGATACTGACTCGCTTAGTGAGTCATTATCATCGTGTGTGTGGTTAAAAATCAAAAGAGATGTGTACTGTGATGCACAGTACTGCGTACTATTATCTGTTGTTTGCAGCTGCGCCAAGGGTGCGTATAACAAATTAAACGTCATGAGGCATATTGCACTCTTACAGGCACAATTTTGGTAGTACTTCTTCGTGGTTGACGAAACCAGCATGGCTGTCAAACAACTGGGTAATCAGATGTATTCTGTAGTATTCAGTATTCATTGTTTTTTTAAGTGTCCTCTATAATGCCTATAATGCCTATAATGCCAAAGCATCTATAATGGTGCTCTAATAAAACGAAACAATAAAATGAAAACAAGGTTGCAAGCAATCAGGAGCTACAACATTTCGGAACCTACGAATACTATCATTGAAAATATCAATTGCTGAAAAGTGCCTCGAGTATGTAATCATACTCCGCGAGATAGGAGACAGGTGGGAACAAACTTCGACATGGAACACTGAGGAATCACGGAAAGATTTGAAAGGAACACGGACCGCAATAGATGCTGATAGCTCAATACAATATAACATACCGTTAATGCATTTAAAATGGGTCATTCCATGCCAAACGTCCCAGGCATTGCGCTCGACCATCCTCGATTTCTTTCAATTCAAATAAATTGTGGTTGATTGTTCCCATGCAGCCAATTTACTCTCGGCTTATTTTTGCCGAAAAAAAAAAAAAATTCGCGCCATGGCCGCCTCTTGAAGATTGCGATTTGACATATATAACCTACCTGGCAAAAAAAAAAAAAAAAAGAAAATTCTAGCAAAATAGCTTTGGCGCGAATTCCAACCAAATCTATTCTGAGTGAAGACAAAGCATAATACTTTCGTGCCAAGACCAGTTGAAGGTTGATGGACACTTTTTATCGAGAGTTTATGCCCCGAGAAAACTGAAAAATTTCGGAAACTTTTGGAATTTTTTAGGGAACTCTGCAGTGTTTTCAGAGCTATTTAAACTGTTTAGCTCTGCTGTGTAGGAGGCATAGAACGTGTTAAAAATATTTTGGGGCGCGCAGACTTGGAAGAGTATGCAGAAAGAAATCATGAATTTCGGAAATATTGCTTTTTACCACATATTCAGCCGTCAATTGCACACTGAGGTGGTCCTGATAAAAATATGAGACAAATTGCATTTGATAGTGTGCCCCTTGAACATTTATTTTACAAAGTTTCATCGAGACACTTTCTGTTTTGGCAGCGAAAAAGATTTTTGGACTTGACCACCCCCGCACTCATCCGGCATTGCCCCTCAAGGCTGTTTCACCCGAAGACGCATCGCCGCCGCTGCTGCCAAACGCATACGGGAGCTGTGCAAACCGATTTGCGTTGCCTGCAAAAACATGTTTTATCTACAAATTAACTTTCGAAGCTTCAGGTTCTCATGAGAACGGCCTTCTGCGGTGGCGCCGTACAAGAAGCACTTGAGCCAGGGATGTACTTCGACGACGACGGGTCTGCGTCTATTACATCTGGCTCACTTTGATCGGAGGCGACACCGTCCTCCAGAGCTGGCTCCTTATATTCAATAGCGCCACTTGGACAGTTTTAAGTCTTCCCTTCTCTTATTGTGTTCTTTGGTGATAGCCGAAAGAGTGAAGTTATCGTTGTTGTCGACTAGTGAAGGAGCTGTTTTTTTTTCTGTGTTTCTCCATAACTTTCTGTGTCTCTGTTTCTTCTTCTTCCTATTTGTTTGTTTCTCTTTGCTTTTGGGAATAGCAAGCCTCCATCATGACTAACCTTTCCCTTCCTTTTTTTTATCATCATTAAACATATCCCCCCACACCCATCATTGCCTGGCGCTGTAGAGTCAGTGTTAGTAAGCGCTGCGTGCGTCATCGCTCGAACAAATTAGGTTATTCAATAGCCCGCCAGAGTCCGTTGTCACCGAAGTACATCCCTAGGCCCAGTGCTCCTACTGAACTGGGTCACCGCAATAGGCCGTTCTCGTGAGAACTTGAAGCTTGGAAGATTAATAACTTTAGTTTTTTGTTTTGTTTGTTTGTTTTTTTCGCTGAAGAACACATTTCGGTTTGGGCAGCTCCCGTGTGCGTCTGCCAGCAGCGGCGGCGATGCGTCTTCGGGTGAAGCACCCTTGAGGGGCAATGTAGGATGAGTGCAGGGGTGGTCAAGTTCAAAAATTTTTTTCGCTGCTAAAACAAAAAGAGTTTCGATGAAACTTTGTAAAATAAATGTTGAAGGGGCACACTATCAAATGCAATTTGTCTCATATTTTTATCAGGACCACGTCAGTGTGCAATTGACGGCTGAATATATGGTAAAAAGCAAATTTCCGAAATTCATGATTTCTTTCTGCGTACTCTTTCAAGTCTGCGCGCCTCAAAATATTTTTAACACGTTCTATGCCTCCTACACAGCAGAGCTAAACAGAAAACTTTGAAAACATTGCAGAGTTCCGTAAAAAATACCAAAAGTTCCTGAAAATATCCAGTTTTCTCGGGGCATAAACTCTCGATAAAAAGTGTCCATCAACCTTCAACTGGTCTTGGCACGAAAGTATTATGCTTTGCCTTCACTCAGAAGAGATTTGGTTGGAATTCGCGCAAAAGCTATTTTGCTAGAATCTTTTTTTTTTTTTTTTTTGCCAGGTAGGTTACATGTCAAAACGCATCTTCAAGAGGCGGCCATGGCGCGAAAAATTTTTTTGCCAAAATGTTTGCCAATTTTTATACCAAACAAAGCCAAAGTTGTTTGAAACACCTGGGATCTCTGGACCTAGTGGTTATACCGTGAATTAGCATACTATAGTATCTATGTAGCATCATATACTATTATATATACCTCAGCATACGATAACTTGCGCTCACGGCATGGCTAGCATGGCGACCACATTTCGAACAAGCATCTATGCAAACACCTAAATCACGAACGCAATCAACCTTAACAATTTCGTAGTCAAGCAGGCTGTACCTAAAAACAGAGATAGGGAGAGACGGTCATTTGTACAGTCTTCTTAACATTAATTTGTAACTAGTGGGTAGTACACCGATTATATGCAGAGTCTACATCATTCTGCATGCGGACACAGTCGTCAGGGGAGTCCATCTTCCTAAATATGCGGTGTGTGAATATATATATAGGTGTGCGAATATTCGAAGTTTCGAATAGATTCGATTCACATGATTCACATGGTATTCGCAAACGGTTACAACTACGTGTATTCGATTTTTCCGAATCTTTTTTCAAATATTACCGAAAATTGCCGTGGCTGCCCGTTTGTGAGAGGCCGAAGATAGAATCGGTGAACAGAAAACCAGAAATGCGCATAAAAGAGGCCGGTTCCAGCAAGAAGGGTACTCCATGCCCGCAGGAAGGGGTCCCTTGCGCTTCGTTTAGCATGTTTAGCGCAAGCCTAGTCCAATCACATCGTCCTTCCTCCTCCTCCTCCTCCTGGTGACGCATGCTGCTCACGTGCGCGAGTCGAGCTGAAAACCCAAAGTTTGGGAAGTGCAAGACGGCGGTACCTTTACGCTGGCTACGCCGTTCTCGGGCACAGTGGAAACGCCTCACCAACGCTCGACAAAGAAAAAGAAGAACAGTGCAGTTTGGAAGTACTTCGAAGAATCTACGACAGGCGGGAAGTGCAAGACTTATGGCGCGTCCCTTCAGACGCCAATGGGGGCGACAACGGATCTTGCCAATCATTTGAGAAGACGCGTGTTGGTCTTCAAGGAATGTCAAAATGAGTGTCAGCAGCTAAAAGACTGTACGCAAGGCAAGATAACTGACGCGATGAAAAAGCAGGACACCATATCCTCACGAAGGAAGGACGCTCTTGGCGCGAAGGTGGCAGGAATGATTGCCGTCGATCTTCAGCCGTTCTGTATTGTAAGCGATCGTGGTTTTCGGGAGCTGATGACAGAGGGTGTCCCGGGCTACATACCACCATCAAGAACGTCTCTTTCACGGACGATCATACCTAAGTTATACGATGACACGAGAAGGAAGATGCTAGAGGAACTTCGCACTGCCTTTGAAAACGGTATGGAAAGCATATCAATGATGAGTCAAAAAACGAGGTTTTCTGACTACCAGCTTGATGTGGCCGCCAGTCTAGCAATGTTTGTTGATCAAGGTATAAGTGTCATCTACAAGAGCGTGCCCGCCAAAGAAGTATGGCTAAGGGATGTCGCATCCACGGAGCTCGAGAAATTAGGACCTGATAAATGACCTTCCTCAGTCGAACTGACTCCTTGTCAACAACATCCGTGTCAGTCAGCAAGCACAACACTTTGGCACAGTTTCGATCTGTTTGTCAAGGATCAAGAGTGTTCTGCCTCCCAGCCACAAAGAGAACTACAGAACTACATTAGTGACAAACCAGTGGGAACACAAATTTCCCCATCTGAGCAAGACTTGCACGGAGGCACCTACCTATACCGGCAGCATCAGTGCGAAGTGAACGTGCACTTTCTTTGTCTGGCAATGTTGCCTATTCACGCAGGGTCCGTGTTACACCACGACATGTGGAACATCATGCCTCTTTGCATGGCAATTTGTAGTCCTCACATATGTGTGCCACCTTACTTTGAGATGTGAACTACACCAAGTTTTCATTGCTTGCAGTCTTCTTATTTACATTGTGCATCGAAAATTTGAACTTGTATTAAAACTGATGACCTCGGATTCCAAAGCTATTATCATTTGCAGCTAGGCAAAGTACTATCAGTTTATACAACAGCAAACGGTGATTAACCAAGTCGAACGCCATAGTTAAGTCGAAGTACACAACATCTACATGACCACGTTGGTTAAGAACAGGTCCAGCAAAGTGCAAAAAAGAAGCGAAGTTAGTTTCAACCGATTTGTTCGCTACGAATCCACGTTGAACAGTTGCGGCCTTTTCTTTAGAGAAAAAAAGACAAGTGTCTGTGTACAACCATTTCAAAAGCCTTAGCAAAGGGTGACAAAAGAGGCACGGGCCTGTAGTTACAGGCGTCGTGAGCAACACCCGCCTTAAACATGGGTATTACGACATAGTTTTTTCCAGAGTTCAGTGAAGGTACCAGACATAAGAGATAAGTTGATGATCAATGTCAGTACAGGAACAATGAGAGGAGCACGTCACCTGAGAACGAAGCTGTGAATATTATCAAACGCAAGTGACTATTTTGGCTTTAACTTCTTCGCAGCGTCATGAACTTGATTGCCATCAACACACGGAATACATAAAGTATCATTATAAGCAGGCAAAGAAAAACCACTCTCATCAATGTCAACACTACGTGTAGTATACACCGAAGAAAAACCACTTGAACACACTTCGCTAACTTCATGTGGGTCAGACACAATAGATCCATGAGAGTTCATCGCAGCAGGAACATCGGAGGTTGCATTTGTGCGTTCCTTACAAAGTTCCGGTACACCTTCGGATTGCTATTTAAAGTAGAGTCCACTCATAGGCGCTGTAAATTACTTTATCGCGTTCATATAACTTCGTAGCAGCCAAACGTCTTTCTCGAAAATTATCGTACCAAACTAACAATCCAGACTTTTTGTACTTCCGATGGCAACGAAGCTTCGTTCGCAGCATACATTTCAGGTCATACAAAAACCAATACCAGTACTTCGTGGAGCGGCTAGTACGTTTCGGACGCGAACGCTCAAGAGCACTTAGTACGAATTCAGTTGACTCAATGGTAGAAGTGCAAGGGTGCAGACGAGCTGGTTAACTCCTCGACGGCAAAGTCAACATCAGATGTGACGGTCACAATGCTCCAGTCAATATCATTCAAGTAACTATACAATGCCAAAGTAGTCTCCCCTTGGGTAATTGTAGGAGTTTCCACAAGTAGGCGGCTTACGCACGAGATGTGTTATGATAGTTGTTGTTCATCATCTCACAATAATGTTGTTGTTGTTATTAGAAAAGGAACATGCAATACGTCAGAATACACCAGACCACCAGCAAACTTCACATAGTCAGCAACTGCGAAGTAAGACATGACAAGATCTAGCAAGTCACCTGCCGGATTGTGCAAACTGTGTGAGGTCATTAAGAAAATTGAGCAATTCGCGTCCTTTACAATCCAAAGCAGAGCGCAAAAAAGGAATACCGACGTTGGGCCAAACAATACACGGGTCATTAAAATCCCCAACAATGAGCACTTGATAATGGTTGAGATCAAGGACACCACTTAGACATCGTCAGATGTACCGCGATGGACTACGGAAATGTGTAAAGGTCAAGGTCCAGATGCATTTGAAGGATGGAGCAGTGCCGAAGTTCTTCAAGTCTAGGACTATTCCCTTTGCTTTACGGAAAGCAGTAGAAGACGACTTGGAGAGACAGTGTAGGAATGAAGTCTTGACACCTGTTGAAACGTCCGACTGGGCAACTTCAATAGTAGTAGAACCTAAACCTAATGGAGCTGCTCGAGTATGTGGATACTTCAGCGTTCGTGTTAATGCACAGCTGGACATTAATCGATATCCTTTGCCACGGCCAGAGGAATTGTTCGCAAACCTAAACAGTGGTCAGTGTTTCTCTAAGCTTGATTAATCCGAAGCATACCTACAAATGGCCTTATATGATGACGCCGGAAAGATGTTGGTGGTGAATACGCACAAGGGGATATACCAATTTAACTGAATGCCATTTTTTCAACGGACTATGGATAAAGCCACTGCAGGTCTTGATCATGTTACGTGTAACCTCGACTACATTATCGTAACAGGACAAAGTAGCGAAGACCATCTACAAAATTTTGACTTCATTTTTCAGGGGTTGGCTGATTAGAGTTTTGTCCGCAACTAAGCGGAATGTACGTTCATGCAAGATGAGGTAGAATATCTTGGACATGTCGTTTGCGCATATGGTCTGCGACCGTCGCAGAAAGAGATGACTGCTCTTTTGAACGTGCCTGCACCGAAGAACGTCTCCAAGTTAAGAGCATTTTTGGGAATGGTACGGCATTACAGCAAGTTCATTCCTGGGTTAACTGATAGGTGAGCTACACTGAACAACTTGCTGCGCAAGGCATCAGCTTGGGTCTGGTCAGAAGACTGCGTGAATGCCTCTAACAGTTTGCAGATGAGGTTGATATAAGTAGAGGAATTAGTGCACTGTGACCCAGATAAGCCAATTTATCTCACAGCTGACGCTTCTTGAATGGGTCTTGGAGATGTGATTTGTCACAAGATCACCGGAAATGAGGCACCCATTGCCCATGCATCAAAAACGTTGTCGTCAACAGAGCGGACACACGCCCGGATGGGACTTGAAGCCCTAGCCCTTATTTAAGGAGTGAGGAAGTTTCACCAGTATCTTTGAGGTCGCCGGTTTACCTTGTATACGGATCTTAAACCTCTTACAACAATTTTTGGATCAAAGAAAGGTATTCCAGTAACTGCTGCGAACAGGTTAAAACGTTGGGCTTTAATTTTGGTGGGGTCCAGTTTGGCATCCAGTACAAGTCAACCCAATAGTTTGGAAATGCTGATGGTCTTTCACGGTTGGCAAAAGGACCAGATGTCGACTTCGACAAGCAGAGAGGTTCAACAGAAGTGGAGGAAGTCAGCATCGTTTGCGCAGAACTCATGTCTGGCTTCCCAGTTACAGCTCCCATAATAACCAAGGACAGCATTTTGTCTGAAGTCTACCCTTGCATATTGGAAGGCCGGAATGCCACCGAATTAAAAAGGCTGAGTTCCAGGAGTTCCGCAAACGAAAAAGTGGGCTGTTGGTTTTAAACGGATGCATTATGTTCTGAATGCGTACAGTCGTACTACATAAGCTTCGCAGCTGAATGCTAGATGTGCTACATGAAGGGCATATGGGCCAGACCAAGTTGAAGATGCTGGCGAGATCTTAAGTATGGTGGCCAGGAACCAACAAGGACATTGTGTACACAAGTCAAAGCTGGGAGTTTTGCGCGTCCATTTCATCCCTGGCAACGTACGGAATCACCATGGCATAGACTTCATCTCCATTCAGATTTTGCTGAGTACGCCAGTATGCACTATCTCGCTGTGACCGAAGTGCATCCAGGAAGTGGTCAGAAGTTATTAGGCTGAGCAAGACGACTGCGGAGGACACCATATATGCTTTCGAAGAAATATTCCTACGGCAGGGACTTACCCATCAACTAGTCTCTGACAACGGTCCTCAGCTCGTCATCACATAATTTAAACAGTACCTGAAGTCTAAAGTCATTCGACATATTTTGTCACCGCCCTTCCACCCAAAGACTAACGGGTAAGCGGATAATTTTGTTCGTACCTACAGAGCTCCATAGAAGCGTTCCAATACAGTTAGGAAGCAGAAGCACGAACGTTTTAAAGCACACCGCTACATCCAGTCTCGCTGTCATCCTCATTATGGTCTCGGCGCGAGTTCCGAGGTTTCGTTTTCGATGCACGCTCTAGAATTATTCATGAAAACCACCTTCATGGTAGAGCCCAGTCGCCTATGTTTGTGCTATACAGTTTTGGTGACCGGAACGTGGCTCATGGCTCAGGACACTAACCGGCCGCCTACTTTTCCGCTCGAAGCCACCATCACCACCCCGCTTCGCCTACCTCCTTACGCTACATCGAACCCTCAGCTCTGGTTCGCGCAAGTTGAGGTCCAGTTTACCGGTCGTCACTTCACTTGCCAGCCCTCAAAGTTTGGGTTCGTCGTGGCCCACCGCTCTCCCTAGGCACCGGTGCTAGTCCACGACCTCATATCCAGCCCCGCCAAGAAAACCCGTACGACAATGTCCGGGATGAGCTGATCCGTCGCAGCTCCTTATCCGAGCAGCGGCGCCTGCCGGGGAGCTTGGCGACCGGTTGCCTACCAAGTTCCTGCGGCGTATGCGGGACTTGATGAGCAGTACTAACTCACATGACACGATTCTCCGTGAACGGGACCACTCTGGTTTACACTTCGAGAATAAACTCCTCAAAATAAATCACGAAAAAATCCACGGTGTAAAGATAAAGCCGTAAAAATAAACTTTTGCGATACAAACGCTTCAGATTCAACCAGAGTTCGAGGTAACTCGTTACTGTAACTAAGTTCCTTTTTTTGGTAACTTGTAACTTAACTCGGTACTTTTGCGCCGTGGTAACTTTCAAGGGAACTCGTTTCTTTTTCGGGTAACTTTGCCAAAGTAAGTTAAGTTAAGTTCCAAGTTACTTTTAACTCGCTTTTCACTCACGTCCACATATTTTCTTGCTTTCTCTCCGGTTGCTTGATGGCATTTTTTGCCATAAAACGTGATATTCAATCAATTACAGTATTTTATTCAGGAAGTAAGAACCGCTGCCATTGAAATGAAGCCGAACCATTGTGCGCACACAGGGAGTAAGATGCAAAGCGTTCGAATAGACCTCTACCGGAGAAACGTCATCATGACATTGGTAGAGAGACTGAAACCGGGAGGAGAGGGCTGGGTTCCACGAACGGGCACTTGTTCACTGCCTCCCATTGAAAGAAAAGCAGGGGCGAGTGTTGCGTCCCTTTAAGGGACCATATCGTAATCCCCTCAAGACCGTGGCTTTCGGGCTCGACCTTGTTCACCTCTAGCTTCGAGCATAGTTGAATTCTACCAAATTTGTGGCGCTGTCGAACACTATGACGTCATTTGTTTACAAACAGGGAGAGGTCTATTGTTGGACATAAACGAAAACGATCTAAGGGTGTTGCACTCCTCCGCAGGCAGCTGAAGGTCTAACTCAACTGCTCACGCGCGTTGCACCTGCGTAATGCCATTTTGTGTCCGAAGTAACTTGGAAGTAACTCGTTCTTTTTTTAAGCAACTCAGTAACTGCGCGTTACATTTCAGGCTGAAGAACTTCGTTATTAACTTAGTTATATTTTTCACACAATAACTTAACTTGTAACGAGTCCTTTTTGCCGGGTAACTTCTCAATCTCTGGATTCAACTTTTCAAAATAAATCGTCTCTGATTGGTCGACAGGCACGACAGCCTCAGAGCAGCGAAGGCTTTTGGCTCCCGCGTCTAAAAATAGTTCCCCGCAGGGTGTGGCTCTTTGCGGTGGTCTGGGAACGAGAGTACCGAGTCTGGACGAATCGTTTGCTGTATTTTTCGCTATCGCGATCGCTAATCGCTAATCGATATTGCGATCGTTTTCGCTATCAGGATTCTGTTGGCACTGAAGTTAATGCTTTGTTGTGCTGCTCGCCTATCAAATTTGAGTATGTCGAACTTTGAATTCGTGTCGTAAGTCACCAAATCAGTTCCCGGTGTTGGTTCCAGCTATGGTGGACACCTGCTATATTATGAACATTGTCGCGGACATCGCCATTCTCCTGCAGGGCTGCCTTGGTTGTGAAATCGGAGAGTTGAAAAGTGACGATCGACGAAAAAGCCCGATACCGGTACCTAGTGGATGTGTTGTGTTTGTACGTGTGTGTGTGTTCCAGCCTCAGAACCGTAGAATCGTGAAATCGGAACCTGCCTGTGCAGTTTCTTGCGTGTAGTTCCTTGTGAGCCTACGTTCTGATAAATGCAGGGAACAGATACTGGACAGACTCTCGAAATGTCTTTCTGCTAATAAGCTGCATACGAATGTGAAAAAACTGTTTGTTTGTTTGCAAGTAAAAACTATTATCTCACGGATGAATAACTTAGGTCAGCTGAGGTGCCTTCATTTTTTGTAACCAGCATACGGTAATCTCAAAGTGTAGCGAAGAAGATTCGAAGGAATAAGATTCGAAATTCAGGAACATCTACATTGATTCGCGCACCTTCTTAGACAACGATTTACCATGCAAAAGCTGCAAGAGATGTATCTAGACGTAATACTTCAAGCACTTTGTTTTCACTGGTTTTTGAATACCCTGGAACCTAAGAATGCCATTTTCAAGGTCTTCAACACCAAGAAATTTTTCACAGAAATTTTTGCATGTTTTTCATTCGCGTGGATATACGCTGCAAATTCTGGTTATCAGATGTCGGAAATGATGAAAACCAAGAGCAATAAGTAACTGAAATCAGAAGTGTGAGAAATTAATGGCATCGTCTGTTGTATTTGTTTGCCTTCCTTTCTCTCCTATGATCTTCACATTCAGAAATCCCCAAGTACGTTTATTAACAGATCACTCTGTATGCTAAGCACCCACGCCAAGAAGAGGTCTAAAATTTACAGTACCAGCTACTTCATTGTATGCAATGGTACCCTTGCACCGATTTTTTACAGCTTATAAATAGTGTGCTGAAATATGAAATCTATCAAACTTGATTTCTGCAAGACATTACATTAAATGTGCTGGTTGCAGTTCTGCAGCGTTGTTTCTCCGTTACGTTCAAGTGAAAAGGCAAAAATTTCGCTCCGAGACTTACTGTCACACAACCATTATTTCGGGGCCATATCCTCGCACTAATTGGTCACGAGCGTGCTTTTGAAAACTACACCTTCGGAAAAAAAATTTTTCCTCTTATCTTAAGAGTCAGTAGTTGACTTGTTATTCCATCCGTCGCAACCTTACCCTGATACTAACGCTTATTTATCCCCCATATGCCTCATAGTAAGAGTAAAAACGAAGGAAGTTGTGAATGCCAAAAAGGGTTCTTTACTGTCGTCTAAAGCGTCTTTTGGGTAAGCAACTGCCGGGGATGCTGACATGAGGTGTGTGTGGGGGGGGGGGGGGGGGTCAACGTCACATCCCCCAAACGGTTTCCCGTTTTACCTCTGTACCATAAAACTGGTATAAGCATAGCTTGTTGTTGACCCAAAAGACGTGGCAGTCGACAGTCAAGTACGCTACAACACCCTATCAAAAATGCCAGCAGGCCAGAAGCTGATGGACCAGTAGACGCGTAATTTGGGACCTGGACCAGCAGAAGTGCTGCTGGAGCAGTGGAGCAGCAGAAATCCTGCTGGAGCAATGGACCAGCAGAAATCCTGCTGCAGCAATGGACCAGTAGAAATCCTGCTGGAACAGTGGACCAGCAGAAATCGTGCTGGAGCAGTGGGCCACTATACAGCCTGCACTACACTACTGAACCAGAGTCTCCACTCTTTGTCCAGCAGGGGCGCAGACTGTACGTGCCAATGGCGTACAGAGAAATAGTTGGTGGCTAAAAGTATGCGAATTGAAAGACTGAACATGCAAATATTCTAGATACCTTTATTTCTCATCAGTTACATACAAGCTCTTATGCAGTCTTCCAACGTCCGAAACTTTTTTGCGAAAGGTAGTGTCGGACGTCATACAACGTTTCATGGATAATGTAGTCGCATGGGTGAAGTGTATGCCCTACCTAGCTGTTTCGGAATAAATACAAGTCAGTAAGGAGGTCTGCAACGCACTTCAGCTTAACTTACTTGATCTCTTGCAGCATCTCCATGACGTATTTGTCCATTTTCCCACGTCGTGTGTGTGGTGGCTCATTTGTGTTCACCGAAATTAATCTGTCGAAATCGCCTGCAAATGATAGTTTCCACATTAGTAACAGTGTCACTGGAGCATCACATGGACATCTTCACCCTGACGCTAACTGATGATACAAGTTAACCAGTAGGGTAACGAGCACACTGAGATAACAGATAGAGGATAAGATAATATGAATGAATATAGTAATAACCACACTGCGCAAATAAAGTTTATAGGAACCCACATGCTAGGAACATTACCAAGCAAAAGGTGCACGAAACATAGCACTACAGGCACACAACTAACCTTCAATTCACAAAGTCCAATGGCTTTCGGAGGTATCTTCCAAGCTACACACAGAAACAGATATCACTAGGAAGGCACAATAAACTGTCACAGCACCGGGGCACCAAAGCCACGACGAAAGACGATTCCCGAGCGAGAGCCCTCTAAACAAACGTCCGAACGCGTCCGACGCGAAATTTGAATGAGCAGGGACGCGGGGGTGTACCCTGTTACCCACTCTTAATAATAAAACTTTTGAAATCCACGCTAAGAAATCCACCCTTCAAATTCCAATCCTTTGAAATCCAAGCTGTCAAATTAAATCACAATGGGTCTATGCAGTCCAGTGTTAAGCATGGTTTTACGTGAGAAAATCAGTGTTTAAGAGGGTCACACTCCAGAATAACGCAAATATGCAATTCTGTGTCGTATTCAGCAGGTATCTCTCAATTATTCATTAATTTAATTAAGTTACAGGCGTAAATAACTACGTGTATGAATACTAGGAAAACAACGCTTCAGCGGTTCGGCTACCATTGAGGACGAGGCTATCTGAGAAAATGGAGTAACGACGGAGCCGTATGGTGTTGCGGGATGTGCTGCATAAAAAGGATAATCACTGCAAGCTCTAATAAAGTCTAATGTTTCTTCTGCCGATTTCGTCAGGTATTTTTCAGACGTGTAATGACTTGGTGTGCTAACACGCGCGTACAACTCATGAAGGAATTCATGGGTGAAGTGACATTGATGCAGTCGTAGCTGTTTTGGACAGGAAATCGGGTAGCGAAAAATGTCCAGGATGAGCAACATGTAAAACGTACCGCAAAACTGGTGTGTCGACCATTTGTCACGACGGTAATCACGTAAACATCATGTAAACACCTCTTGCGTTCCTCGGCCTCAGCCTACGAAGAATCGCCAATGTTATGTTTGATAAGAGCCGCGAAAAGTGGTTCAGCAAGGTAAAACTGTGCCGGGAACACCGTCACATGAGGGAGGTGTTTAATTAAATCACAGTAAAAGATAGCAAAGGACTGTTACTGGTCATGTAAACAGCAGGTCTCGTTCACCAACACATCAATGGATTGTATAAATAGTCTTCCTGTCAATGGACAACAGACATTTTCCTCCCGTCTATACTGAGCAATGTTGACCCACAGCTTGGTTTTTTTGGATGCCACAAAACACTTCTCGCCAAGATGGTGGACTGTGACTCAATGGGGCATTTACAGCTCAGTGTCATTACTACCTGAGGCAAGTTGACTGTCTCAGATACTGTCACTGCAGTGCTGTAGAAGACCCAGAGTATATTCTGTGTCATTGCCCACACTACCAAGCTTTCCAAACTGCCATTTCCAGATAAAATTGCTTGTCCTATGGCTAAATCGAGCCCACGAATGCCTGCTCTTAAAGCTCTTTTGGCAATTTTGGACTCCATGGGACATTATTTCCTTCCTCACACCACAAGCAGGTATGGGGTAGAGTATTGCCCCAGGCAATGAAACTCCCTGTCCATCTCAAAATAAAGTTGATGAACAACATCTGCAACTTCTGCGAGGTGGTTGAAACCACTCTTATAACTACATGTTATATGAACAAAATACAGAAACCGACACTGAATATTTTTGTTTAAGTTTAATTTGTAGAAGCTTTCGCGTGGAGGTCCAGGCTTCCTTAGGTCCTACCTCAGGAAGCGTGGACCTCCACGCGAAAGCTTGTACAAATTAAACTTAAACAAAAATCTTCAGTGTCGTTTTTTGTATTTTGTTTATGTGATCTACAGGGGGGGGGGGGGGGACTTGACTCCCCTCTTCGTATACACTTCAACTACATGTTATGTGTAGCCTACGAATGCTGGTATGTGGGTGGAGTGGCTAATTTGCCACAGTACCACAAATAGGAACACAAATGGCTGATAAATCTGCTACAGAATCTGGCCCAAGACGATGAGCACTTGGAATCATCACAGTTTTTAGTACCATGCAGAGGAAGATAGAGTAGAGTACCCTCAAATTTTGTACTACTTTTCCTGAATTACTTGTAATTATGCTGCAGCTACACAGGCAGCAGTTCAAACGCTACTCACAATTGCCAAAACTTCATGCTAACACTCAAGTCTTTTTACAAACTTTGGTTTGTGATGTGATGAATGTTTCGGTGACTTCCATAGGCCCGGTTTCACCAACTCTGGTTAACTGAACCAATATCAGGGGTTGCCAATTCTTGAACTTAACAGACACTTCTTTTTTTCCACCGGTGATGTGGTGAATATTTCAGTAATATCTCCTTTAGTGAAGCAGATAGTTTAATGACCGTTCATCTTAGTTCAGATGCTGAAAAGGTTGGAGAAACTGGGTCATTATGTAGCCTTTGTGTTCTGGTGCTGTACAATGTTTTTCTGAGGGATTCAAACTACAAAAACGGTTAATAATAACATATTTCTTTGCATACCTCCATACATACATGTCCCGGACAGCACGTAAGAAACTCAACAGAATATAAATGTCATCATGACATTGGTAGACAGACTGATACCGAAACAAATCGGAAGGGGAGGGCTGGATTCCACGAATGGGCACTTGTTCGCTGCCTCCTCTTGAAAGAAAAGTAGGACCGAAAGTCGCATGCTCTCTCACAGACCACATAATCCCCTCAAGACCGTGCCTTTTAGACGCGAACTCGTCCCACCTAGCTTTGAACGTAGCTCAACTGTACCAAATTGGTGGCTCTGTTGAACAGTGCGATGTCATTTGTTTTTATGATGAACAGTATGATGTCATTTGTACCGTTTCCAAGGCACTTTCTAGAAGGGTTTTATATGCCAGCAGCGTACTGTCTGCGAAAGGTAGTTTTTTAGAAGACAATTTTTTTAAGAGGCTTAGAGGATGCGTAACTACTGTGTGATTTCCACTAAATATCATAAGAGAGGTGCACACCTAAATACCTGAAACCCTCAACTCGATTAATTGTAGGATCAAAATTACATGGGAATATATTGAGGTTTGTCTTGTTCACAAAAGATATCATTGCACACTCTGCAAAGTTCATCGGTGATTGCCATGGCCTACATTAATCATAAACACTGCAAACCACTCATTGAGCAGTCAGTCCGCGGTACGCAAAGTGAAAAGCGTCATTGCCCATTGTGAACATGGCCATGCAACAGTGCTTGCGGCTTCGCATTTCTCACTAGTTTCTTTCATCACTATTTGTTATAAGATGACTAATGCTTTGCCGATTCAACACGAACATACTTTCTAACAACTACTTGGAACTATGGAACAACTTTGCAAAGCATATGTACTCGTATGCACTTCCTTTAATCGCTTCAGGAGTATTTCTCCCGTAACATATCTCAGCAGATGCAGCATGTCATGTAGGTAACACAATTTTGGCACAGTATTTGCTTAATATGTCCAACAAGCAGAGATATCAAATCTTTGTGGCAAAATGGTGTGCCACGTGTCCGTGTAAAGACGAGTCGCTTAGATGGAATAGGTATATCATCTTGATGTTGAATGCAAGAAGTTAATGTTTGACAACATATATGTCATGGGTTAAATAGAGCACTATATCATACACATCAGAAGAATGCCAACACTTCAGTGCTTTACCTTTATCTGTTATTCCAATGTTTACCCTCCCTTCTATTGGAATTATGCATTTCAGAATCATTTTTGTATCATTGAATTTTAATTTGGCAATCCTTTCACATGTCTTGGGATAGACAGGTTAGCAATGTAACTAGTGTTTATGTGCCTCTCACAACCTGCATCTTTATGCAAAAATACTCCAAAAGCCGGGAGACAACATAACCAGATAAAAAAGTGGAGAACTCCGACTTAACATAACAAAATAACAAGGTTTACTCAGACGTTTCATCCGTCATGCGACGGACATCATCAGTGCCAAACTGAATGAGAGATTGCACAACCGGTCGCTATTTAAGGAGATGGGATTATTGTTCAGGGAGCGGCCACGTTTTTTGTTACAAACCGAGAGGTCACCGCGTATGTGCCAAGACTCTAGAAGCTTCCTGTGTCCCCATATTTGTTCTCTCTTGTTATGTTGGAGTTCTCTACTTTTTTGTCTGCATTTTTATGTCTGAGGCTGTTTTTGTGACAAGACAGCAAGGGTGCCGGCAACATGGCACATGTTCACAAAATGCAGAACCAGAGAGACACACACACAAAAAAATGTATAGCATAACACAGTCCCAATCATTTTGTCGTGTCCTTTTTGCTGTATCTACATTTGTTTTTTTGTTTCTTTTTTGTGTGTAGTTTCTGGATTTTAAGCCCAAGAGCAGTTGCTGTAGAGGATGCTGAGAACATGTGAAGCATACATTTTCTCATTCTCACATTATGCTGTAAGCGGTGTGAAATACAACTCAAAAGGAATTTAATGAGAAACAACTTCACCAAGATCAGTGTGGGAACATTGCAAAGGAAAAATAATTCTAAGCCATAATAAATTCCTATCGTATTTAATGGTACAGCAGATGGAAGTAATTCAAATAATATTAAAGAAGTAACCGTGCAAATTATCAGTCAAACAATGAAGCTGGCTGCATTACACTACAATATGTCACATGTAACAATATCAGTGTTTCCAAAACTGACACATAAACCTTAGGGAGGCCGCAATAGTCAAAGCGAGGATTACACCACTTGGCGAAAAGAAAAAGCAGATGAAGTGAACGCAATCTGCGACAAAACCAAGGAAACTATCTCGCTACAACTGCAATATATTGAAGTTGTTTTTAAAAAATAGAAGTTCAGTTCAGCGCACAGATATCAGCTGTCACACACACAGCCATCCCGAAAACTATGCCCATCTTCGTTGATGCACCCACGAATCCACAGGAAGACCGCCGAGGGTTTCCCACTCGGATTAAGTATCTGTGCCTTAAACTCTGAACAGTTTGGTGTACATTCCAGAAAACGAGAACAGCTGACTGCCGATTTCATGGGCGCGGTCATGCGAGCCGACAAGGACAGTTCAACACAGGAGCAATTTGAACGCGAATGTTGCGCTAGTGGTAGGCGCAACAATTTTCACTTCACACGACGTAAAACATTAAAAAGTGAGCAGCGAGGATGCTTGCTTGCTCATTTGTCATTATTTAGGCCTGTAATCCATATCAGGGTTCAGAAAGGCTGCTGAATGCCGATGGCCGGCAGAAGAAAAACGTGTTTGCAGTGTTTTTTGTCCTGTTGCGGTTCAAGCGAATATACATTTTTTGTGCTTCCTTCCTCTCCTGTCTTTCTTGTTTTGTTTTGTTTTCTTTATCGTTATTTACTGTTGTCGGTTCGTTCGGGAGCCCTAGCTTGGAAAGCTGCTCCTGTTTAGTTTCGGTATAAATCGGAATGTGGGGGCAGGGGGAACAGTCCACCTCTCCTCGAGTTTTCACGGTGCTGGCTCTGCCCCCCCCCCCCCCCCCGAATTTTCACTCCGAGGACCTCTTCGTATATGCCGTACTTCTCAATCTCTAACTCCATGTCCCGCAGTGCTCTCCTTCAGGTTAGGTTAGGTTGGGTTAATCTTAGGTTAGGGCTCGCTCCTTCTTGCCGACTTCCGGGTTAGTGCGAGCGAGGTATCTCCATAATGGAAAACCTGAAACGGTGCACTAAAAACAAATGTCACCTCTGTGCCTCTGTGGACAATAATTTGAAGCATACAGATGAAGCATTCATCTCATATCTAAACCGATGGCCAGCAATTCTGCTCTTTCTGTTTCTCGAAAGAAAGAAAAACAGCTTCATAAAAAAAATACATCTTAGTGAATTATGGCAATTAGAATGCCAAAATACCTTGCAGATAAGGTTTTCCTCCACTCGCATACGCGTAAGTGCGAAACTAATGTACACGTAGTCCTAATTGTTTTATTAAAAAAATATCTATTAAAAATGGCTATGACCACGAAGTATGCCTTTGTGGCACCCCGTTTATTTTGTGTGTGTGTATTTCAGCTTGGACAAATTTTTATCAAAAAGTCACGAGAGCACGTCATTTTCACAGTTGAGTTCTACGGGCGCGTATCTTTTCTAAGAAAGACTATAATGACTAATAAGTATGACTAATCAATTAAATTCATTAATTAACTCTAATAAGGACGTCTTTAATAAAAGCCAGATACCGATATGGGAGACTGTCGTAGTTAAAATCCACACCACGTTTAAAAATTCTGAAACACGTACGTGTACTAAAATATCCACCCCTGAATTTTGACATGCAAATGGGCCAAAACCGAAACCATGGCAACCACGTTTGGGGTGGTGGTCTTCACAGTACGGGATGCTTCTGTATGTCATCTGCGCTCGCAACTATATTGTCTTGGCTCGGAAACCGTATGTTTCTGGAACGTAGAGAGGGAAAAAGGAATCACAAAACACGAATATGCTTCAAGTACTCTTCTCCTTTGGGAAGCGAAGAAGCGAGAGATTTATTGACTCTACGTTGCACCAGTGTCTGCGCGCTGAGCGGTCGAGCTGGAATTGGAATTAGAATTGGAAATGAATCCAAAAATAATAATACATAATACTAAAAAGAAAAAGAATGAAAAAGCATTACCTGAGCTGATCGAGATCGGTTCACTCTGGAAATTGTTGCACCGACGACTGGCGCCACGTTCGAACTTACCTAAAATTGCTCCTCTGTTGAATGTCCTTCTCGGCTCGCATGGCCGCGCCCATGAAACCAGCAATCAGCTGTTCTCGTTTTGTGGAGTGTGCACCAAACTGTTTGTAGTTCAAGCTACAAGTACAAATACGAGTGGGATAGCTTCGGCAGTCTTCCTGTGGATTCGTGGCTGCATCAACAAAGATGGGCATAGCCTTCGGGATGGCTGTGTGTGTGACAGCCGGTGTCTTTCTCCGTCTGTTACGTCGCGAGACAACTGAGAGCACCGTCTGTGCGTGCTCAGGAAGCTTGAAATCTGCCCTGATACATATACAGTAATATATACCTTCAATACACGCTGATACATATACAGTCAATAAATTGGGACTTGCTCCACTGTAATCTTTCCTGCAGTTCACAAGAGACACTGTTTGTGGATTTATGCCTTACTTAAAAATTCCTTTCATGGCACCTCGCCTCACTCCATTGAGGATAACTGGTCCCTCTTTCGTGACAACATAAACTACCTTACCGAGTACCATGTTCCAAAGATAAGAGTGAAATCTTATGATCACAATCCTTGGTTCACGAAAAGTCTCAAAATCTTGCTAACCAAGAAAAAGCGTTTATTCAGGAAGGCAAAGCGTCTGCTTTACCGCAGGACTGGAAGACGGGGAAGATTGTCCCTATTCACAAATCAGGCAGCTGCCACATCGTTAATAACTACCGCCCCATTTCACTCACTTCTATAGTGTGTAAAATTCTCGAACGCATACTCCAACGTAGTTAAGTACCTTGAAGAAAAATGCTTCTTCTATCCCTTGCAGTACTGGTTTCGAAAGCTTTTTTCGTGTGAAACTCAAGTAGCCAGTTTTGTTCACGACATATTTCTCCACGAGGACAATAATCATCATACTGACGCCGCTTTCTTAGACTTTCGCAAGGCCTTCGATATGGTGCCGCACTCTAAGCTTCTATACAAACTGTATCTGCTTAACCTCGACCCGTATGTCGTCCGTTGGATAGCTCAATTTCTGACTAATCGTACATTATTGGTTACTTGCAACAACCACCTATCCCCAAATGTACCTGTGCTTTCTGGTGTCCCTCAGGGTTCAGTCCTCGGCCCTCTCCTTTTCCTTATCTATATAAATGACCTTCCTTCAGGCATATCTTCCACGATTCGTCTCTTTGCTGACGACTGTGTAGTGTACAGGCAAATCCTCTCTTCTTCTGACCAACTAACCTTACAAAGCGACCTTTCACTAATCCGGCGTTGGTGCAATCAGTGGCAAATGCCTCTGAACATTGCAAAGTGTCGCATTTTGTCGTTTTCTCGAAAACGGGTCTCCTGTCTTCCTCCCTTCCCCTACACTCTAAGTGATATCACATTAACCCGAGCAGATTCTTACAAATATCTTGGAATCCACCTTTCCTCCAACCTAACTTGGAACGAGCACATCAACCATATAATAACTAACGCTTCTCGCTCCTTAAGGCTTTGTTAGACGCACCCTCAGGTTAGCGCCCTCCATCTTAAGCTCCTAACCTTCACGGCTCTTGTACGAAGCAAGCTGGAATATGCATCACCTATTTGGGCCCCTCCCCAAAAGTATCTCTGCGACGCCATAGAAGCCATCCAGAATCGGGCGGCCCGTTTCATTTCCAACGACTACTAATTCGATACCTCTGTAACCGCATTAAAATCAAATCTTAATCTCGACTCACTCGAACATCGTCGCCGTCTTGCCAGGTTAGCTTCCATTGGTTCTTTTTCATCTTGCATCGCACCAATCGCCCATCACCCGCTCGAGTGTCATTTTTCCTCGCATCGACCACACCAATAAGGTCACACGCTTTCATTGTAATACCAATGCATTATCCACATCATTATTTAGTTCAACTGCCATCGAATGGAACAACCTCCCATCATCTCTCGCAACTATTATCGACCATACAGTATTTTGTAACATCCTCTCCCGTTCACTCCACCCACAAGACCACCACGCTTGTATGTCAGTTGCTATGAAATTTTTCTCCTCCCCCTTATCATAATTGTTAATTACCTGTACTCATGTGAACGAACTCCCTGTTTCATGCTTTAATACTTGTTTTCATCTCAGTTTGTACTGTCGTCGTTTCTTTATTTTCCTGTTTACTTACTGCTAATTGTGTTGTTCTTTTTTTGCTTGCTTGTTTGTTTCTATCAAGTTGCTGTAAATGTATCTTACGCTCCAGTTCCCCCCCCCCCCATCCCCAGGTAATGTCCTCCGGACCCTTGGGGTTCTCGAATTAAATAAATAAATATGAATGTTATACTAGTGCGTGCAAGTAGCGTCTGATGTAGGTCCACGGTCTTGTCATGATACAGTGAGGAATACTGCGACACACTTGATTGAAAGCATTGCTGCGAGTTAGCTTGTTTCCCGACTGATTGTGCGCTGAACTAAACTTGCATTTTTGTAAAACAACTTCAATATAATGCAGTCGTAGAGAGATAGTTTCCTTGGTTTTGTGGCATATTGCGCACACTTCATCTGCTTTCTTTGGGCTATCGCAGCCTCAATGGGGGTCCTGACACGTGGCTTGGGAAACACTGAGGCATACTGTATATTGTTACATGTGACATGTTGTAGTGTACTGAAGCCAGCTTCACTGTTGTATTGTTTCTTCGCATTACTTCTTCAACGTTACTTGAATGAGGAATGCGGAGAATGAGGAAATGTATGCCTTGCATGTTCTGGATGTTCTCTAATTGCTGACCCCTGCTGTTGGGCTAAAATCCAGCAACTACACAAAAAGATTAACAAATGCAGAATAGGGGACAGAAACACGGACACAGTGACATGATTGAGGTCATGATATGCTGTCAATTTTTTTCTGTGTCTCTGCAGCTAGAAATACTGCACTGCAAAATCGTATGACACAGAAAAAACGCATCCATCACCTAAATAACTGACATAACAGGCACTTTCTTGCGCAAAACAAACGATTTACAACAGTTCTTGCGAAGGTTAAAAGAAAAATAAGAAGTACGAGTGCATCACTTGAACCGGGTTCACCCTCTCACCATAGCCCGCGTACGCCGCTGAACACCCATTTAAACCAGAACATCTGGGACACACGGAAGTATTTCCCACAGCTTTAGCACCATACATCGAAACCGTAATACAACAAAAATTCACCAAATAATACCACTTTATTGGAGGAAAGAGCTCACAATAACAGATACATGTGTTTATAGAATACTGCACTTATGGCCTGAAAATGATGAGGCATAAGGCGCACGTGACTTAACATAAATAAAAAAAGGGGGAACAGCATACTAGCCATAAACCAACAGATTACAATACCTGCAATATTTTGGGATGTGAAATGACATTTGTGCACCTTCGCAACACTTCAGCACAAAAAATACAAAATGAAATGTAGACTAGCTATATGAAGTAATGAAATATGATGTAGTTGAAGAAGTTTAAGTTTATAGCGTAACAACATTTAATGAGCGTTATATCACAGGATGTGGCATCGAAGTACATAGAATATGGACATATACAAAAAGTACAGACAGATCATAAGCTAATTATTTATAACAACCGAAGTATAGTTCAGTGTATTCAGACGTAGCCATTTATCTAGCAACGCATCAATATTCATGAAGTATTCACAACTTACAAATCATCTGTACAGATGGGTTGTACTGGCTGTAAATATACGTGACGCAGTAGAGTCTTGTGTACTTCTTTCAACAATGTGTCGCAGAGCAGAAATTTCAGGACCACGACCCAATGCGGCTGAGGGTGCATGCGCGGTATTGTGCAGTGCAGCATGACTACGAAGAGCGTGTCCTGTTCCTGGGGATGCTGGAAATAGAAGTTTATTGTCAAAAGCGCAAAATAATGTGCTTGTTGGTATTGTCAAATGGCTACGCATGTCTGTTCAACAGTAGATTCCAAAAATGTGATAGTGTTTGAAATATTTGAATGAGAAAGCTAATTCTTGAAAATATGCCAGCGCTGTAATAAATGATGCCGATAAGGTGTTCTTCGCAAGACATGGGTGATCTCTACAGAGACCTCCTACATGAAGTAACATAACATGGAGTACCAAACAACATACCATACTGGAATCTTTCTCGTCCTTTAAATACCATTCAACTTAATATTGTTAGATGCGTAAATCATTTCATCATGTTATTCATGTGCTTTGTAGTGTTGCCAAATGGGCGCACGTGTCTGTGCAGCAGAATATACCGTGGAACTAATACTGTTTCTAGTGTTTAAATGGAAAAGCTAATCTCGAAAATATGCTAACGCAGAAATAAATCATGCCTATAAGGAGCGCTTTG
This sequence comes from Ornithodoros turicata, assembly GCF_037126465.1. Taxonomy (NCBI): domain Eukaryota; kingdom Metazoa; phylum Arthropoda; class Arachnida; order Ixodida; family Argasidae; genus Ornithodoros; species Ornithodoros turicata. Next base: position 95,597,857 of record NC_088201.1, on the reverse strand, counting down.
CCCGACCTCAGTCCATCTCCGCTGAGGCCGCTTACATGAAATAGTCATAAACGTAACACGGACTTCAAAAACCAATCACTCTACTGGAGACACTCTTGTCCTTTAACATAACATTTAACTGAATATTATTGAGGCGTTCCACACGTATTTTGCAGCAGCACCATCAACTCCTGCACCAAGTTATCGAAAATCGTGACCGCTTTTTACAAGTCAGAAAATCTATTTGCTTCCTGTCAACACATCGTGCTGCGCTATTAATCAGCAATAATCATCCGAACTGCTATCACAAGAACAGATTGAGGAATCGTTAACACAGATGCTTCACCGGCGAACGCACATCAAAGAAGAGCGAGAGCGAAAAGAGTCTCACCTATCACAAGATGATCTGCTCGTAGATGACAATCACACATAATGCACCAGCACGGTGGACAATGGGCGTACGCATCAGTGTTGCGGATTTGAATCCACGGATTTGATTTAAATCCGATTTAAATCCACCGGAGGGCTGGCGGATTTGATTTGCGATTTGATTTGAGAAAAAAATATGGGCAGGATTTGGATTTGGATTGAATCGTATTTTCCACTAATGATTTGGATTTGAATTCAATCGCATACTCCAGGTATGACTTGGATTTGGATTCAATCGCATTTTCCACGAATGATTTGGATTTGGATTGAATCGCACTTTTTTCAGCGGATTTGCGCGTGGATTTTGCCAAGCTCCTTCACAAGATGCATGGATTTGAAATTGAGCGAAGCGCCGTTTCGCATTCTACGCGAATTGATGTGACCGGCGGAGTGGCCAGCTGTCGGCTACGCGCCGGCGAGGAGAGCCGTCTGAGCCAACGGGGAATTAAATGACGGATGACGAGTTTTTTTCGTGAGGAGGAATCGAATGCTATCACACCGCAGGCCGACGCAGCACTGGGCTCGGGCAATGCTCGGGACTGCCTAGCTCTGGGGGAAGTACACATGCGCTCCAAAACGCGACCGGTGTTAGCATCCAGCTAATCGTACGGCGGCTGGTCGCGCGTGAAATACAACACCCACATTCAACGATCCCAACGATCCGCATTGGCTGCGCGTCTTCAACCTTCAAGAGGGACCACGCTCGGCATGCCTGTTGCCCGCGCGGGCGTGCGAACGCTAGAGGTGACACAGTGAGGTCGCCTTCTGTCCACTCTTGGGTAGTTCCATTTTAAATCGACAAGGGTGGGAAATTGACAATTTTTAATTTCCATGAAAAAAATATATGTTAGATAGCATCTCGATTGATGACAAATGCAACAATTTCGAGCTCCATCCGATAAACCGTTTCCGATATGGAGAGGCGGAAGGTTGCGGCGGCGAACGTTGGTTCGAATTTTTTCCCAACTTTGACCTCATAGCAACGCGCTTCTTGTTTTACCACATCCTTCAAATTTGGCTGATAAAAACCACAGGTTCAACACAGCACGCGGAAAAAGTCCCCTGGCTCCTACTTTAAAGGGGTGCTACGAAAAAATTCCCGAACACAGCACTTCCGGCAGAAAATTTACGATTTCGAACTTTTATTGTTCATGAGCGGGTACACGCATTCCCTTGAAGGTAGATTCATTAGAACCGCTAACTCATTCTTTATCGAATGGTATAGATATAATTTATATAGCTCCTGTGGTAGAGCGAGCAGACGGCTGTAGGTAGAAGCAACTCGCCAAATTGCTCCCCCAAATCGCCCCCCCCCCAAAACGTCAGTTTATACATTGAATTTCCCTCTCCCCCCTCCCCCACTACGCGCTCTGAAAAAGAAACCGCCCTCTCCCCAAACCGAGCGTCTGGATCCGCCCCTGACACAGGCTGATACGTGGTGACTGAAAGTCTGGTACACGCCGAGCAGGCGTAACCGAAAATGTCTTTCTAAACTCAAAAATTTATGTACTAAAACATGAATAAAATTTCGGCCACCGGATTGATAGGTTTGTCCTTTATATCCTCGTCAATCAGACGAAATTTATTGCTCTTTGTGCCACGTCACGCTGTTATTTAAGCGTTGTTTAGTGAATACGTGCAGTATTAGTAATTTGTAGACACGGTTATAGGTCTAGTAATGCTACTGCACGAATTTTGGCTCCCGCATTTGTCAAAAGGTTCGATAAATCCGGATTTAAAAGCGGATTTGATTTAGGCCCGGAAAAACAAATCCGGATTTAAAAGGATTTGATTTAACGTGTCATAATTAAATCCGGACTTGATTTGGATTTGATTTACTACCTTCAGAAAAAATGCGGATTTGATTTAAATCGGATTTGAGCGGCCAAATCCGCAACACTGGTACGCATACGAATTTGTAGCGTGGAGATAGCTTGGATTATCACAACTGTTTAAGCAGCGTCCGCGTGCTTTGCCCACTACATCGTGCGGCGTTGTCTCGTTCGATGCCATTTCTTCCTGCCACACGTTTGACACAAATGAAATACGAAATTCAACAAAGCTAGACACCCAGCCCAAAATGTGACCACTTACATTGCTAGACGGTGCATGATGTACGACCATGAGACGCCAGAATCCAGAGTGACCGTTAACCAATCGAAAGAAATGAGGCTTTGCACACGGAACTATGCACGTGTTCACAGAAGGCAGGGCCCGTATAACAATTGAAAAGCAATAAGCGTCAATATAGGCATAAAAGGCTAATACTCCAACGCAGAGCCTCAGTTTATCCGTCAAGACGAAATCGTATGCGTCAGAATTTAAGAGTTCGTCATGTTCCCCGTGCCCATTTACGCATAAAACTCCGCCCTTTACGCTTACAGTGGGTGCGTTTTATCCGATATATAAATTTATCCGTTTCTTTCGCGAGAGTGTATATCGGCACATAGGGAAACCGACGCTGCATTTGCACCGACCCTCTATTTCCAATAATTAAACGAGGCCTAATTTCTACATCCACTTCGGATGTAGAACATGTTGTCATCCCTTATAACTGCAAAAATATGATTTCTCCTAGAATAAAAAAGAAATCAGTCCTTGGACACGCTATATGCACGCGCCTACTATAAATTAACCAGTGGTTGCTGAAAATATACTGCCGGCACCGCGTCCTACTGTGAAGCCGCGAACATCTGCCCGCTCGGACATTCCATCATCGCCGGTCAGGACTCGTGTAGAAGAACACCATTTGCTGTACATTTGGTGACCCGAATACCGATATATGTTCGGCCTAGTTCGGCCATTCACCATTCTAAATTTTTCAGGAAGTTAGTAACCAAACACCTTCTGGCAGGCATGTCACACCGGAACCACTGTTCACCCGAGGATTCGAAGGGAAACCGCAGCGAGCTCTGTTCCCGGTGTCCACCTGCTTCACGATGGTCCTCACTGGCAAGTCTCTGGCGAAAACCTGAATTTTCGCTGTCGTTTCGGTCGCGGGGCTGTCGCCCACTCAAGAACCATTCAACGCACTCAATAGGGATTGTGCGACACACTGGTGGCGCCGCGATGCGGCCTCCGGAGAAAGTACCTTGCGTGATAGCCGCCGGATAGCCAGCTTTGTTTACATGTGAAGTGCGGGAGTCTTTTTTTGCCACACTGGAACTGTTGCATCGCTAACTGTGTCAGCACCTAAAAGAACTCTTCATTAGGGACCAGATGTTTCATTTCTCGTGATTTCTATGCTTCCAATACCACCGAGGGCACTAGACTCGCAGCGAATAGCGTTCGTGACGCGCGTTCGGCCATTGCATGAGGTGTGCACAACATGAGCGAATATATTCTATTTCTTTTGTTCTAGTTTCAATGAAACTGAATGAGGACCTGCAAAATGATCACACCGCTGGATACTGTATCACCGTCAAATGCACCGACCAAACGGCAACCTATTTCGAGATAATGATTGAGGTGTTTCATCGCCAGCGCCCAGAGCTGATATTGCTCGCGGTAATCTGGTTGACGAGTCTCAGAGTGAGAACGGGAGTTCTACGTTGTCCAAAAGGTTTAGTATTTACGCAGCGACCATTTCACAGCTGTCGTGCCGCAAGCCTACGGTGGTAGCCGAGGTAAAAACTCATAGAATTTCTTCTTTGAGGATCTCTTTAGCGTTATCTAAAGATACTGGGAAAACTGCAGTACAAGTTCAGACAATAAGTTGTGACCTTACGTGTTTATTTGTATCGATAAAACGGACGCACAATGTACATTTCAGTGACGAAGGTATGTGTGTGCAAAGAGGACGAAAGGAATACAAGACTCTGTCAAGAACATGATATTACAAATGGCTGGAGTCAGAGAAATACACGTATATAGTCTTCCCTAGCAAGCCGGGATTTTGTGAGGCGTCAAATAACCATTCTCTCGACGTATCACTTACAGGTGTTTTGACAAGACAGACGCAGTGGTTGTTCTCCTTCCGCACTGTTAGATACATTATAAATACGGTGGTTGCTTCTGTGCAGTTTGTCTCCATTCTCTTCGTTCGCGCCCCAGAAAGGTTCCACATTATTTTCACTTCGAAAATTAGCCCTTCTAATTACGGCGGTCGCCACCCAAGCTACGGTTCCACTTGAGAATTCATAGAACGGGCGGCGTGATATCACGTCGATACTGTCCAAGACCGCCACTGGCTGCGCTGTCGCGACGGAGCAGCGCAACCCCTTTAGGTGCCGCACGGTCCCTATACCCACTCAACCGCTCAGCCACTCGAGAACTCTGTATCCACAGCTCTGGACTTTGATCCGCCCGAATTACAGCGTGCTGATTCACGCCATCCGCTGCAGTTGTATCATCTGAAACGACCACAAGCCGTGTGCCCAGTCATCCATCACCCACATGTCTCCCTCATTCTCCTCTTCGTGGTATCGACGAGGACCTCAAACCGCATACACCACTCCGCGTCTAAAAGCGGGGGGGGGGGGTGATGTCGCGGCCCTGGGAAAATTACAACGCGCCTCTGCGCGCCAGTTCTACAGGCACCGTCCTAGTGTGGGGTCAGGCACATCTGGCCACTGGGATATTCCATCATCCACGGCAAGGACTCATGCATAGGAACACCACCCCGTTTCCATGCTGTTTTAGTGGTGCTTACAGTTACATGATAAGAGCTCCGCTACGGAGCATGCCGTACTCTGCAGAAGTGATTAAGTCTTGGTGAATAACACTCCGCATTTTTATTCCCTTCCAGGAACTTTAATCGTGGCTACCACTTGTGGCTTGCCAGGTGAGGAACCAATGGTTACGTATCTGTAGCTTTGTTCTACCGTATGGTTTGCTGTCAGAAGAGTTGTCAGACGTATACAGGGCGATGCGAAAGTACAAAAGAACAACACCTTTAGTTTAATGACAACGGTTCGGGAGTTTCATCTCTAGGGGCGACACTCTACCCTATTACTGGCGACAATGTGACGAGATATAATAATTAGTCGTCATACAGTGAGGACCGAAGCCCTACGGTGTCCGAAAATGTTAAGCATATTTAATGCTATACAAGAATGTTGTTTATGGGCGCGAAGACCGGTTGGAAAAGGAATGGCTGAAATCAGTACGTGCTGTTTGCTCACGTGCGAAGGAAGTTTGAAGATGATGAAAAAAGGGAAGGGGGGGGGGCCCAAGCAGCACGCAATGGTGGTCCAATATTGACACTACCCCGGTTTCATTCGGCCCAAGAAGGCCGAATCAATCAAATGAAGGGCCAATAAATGGCGGTTTATCGGCTCTATCGGCGTTATCTTGGCTCAACCGCAAGTATACAAAACTGAACAAATAAAGAGTATCATGCTAGAAAATGGCGCGAATACCATTGTTATTGAAGTTCGAAGCCATGCCAGGCGCCCACAGCTCCCCATAGAGCCCATAGTTTGAGATAATTCAGGCAACACTGGACATACGACCAATGAAAATGCGGCGTGATGCCTAGCAGACAGCCAATCAGCAACCTCTCCGTTTGGCTCGCCTTTCGGCCGCCCCTGGCTACCATTGACTTCCACTGGTTTTCATACCTGGCGCCCGTTATTCCAAAATAACTAAGACATTTTTATAGGCTAAATATATATTTATTGATGCAACGTATAGACTAAAATGTTTGACTCATATATTCTTAATAATAATAATTGGGTGTTTACGTCGCGAGACAACTGGGATCATGAGCGACGCCACAGCGGTCGGTCTGTGGATTGCTTTTGCCCACCTGAGGGTTCTTTAACGTGCGATGAAAGCTCATCACACGGTACCCCGTATTTAACGTCCCTCGCGGAAGACGGCGTGTCTAAGCAACTTGTACCCTGCCACCAAGTTGCTGGCGTCCTCGGCCGGGTTCGAACCCGCGATCTCGGGATCAGAAGGCGAACACGCTACCGACTGAGCCACCGAGGCCGGTTGACTCATATATTCACCGTGCGTACAGGACGTTTCGTTCGATGAATAGACTGCAACCAAACCAAGTTCGAACTTGGAAAGCACACACACAGTCAAAAGAGGTCAAGTCACAAGGTCAAACCTTCATCGGCGAGCCGCGGAAACACAACGACCTTGCTTGGAGCTGCCCGCCCGGCCGACTGCCCAGACTGCCCGCGAAAAGTGAGCTGTCAGATATTTCGAAACTTTGTCAACCAATCCCGGAGCGCGCAACCTCCTTCGGCCAATGGACATCCGTCATGATGCCTGACGATGTAATACCACGTGACTATGACGTGTTTTATTTTTCTACTGCCGCGAATGCGGGGAGCTATGGAGGCCTGGCCATGCTGCCATATAACTACATTCTGGAACTGCTCAATGAACTATGGCACTTCACTATCGTTACACTGGCCGGCCATCAACAAAAGTGGCAATGTCCAGCCAGCTTTCAATGAATGCATCTTCACTGGTACTCCATTGGCAAACCTGGGTGGAGCATAGCTGTACTCCAATATTATCAAAATGCGTCGTGTGAGGGGAAAAACGAAAATAGTATTGATAAAATTTAACTTGTGGTTCCGCGAAATATTCTGGCAACAAATATTTCCTATTTGTACGGCCCATATGCTACCGTTTTTGAAATGATTCGGGCAGTCGGTTCAAGCCAGGCACTACAATTATCGTTATTACAATTATTATTATATTATTTCATGGACGGCGAAGCAGATAACGACAGTGGAAGCAGTAGATGAAATAAAAAAACACAACACATGATAGGAATAAATACTGCTGCTGTACGTTAGGCGCCTTGAATTAATTACAAATTCATTATAAGTTGCTAAGACGTACGTGCCTCACCATTACAGGAGCGTCACGCTCCTTTGTACTCCATGTGCACTCCATGTTGTGTGTACAACTTGCTAACTCTGCCAATTATTCTGTGTCATACCTCGACGCTTCCCAATGAAGGCCGCTGAGGGATGCTCGCATATGTATTCTGTGATGGGTAGTTCGTGGATCTACACGGATCCCAGACCAAGCGGGATCTTCCTGACTCACCATCGCGTGCCACCGACGCCAAAGTCTGAGTATCTACACGTTTTTGTCGGCGTGCTACATATCAAAACCAATTAAAACTAGACTGGTGTGGTAGTACTATAGCTACAGAGCATTGATATTTTTCGTTGGCCCACCAGGGGCTTGCAAAATGTGACCAGTATTGGCAGTTTTATTGGCGCAATGTGGGACCTAGTTGCACGACGAATATTGGACAAGTGTAACTTAAATTGGCGGCCAGCGTTGGACCGATATTGGACAGTGATGGTGTGCTGCTTGGGACAGGAGGGTTCGTGGACGAAATTATTTCCTACAGGCTGCTGCGCTGTCGGCGGAAAGTGCAGAGACACCAGCGTAGAATGGCATGCCCATGGCAATGGGTCCATGACCCAGCATACAATGGCATCCCACAACACACAATTAGGACAGCTATCGCAACGTAGGTGCGGCTAATTCTCACATCATTCTCACGACCCAGTCTCGGTGCCCCTGGTTCGTAACCGCGCGCCAGTTGTGCTGTCTGGGTGTTTTTCCTGGGGCTTCCTCACCTTTTGAGACAAATGTTGGCGCACTTGCCTGTGAAGTCGGCCCAGGACGCACGATCCTGCCCTCTGCAATAGTTGTGACGTTGCCCGCCTAAGCGCGGCCAACATAAATTACTTGCCGTAATAGAAGCCTCAAATACGGATTCGAAAGAAGAAGTGCTGAGCACGATGACAAATCAGAGTCTGAATGTTGCATCGTTTAATAGGCCGATGGTAGTACGATACAGGAATGAATGTTAGATACGTGCATAACAGATGGCTAATCTTCGTCGTCTCTTTTCTACAACATACGCTCCCTCCCGCACATGATGCGAAGCATGACATGCGAGCGAATGATGAGTAACGGAAAGAACAAACGGGAACAAACAAAACACGCAGGACCCCGAAGTAGGGACGACGTCCCAGAGAAATTCCTTAGGGTAGGCAATTACTCTTGGTAACTAATTCTTACGTAGGTAGCTGTTACATGGGACCAGGTTGACGGGTGTCACCACATGAAACTTTCCGTGAATATGTGCCGAAATAAAGCGTGATGTTGAACGGGTGTGACTATGACGGGCAACACGACGTGCGTTGGCACGAGCAGATGATGACGACAAAACAGACACAGACATTGCGATTTCATTCGAGGGAGGCGTTGCATCGACTGTGCCAGTCGAATTTTCATCAGCGGCGAACCTGAGCATTGGATGTTGGGTCCCGGTGACTAAGCGGCTTTGCATGCCACAAAGAAGATTTGCCTTGGGTTCATCTGTATCGCGAATAGATCGCGAACCGCAGAGATGTGACTAGACAAGCCTGAAGCTTCTCTGGATCTGGTTGGTTCTGAACGTTACTGTCCTCCAGGGCTGCAGTAAAGTATTTATTTATTTATTTATTGAAGTACATTAGAGACCCCCATGGGGTATTACATCACGGAGGCGTGAGAATCACATAAGAAAAAGCAATAGAAACGTGTAAAAAAGTATTACAAAAAAGTGATAAATGAAATATCAGGTTCATAAGTGAAGAAGACCAGGTGTACCATGAGAAGAGCATGATGAATCTGAAGTTGTGAAATTAAGGAGCGCAGCCGTAAAACGAGCAGGGTCGTGGGTATAAGCGACATGTTCAGGCAAAATATTCCAATCACTAATTGTTTTAGGAAAGAATGATTTTAGGAAGGAGGTGATATTATGTGGTCCCGACTAGATGTAATATAGTTAGCAGGGACTAGGAGACGATCTGGAGCGTTTGTGTTGTGATAAATTTGATGAAAAGGGCAGAACCTGGCTACAAATCGTCTTAACGAGAGAATATCAAAGCTAAGGTTATTCTTTATACGTGAAACACTTGCGTCTCTGGAATAGTTGGATGTAATGAAGGGCATCGACCTGTTCCCAACGGGTTCTAATACTTGAACTAAGTACGCTTAATAAAAATCCCATATGGCCGATGCGTATTCGAGTTTGGGTAGCACGAATGCACGGTGTGAAAGCAGTTTTACATGAGGTGGTGCAAGCACAAGACGCCTACGAAGATAGTCGAGGCTTCTGTTGGAGTCGGCGCCGCTTTTTTGGATATGGAGTGCTCAACGCATACTTGAATCCAAACGCAGCCCAAGATACTTGTACAGAGTGTCCCAGAAAACGTGCCATTGAATTAGGGTAAAAGAACTACGCCACCTAGAATCATGTGGTCAACGGCATTTGCTCTTGCTAGATTTTTGCCACCTCGTGATGCGAAATATTTGCGAACTCAACTCAGAAATTTGCAAAGTAAAGGTCACTTTTTATCCCGCCAATATGAAGAGCGTGCCGAATTCGCTCAAATTCATGATAATTCACAGTGATATTCACGAGCTATCCAATAAAAAAAAAAAGCCGAACATCTTGCTTCTCGGAGCACCGGACCCATAACGCACCACGACTATTTGAGTGCAATCGCTGTCAGTCCGACGAAAGCAGGTTTCAAACCCCACAGAGTGTAGGAAAAGTGACAGTTCCTGAAATTGGGAGAGGGCAATATTAATCCCAGCGAAAGCCGGACGCGATAAACCATGCCTGTGTTATCTCTTTCTGCAATTCCGGTGTGGGATGGGTTTCCTACCTCCTCCTGCATTTCCTACGTTCCTCAATTGAATTATTTGTGCGCAGGTATTTCTACATACCATTTATAGGTGGAGATAGGTCCAATGGGCTCAAAGTTATTGGCGCTGGGCTCTGTTTCGGCGTCATATGGTGGGGCCACAATGGGGGAGCTGCCATTGGAGCTTGGTGCTCTATTAACTGCCTAACCGTCCTACTTGAGAAGTTCGTGATACACTTTGGGACCACGTGCTATGGCGTTTCGATCCAGGTGAGATGCAATTGTTTCATTCCTTCTACATTCATAGGCGATCATTGCTCTAAACATCATGGTCGTCCTCAAAAACCATCATAGCTAAAGGTCAGCTACATCGATTTCCCGATGTGTTGAAACGGTTGTAATATTCAGAGTGAGCACATCCAACTACCCCCGAAATGCACCTTCGTTTCTCAAGTTTGCCGTCCTATTACGAAAATTAATTAATCAAAGAAAACAAAACAAGCCATGGCCGCAGCCATTTTTTGTGACGTAGATGTGGAAAATCTGCCCCATCTACTAGATAGACAGTCGCGCTTTTGATTGGATGAAAGCCGAGGCTTTCTCCGACTTTCCTGGCGGCTTCTACCGTTTGTGAGAAAATCCAGTTATGGCGGCTGGCTATGCGGTTCCGTCGTTCCGCCCGAGGTTACCCCCCAGAGCTATTGGACGATAGAAACAACAACTATAAACTCATCTCAACAACGTTTTCGACGTGAAATTGTGGTTATGTGTTCGAGAAGTTCGCACTTCTATTGACACTCGTGTCGACCCGTATGCTGCTTTCATTTTAAGTTCAAGTATAACGACTGTGCAACAGCTGAGAAGTGGTGGTCGTTTGAGCATATACCTGACGAAGATTGGTCTTCAAAAAAGACTGACGTGTGTCCGTGTGCACATCGTGCGATTGCCAGACTTGTTACACGAGATACATATATTCTGCAGCATCATAGCGCGACCGCAATAAACGGCGTAGAATGCATCGTGACCATTCGAATTGCATTGTCTATTACATGAAAGCGATCATCAGAGTTGCCCCGCAAAAAAACTTTTATCTTGTGACCGGCCACGTTTATGGATCGCCCTTGTCTATTTTTCATTTTTACTCGAGTGAGCGCATTGCTCTATCCACACAAGCCATATTTCAGTCACCATATTTTTTCAAATAAATACGTAGGGTTCCACTTCATATTGCTTTTTCATCAGGCATAGTACCTTCATACCAGGTATAAGTATCCTACTCGCTGGGCCCAACAGATGTAATCAAGGGTTGTGCTATATTTGTCACTTTTTGAACCATGCAAACGTTGCCAAAATAAGGAACATTACACTGTGCTGTGTACTCCACATGTTTAACCTGGCAGCACTTCCCATGCCTTAATTTTTTTAGAGCGTGTGCTTAAAATTTAACATGTCATTCAAGCAACATTGCTTCCAAATCCGGCAGCGACAAAAGGTAAACACTTTTGATGTTAACATTGCCTTGAGTTTGAGGGACAACGTAGGACGAACACAGGACAAGACGAATACATAGACTAATGAACCAGCAATGAAGCTTTAATACACAAAGTGCAAGAGAGACAGGGCAAAAAGAAGGAGTACACTTCGGCGTCTCGGCGTAGTGAATATGATGCGCGCAAAACGAACCTCTTAACCGTCGACGGTAGCGTCAATAACTGCACAAAGGAACGTGTGTGCTTGCAAACAATGGAATGGTATTCCAAAGGAACAGAAATTACAAAAAGGATGATAAAAAGTAACAATATTGACAACAGTAACAGTAAATTATATAAAAATGTAAACGTACAACGTAATAACAAAAGTGAATAAAGTACGGAACAAAATGTGTTTGAGCCTCACAAATGGAATTAGTCCTGATTCGACAAGTTATCCGGGGGTAACGGGACCAAGGAGAGTGACCAAGCCTTCTGGGAGGACAATGCTAGGTTGGCTCACACATCCTTTTGTAGTTGCTATTAGGGAGAATTCTAGTAAGGTGCGGGACAGTTTGTCTTTGCAGAAGATTAAACACTTGGTTCTGGGAAGGGCTGCAGAACAACCTGAACGTCCTCCAGATGTTTAAAAAGTTCAGAAGTACTTGATTTGTTTTTGACATTATTAGCGTGTTCCTCGAAGCCTATCATTCAGGCAACGGCCACTTTGGCCAATGTAGGAACCCCCGCACCGAAGAAGTATACGGTACACGCACGACTTTTTGCAGTGTACGAGCTTTTTTGTGTGGGATGTGGTACACCGCTGGCGTTGAACAGAATTCGTGGAGGGTGTTAGGGTGGACAGCTTGTTTTCAACAGAATAGGGTACTCTGATTCCTTGCGAGGTTTCAAATTTTCCTAAGGCATGCGAAATACCATGATAAAAGGGTAGGACCATGCAGCGGTGCATGGCGTTCAGGGTGCATTGGTTTTGGGGGATTGAGGAGAATTTGCAGGTGTGTATATATTTCAATAGACGGGAAGCCAGCTTCTTTGAGGCGGCTGATTTGTTGCACACAGCGGTTGGGTCTTTGTGGATACAGCATTTTTTGATAGCAGAACCCAAGACAGAATTGATTACACCTGACTTTAAGGCTTTGGGTTGACAACTCCACCCTGAGAGTAACGGTTTCGGGTCACTACGGCCATATTCCCAGCACAAAGTAGGAGTAAGGATGAAGGTTACGTCTGGGAAACGTAAACGGCCGTTAGAGGGGACTTCTGAAGCAAATACTAATTCAGGACAAGGCCTTTGAGCACAGGCCATGAGTTCAGTTATTGAGTCTAAAGGTGAGGCTGAAATAATTATCTCATCCACGTATCGTCGGACAAGTGTTGTGCCACGACATGATTTGGAAATGGAGGATAGTGATCGGTGAGGTGCGGAAAGGTAAATCTTGCTGAGCTTGGGTGTGACAGAAGAACCAATGCAAATTCCCTTTGACTGTGTGAAAAGACTATCGTTGAAGCTGACAACTGTAGAAGAAAGGTAAAGTTTGACGAGTTCGAGAAAGGAGGAAAGTGGGATCCCTGCATTTCTGTGAAAACAAATTAAATTCTTCTCAATGATGTCCCTTAATCTGGAAAATAGGATTGCGCTGTCGAGGGAGAAGTAGAGGTCCTTGATATGAAGTAACATACAGTGGAAAGTTTTTGTGTGATAAGGCAGAATGTCATCAAGGAGATCCTGAGAATTTCGAATTCAGAATAGAGTCTTGGAGAAATATGCACCGCAAGCAATTTTCAATGTAGCCGGAGATAACTTTCTGCCAATTTCCGGGCTCATTTGCCATGACTCGAAGCGGTTGGGAAGTTTTACGATCTTTAACTAAAAGTTTTACGGAAAAGGTATCAGCAGAGGCACTGGAAATCTTTGTAATTGTGGAGGGTTTGAAGTGCAGGGACCGAAGAAGCTCTAATGCTTTCCGTTTCGCAAGTTTGAGGTTGCCCTCAAAAGGCTTTAGGACCGACGAGATAGCGGAAAGAGCTTTCTCGTTAAAGCTTGACTGGGGTAAGATAAAGAACTTGGAGGATTTGTCGATCTGTCGATTTGTCTCTAGAAGGACGGCGGAGTTTTTTGCTAAATCCCGCTTGATGTTCAGTTACGGGGTGGGAGGTTTTAGGAGAGGCAACGAAGGAAGCTTGAGGGCGGAGTGTACCTTTTGCAAACGTTGTGTCAAGGAGATTCGGGTGTCACTGGTAGGCGGGGCCGAGGATACAATCTTATGGATGGAGGACGCTAAACCAACACGTGTGGGGCGAACACGAATAGCAAATTTCGACCCATGGTTCAGGATCTTTTCATACTAGGTTGAAGGGAAACACCATGAGGGTCCAAAAGCCAGGGTGTCATTTTTGAGGTTGGTCCCTGACAGGATGCACGGACCATTAGAGAGGAGCGGTAAAAGTGGCGAAAGCGTTTGTGACATATGAGTTCGAAGTTCTAAAGGCCACAGAGCACATCAAGTGATTCCCGTAGGATAAGGTCTACATCCTTGTGATGAGCCGATGAATTATTGAATGTGAATTTGTTTTGTGAATTTGTTCTCAAACAAATGCAGAGATCCCACTTTCCTCCTTTCTCGAACTTGTCAAACTTTACATTTCTTCTACAGTTGTCGGCTTCAACGATAGTCATTTCACACAGTCAAAGGGAATTTGCGAGATTTACCTTTCCGCACTTTACTATCCTCCTTTTCCAAATATGTGGCGGCCCAACTCTTATCCGACGATACTTGGATGATATAATTATTTTAGCCTCACCTTCAGACTCCATAACTAAACTCATGGCCTGTGCTCAAAGGACTTGTCCTGAATTAGTATTTGCTTCAGAAGTCCCCTCTAACGGCCGTTTACGTTTCCCAGACGTAACCTTCATCCTTACTCCTACTTTGTGCTGGGAGTATGGCCGTAGTGACCCGAAACCGTTACTCTCACGGTGGAGTTGTCATCCCAAAGCCGTAAAGTAAGATATAATCAATTCCGTCTTGGGTTCTGCTACCAAAAAATCCTGTGTCCACAAAGTCCCAACCGTTGTGTCCCAACACATCAGCCGCCTCAAAGAAGTTGGCTTCGAGTCTCATGCAATATACACACACTTGCAATCTCCCCTCAATCCGCCAAAACCCACAAACCCTGAACGCCCAGTGCACCGCTGCGTGTTCCTACCCTTTTATCATGGTATTTCACATGCCTTAGGAAAATTTGCAACCTCGCAAGGAATCGGAGTAACCTACTCTGTTGACAACAAGCTGTCCACCCTCACAACCTTCAGAAAATCTGGTTAAAGCCAGCGGCGTACCACATCCCACACAAAAACGTTCGTAGACTGTAAAAAGTCGTGCGAGTACGGTACATCTCTTCCGTGTGGGGGTTCCTACATTGGCCAAAGTGGTCGTTGCCTGAATGACAGGCTTCGGAAACATGCTAATAATGTCAAAAACAAATCAAGTACTTCTGAACTTTTTTAAACATCTGGAGGCCTGTTCAGGTAGTTCTGCAGACCTTCCTGGAACCAAGTGTTTCATCTCCTGCAAAGACAAACTGTCCCGCACCTTACTAGAATCCTCCCTAATAGCAACTACTAAATGATGTGTGAACCAACCTAGTATTGTCCTCCCAGAAGGCTTGGTCACTCTCGTTGGTCCCGTTACCCCCGGATAACTTCTCTAATCTGGAATAATTCCATTTGTGAGACTCAAACACATTTCGTTCCGTACCTTATTCACTTTTGTTATTACGTTGTATGTTTACATATTTATATAATTTACTGTTACTGTTATCAATATTATTACTTTTTATCAATCTTTTTTGTAATTTGTTGTTTCTTTGGAATACTATTCCATTCTTTGCAAGCACACACGCTCCTTTGTGCAGTTATTGACGCTACCGTCAACCAATAAGAGGTTCGTATTACGCGCATCATATTCACTTACGCCGAGACGCCGAAGTGTACACCTCTTTTTGCCCTGTCTCTCTTGCACTTTGTGTATTAAAGCTTCATTGCTGGTTCGTGAGTCTATGTGTTAGTCTTGTCCTGCGTTTTCCCTCAAACTCCAGGCAACGTTAACATCAAGTCAACACCAGCTAGCTTCTCTGCTCCCCCTATGTTCATCGTATATACTTTGTCACAAGCCTAGTAACCCCGGTGGAAATGGTTGACGCTGTCCTCTGCCTTGTACGGTGCACATCGTAGCAGAATACACAGAGTTAAAATGTCCTCCTGGTCAACAAATGTCTTGGCGAAGCTGAAAGGTCGTTACCAAAATGGGGAAGGCCGTTCTTGTTTGTCCAGAGCAAGAAATACGAAAACACAGCGCTGACCGTAAATAACTGCATGCTCAGCAACTAAAACTGGTGTTGCCAAAGACCCAATATTTCTAGCTTACAAGAGACAAAGGAGAAAAGAGTGTCTGCAGGAAAGGAGCACTGCAGCTTATTAATGTTACTTCAAAAGCATAATGCCAGGAAATTTGTGAGAGTCACCTGGTGTATTTAGTTACGTTGGCCACCTACTGCACCCCATAATTTTAATTAACATCATTTGCATTTCTACAAACCAGGAGCTAAGACTCTAGCACTTTACATACAGTTCTAATATATTTTATCTATGACCTAATAATAACGATAATATATATTTATTACCTGTATGGGCCTAGTTTGGCTAGATTTCACCTTCGGCTTTTAGTGAAAATCGAAGTTGCTCCGTACAGTTGATAAGAGACTTGCAGAGTAGATCAATCGCTTATTTATATTTCACAGGGAACACACACACGCACACAAACGGGAACAATGTGCTGTGCCAACTATATTCAAACAAATACAAATATAATTTGCGTTAGCCGTGTGCATGTTAGCAGATGTCATGTGACCGACCACCCGCAATGGGCATCCATGGTGAGAACATGAGTATACTACCACTGCAGGCACTGTCTTGAAATTCTGAATCAGCATTTATGAGAAAGCAATGACCACGCACAACCTTGAAGTCATACTGGGCTCCTTCAATTAATATTCTTCCTGACAACACGTTGGCTGCCATCCGGTGCATGAAAGTGACTTTTATCATCGAAAGAATGGTTAAATATCAAGCAAGCTAGTGATAGTACCCATGAGAGCGAAACCCCAAGACGAGGGACAGGAAGGGACATACACACACAATGTTGAGACGTTGTGTACGTCCCTTCCTGTCCCTCGTCTGAGGGTTTCTGCCGTAGACCTTAATCATGTTTTCTTCCTGCAACTTTATATATTTTTATGTAGAATTGTGAAGGTACAGCCACGCGTACGGTACAGCCTGTACAGCCACGGTACAGCCAAGGTACGCGTACCTGCCAACCTGACGAACTTAAAATTCAGGAGACTACGCGCCGCGCGACCAAGGAGAAGGAGACGCAGTAATTATGGGCATTCGACGTAATATTGCCACTTTGTTGCCATTCCTCTATGTCATAAGTAGCCACTATCGGGTGGAGCTGCAAAGCGCTATCGTTGCTTCCGTCAACCGCAATTGCGAAGACTCATCATTTCAGGACATCGCATTTCGTGCAGCAGCACCAATTTCAGCGATGATGGCACTGGTCTTCGATCTTCCAAACCTGTAGCCCTTCACTCCGTCACTTTTTGGGAACATCTTCTGGAACGGCGATAACACGTGGTCGTTTACACTCTGCGGCTGGTCATGCTGCACCAGAAAACCTGTGAAAAGTCACTTAGCATGTATGAAAAGCACGTACAGATATTTCTGTTGTTTGGAGAGCGCGGTCGGAAGAGACGAAACTACTGTACCAGAGTAGACTGACGATAGGACGAAAGCACGTCTTTTCGAGAAACACTCACAGAACGAAACACGCTATCTACCGCCACCTCCAGCCATGGATGACCATTCCGCGAAACACGTGTTACGGGCTGTCTACTTCTTCAGAGATACGTTCGCGCAGCTCTTGTAGGAAAATTAGAGTAGAAAAGACCACGTCCCCAATTTTCCGGGAGATTGGAAGGTGCGTCCGTATAACCGGGGGCTAAACGAAATCCAGGAGATTTGGCAGGTACGTGCTCGACACCCCTCAGTTCTCTTTTAAAAAAATGCCATAGGTAATCCGTCTTACCAATAAGCATTTGCCAAAGAGTCTGCGAAAAATATTTAACTTTTCTTCAGTTTCGAGAGGTCAAAATGTACAAAAATTACGCAAACCATATTACGAACGAAGCCGAGTTGGCGACTTGCCCAAATGTATAACTTTGCAGACGTAACTGCAGAAAGGTTAGATGTTATATAGTGAAACTACGGCAAATTCCTATTTGTAGCCCGAAGTATGTTTTTTTCTTTATAAAGAACTGAGGGGGGGGGGGGGCGTAGGACCTTTGAATCATTCGGCGTAGAATGACCTGCCTAAGTCTGCAATTTGCTGTCCAAAATGCTCTGTGACGTCGGAGCAGGGAGGTCCAGATCCATTCCTTTGCACCGCGCCTCGTGCGCGTTCTTCGAGTCAGTAGCAGTATCAAAACAGCCTCAAATCACACAACTGTTATTTACATGGGTTTCAGAAGAGTGAGCATTTATCATCGAGATGGGTGTCGCATACACGAAACCACACGAAACAGTAACCAATTGCAACACCAAATTGATTCAGCACTTACATGTCTTTCAAAGCGTACCGCTGACCATCAACACAAACACGCCGAAATCAACAAAGCTTCAAGCCATGTGACACGTGTCATCAATGTCCAACCAACGAATAACGTCGACTAAACATTTTCGACAACCAGTCAGCTCCTCGGCGATGGTGTTCTTTTATTTTTTCGTAGACTTGGGGACTGGTGATTTCTTGTCCAGTTTGCCTTTGTTGATCCAACGTCGGCGAGAACGAGTTTCGATATCATTACCAGCTGGCGAGGACTCCACCATTGCCTGCCGCTTCGTACGAACATAACCTGCAAGACTGACCAGGGGAGGAAGGATGGCACGGAGTCAGAGAGGACGAGAGGGGCCACTGGTGCATGGAGGAACCCAGCTAGAAATGGTACCATTGAAGATTTCCCGAAAAGCGCATTGAGGTCAATTGGACGTCATTCAGACAAATACACCTGAAAAATGCACTGAAATTCCAATTCCCAGTTGATGATTTTGAACAAATATTGTATTGGACAAAAGTGGTATTTGAATCGGTCTCAATGAAAACTAGGAATCCAATAGGAACAATCCGGAGTAGTTGGTATAGGTTCATGATGACGAATAGCAGCAAGAAGACAAGGACAGGGTAGAAGTAGACAGGACGACTGCAGTCTCTCAACCGAAGTTTAATAAAGGAATACAGCATGTTAAACGCTAACATCTAGGTCACCGACTCTCACCTAAAAATGTACAGAGAGGACAAGGTTTATGCTGCCGGCTGGGAGATAGCACTCAACATCTTATCCATGCGTAGAAAATCTATTTCCACGTCTGCTAACGTGACAGAAGGGGAACTGACATATCTGTCATTACATGTGTCAATAAGAAATGCCTCCATTATATCCCGCACCTACTGATCTTTATGAACTGCCAGCACCTCAGTCTGATTGAAAAACGGCATACACTACAATATTGGCAATGAACGCTCAAGTGACAGGATGGGGTTCTTCCAAGTGAAGAGGCATGTTCCATAAGCCTAATGTTGGTGGTTGGAAAAATAAGAAGGGGAGGTTGAATTCTTGCAAGTGAATTCTGCTACCCCAAAAAAAGGAAACGGTACGATCGCACCACAGTAGGTGCGAGCGCACCGCAAAAGTTCACCGGGGCGAGCGTCTCGACGTGACCACGCAGGACCGAGTGCGCCGTTCACATCAAGGATCATTAGTAATGTCCACGCACCGTCTAGTATAGGGTTTCTAGTCTAGATTTCACAATGAAATTGACAAGAGCATTGAAGGTCGCGTCCCTGTGCTTAGCGTCCCGTACGCCTAAGACTTTCCCTATGCTGAAGTCCCTGCTGTCGACATGGCCAAGGGTCTGCCTCAAGATGCCTCTTTGTGCAGCATGTTTTGGACAATGCATGATGATATGTTCAGTGTTTTCAACTGTCCCGCACAGTAAACAGTTGGGCGAGTTCACCTTGCCCACTTTATGAAAAAAAAAAAAAAACTGGCGACCATAGGGCACATTCAGGCGTAGACGATGCAGGAGAGTTTCTATGTGTCTGGGCGGTTTTGAAGGTATGGTAAAATTCAGCTCCGGGTCTTGCGTGCGCAGCAGTGATGGACCCTGTCGGCTCTGTGCCATTTTGTCCTGCGGATGTTATCAGTCACAGATTTTACGAGAGATTTGATGACCTGCTTAGAAAACGTGACTAGATGTTCTGTCGATGACAGGTGTGCGATGTTCGCCATTTCGTTCGCGTTCTCGTTACCACTTATGCCAATATGGCCAGGTGTCCACTGAAGAATGACGTCGTGACCGATGTCTGTGCACTTGCGATACACTAACAGGAGGTCTCGTACTGTTGACGGCGTACGGCCTTTTTCCAAGAACGATGAGATAGCTTCAAGGCCGGCTTTGGAGTCGCAGTACACTATCCATTGCGCAGGCAGCTCGAGGTAAGGTAAGTCATGGCTAGCTGTACAGCTACCAGTTCCGCTGTCGTCGATGATGTCCTGTGAGACAATCGTGCTATGCCTTCCCTCTTGTGCTCTGGTATTACAAATGTGGAGGCAGACCCGGATAGAGTCGTGGACCCGTCGGTGAAGATGGCTACACGACCTTTGTGCCTTTCCATCAATTCGAGGCAGTGCTGTCTCATGGCCAAAGGCGGGAAGCTTGACTTTCCCTGGTTGATCCCGGGCACGGTGGTACAGATAGGAGGTGTCTGTAGCGTCCATGGAGTGTGCGGGTCCGCTTGTTGCGGCCGTGCTGTTGGCAATGTACGTCAATATGGAGAGAGTGGTTTTAAGAAAGGAGAGTTTCCGGCGAAGCAGCTTCCGCACCAGGGGATGGTGATCATTCTGAGTGCACAGGCGAAGGTAATGCCGAACCGTTTCACGCACCATTAGTGCCTCTAATGGAGGTTCTTTGGCCTCTGCTACGGTCAGTGTGTTAGAGGTGGTACTGGGTACCCCAGTAAGGCAGACCTTCAAACTCCTTGCGAAGACGCCTTACAGCATGTTCTCCGACGTAGCGCAAATGTTGTTCAGAACTGGAAGGTGATACGCTGTCATTTGCTGGATGAGGGCTCTGTGCACAATGAGTAGTGACGACGTTGACATTCCCCACCGGGGCCCCGTGAGATGCCGTAGTATGTTAATCCTAGCGTTAGCTCTGCCCTTCAGATACTTGGTATGGGCGGCCCATGTTAGTTTTGCGTCGATTATAACTCCCAGAAAGCGATGATGTGAAACCCGTTGGACTTGCTGTGTCGAAAGCTGCAATTGGAATTTGTTCATCTTTTTCCGTGTGGAGGGTAGGAAGACCGTCGTTTCGGGAGATATGTCCATTCCCCTCGATCTCAAGAATGCTAGCGTACAGTCGAGGGCATCTTGAAGCCGCCGTTGCAGCGCTGGTAACTGTACGCCAGATGTCCATAGGCAGATGTCCTCGGCGTACATACTAATGTCTATATTTTTGTGCAGTTGCTGTGGAAGGCCCGCCATAACCACATAGAAAAGCAACGGACTGAGAACGCTGCCTTGTGGCACTCCACAAGGCCACACTGCACCTACACTTCATTAGGGAGGTCGTATCTGTCGCTGTCTCCATCTTCTGTCTTCATGTATACGGACTGCCCTCGAAGAAAATCCGCAACCCAACGTAGGGTCCGACCCTTGATCCCGCGAGCATACAGTTCATGGACAACATGGCTGTGGCTTACCGTGTCGTATGCTCTTCGGATATCGAGGAACACTGCGACCGTAATCCGACCCTCGGCGCGCTCGTGTTCTACAAAGGTAATTAGGTCCAGGATCCCGTCCATGGGGGACCTGCGTTTGCGAAAGCCGGACATGCAGTCTGGGAATTGCTTCTCCGCCTCTAAAAACCACTCCAGTCTGCTTAAAGCCTAATGTTAATGCATACCGCTTCAGTGTGGCAGATGCTATGTTGGTCAATCATGTAGAAGCCTTAACATAAGGC
The DNA here is from genome assembly GCF_037126465.1 of Ornithodoros turicata. Classification (NCBI taxonomy): domain Eukaryota; kingdom Metazoa; phylum Arthropoda; class Arachnida; order Ixodida; family Argasidae; genus Ornithodoros; species Ornithodoros turicata. The sequence goes on along the minus strand of NC_088201.1, from coordinate 95,576,192 downwards.
TTATGGAACATGCCTCTTCACTTGGAAGAACCCCATCCGGTCACTTGAGCGTCCATTGCCGAGATTGTAAGTGTATGCCGTTTTTCAATCAGACCGAGATGCTGGCAGTTCATAAAGATCAGTTGGTGCGGGAGATAATGGAGTCATTTCTTATTGCCACGTGTAATGACAGATGTCTCAGCTCCCCTGACGTGGAAATAGATTTTCTACGCATGGATAAGATGTTGAGTTCTATCTCCCAGCCAGTAGCATAAACCTTGTCCTCTCTCTACATTTTTAGGCGATAGTCGGTGACCTAGATGTTAGCGTTTAAGATGCTGTGTTCCTTGATTAAACGTCAGTTGAGAGTCTGCAGTCGTCCTGTCTACTTCTACCCTGTCCTTGTCTTCTTGCTGCTATTCGTCATCATAAACTCTCTGTCGAAGTCAATGGGGTCCATCTCAAGACACACTGAATAGCACACACACAAACTCACTGGAGGTCAGTCTTGTTTCCCATTGAGCCAACGTGCTGCAACCATGGGCGTAGTAAGGTGGGGGCAGGGGGGGGCAGTCGCCCCTCCCCCCTTTTCGCGAGTTCCGCAAGGCCCGCGTGCCTCTTACGGTACTGAGCGATAACCCGGAAATGACCCGGGAGCCTACATAATTCAGAGGTGTGGTTACCGCATTACCTACAACTTAAAAAGCGATAAAAACCGGGCTCTTTGGTGGTACATTTTAAGAGCGATAAAACCCCAGTGCGGGGGACACGAAAAGCCGACACACACAGGAAGCACTGAAACACAGCGCTTCGTGTGCGTGCCGTGTTTTCGTGTCCCCTGCATTGGGGTTTTATCGCCTACGACTTCTCTGGGTTATGTAGCAGTCAAATTGCATTTTTACAAGTGTAGGAGATAAGAAAAATCTTTGTTATACTGTGCCTCTGCTGAAGTGGCATTGCTTTTTCACAATTTTCACCGACGTTACCACTACCGACTGCTATTGAGAGCACAGTTGTAGCGACGGGGGTGCGAGAGGGGCAGCAGCCATGGGCGCTCTCGCCTGAGAGAGAGCCGAACGGCAGGTTCTAGCACGTCGGTTGGGCAAGATAAAGCGGGAACAACGAAAACTTTAATTTACCATCTTTACAGCGCAAACAAGCGTTTCATTTCCTTGTTTATAGGGCTTCTGACAGCAGTGGGAGAGGGGGCGGCGCTTTAGATTTGCCCTGCTCTGGGTGCAAACTTGCCTCGCCACGGCTGTGATTGAGAGTACTGAGACTAGAGATGGGGCTGCAAAAGTCGTCAGAGCAAAATTTTGAAAGGAAATGCACGTGTGTGATTTGGATCGTGAACCCTTGGGGGACCAGGTACGACAAACAGAATAAGACTAATTGAGATCGATATAGGAACATGTTGCGTTCTTCAAAAAACATCTGCCCTTTTTGTGGAAACGCTACTTCCAGAATCCCTTCTGATAAATCTTGATGCCATTCCATTCCTTCGATCACTAGCATGTGTCTTTCGGCGGACGTTAAGGAACCCTCAGGTGGGCAAAGGCAATGTACAGACCGACCACTGTGGCGTCGCTCATGATCAGACTTGGCTGGCGACGTAAAGCCACAAATTATTACTACATGTGTCATTCCTACTCCATTCTTAAACCGTTCCCAGCATTCTATTCCTGTTGTGATGCAGACGGGGTGATTCCGGGATAATTTTACTACATGAATGCCTGTCCTGCAACCCTAGTTTATTATTATTATTATTATTATTTGCAATTCGAACTGACAGACGCGGGACCCAGCGATTGTTGCGTGAAGGACAGAATGAAGAGCTTTCGCGCCTGAACTGACATCATCAAGAAGACTTGGACGTGACCAGTACTATACGAGAAGTCATGCCCTCGACATATTCTTGCCTGTTTTATTCCAACTATCCATGTAGATAAGTTAAAAAAATCGGTGGTACGATTTTTTAACAATGACCATTTTTAATGATCATTTGCAGACGAAATCATAGGTTAGGTTAGGTAGGGTTGGGTTGGGTTAGGGCTCCCCCCCCCCCTGCCGTGAAGGGCTTCCGACGCCTCTGGCTCCAACAAGTACTTTCCCATTGAAGTCGCCCTGATATTCTCCTTTTCAATACACTTTTTTAAGGTGTAGTAACATTCAATACCGTTGCCTCTAATGAAACTTGCTTTAAAGAATAAAATAAGCCTTGGCTGCAAAAAGGGGATATATATTCGGTGTGGTTTCCACGTGAAAATTTATTGTTACACATGACAATACAGTAGACGTGAAAATACCATTGTTAAAAGTCATTTCAAATTACTTGCACAGATGTGAGTATTCACGGAGCTGAGGATCGCTCGCAAAAATCCACACGAAACAGGTTAGAAGCACAGGTTCCACAGAAACAGGAGCAACATATATTTCATTCAGCACTTACGTGTCTTTGAAGGTGTACCGTTCATCACCAACGCCCACTACCGCAATCCACAAAGAGTAAACCCATGGAATATCGTTCTCGCAACGTCCAAGCTGCGTCAGCGTCAGGGAGAAAAAAAAATATTGAAGCACTGAGCTCTTCGGCGATCATCTTATCGTGTGTTTCGTACACCTGCCGGCTCACGATTTACCGTTTAGTTTGCCTTTCTTGCATAAAAACTAACGCCATATCCAACTTCGGCGAGACTGCGCTCTCGCGAGGTGGTGATCATCACCTCGTGACAAAGGCTCCCTTGCCTGCCACCTCGTATGAGCTCAACCTGCACTAAATACTAGTTCACAAGATATTTCAAATAGCATTTCAAAAGAAGTTGCGATAATGTCAGAAGGCATCGAAACATATTACATACCGCTATACACAGCGCGGTTGATAAGAGTGCCGCTCATAGGTGGGCATTTTGGTGAAATCTCACTCGCCCTCACCATCACGGCCGTCAAAAGCGCAAGATCTCACTCGCCCTCACCTTCACGGCCCTCACGCGTACATGCCCTCACTCACCCTCACCGCCCTCACGAGCACATGCCCTCACTCGTCCTCACCATCACGGCCCTCACGGGCGCATGCCCTCACTCGCCCTCACCCTCACGGCCCTCACAAACGCAAGCCCTCACTCATGAGGTTTTGCCCCTTATGAGACCTCCTCTGCGTGCAGTCATAAGGTCTGAGGGGCGCCAGGTCTGTGTGAGTGAAGTCACCGGTGAGGCCTGTTGGGTGGGAAGTCAGTATGAGTGCATTCACAAATGAGGTCAAATTACGCATGCGAGGCGTGAGCAAATTATGAAGGCACTCACATGTGACGCCTTCTGGAACGCGAAGCCTATTGACGGCGCTCAAGGCATGAGGCCGACCGTGAGTGCACTCACCGATGGGCCCTCATACGGTTTAACAGTCAAGCGGTTGTAAAACCGTATGAAGGCTCTTATGCGGCTGACAGCAGTGAAGCAAATCATAGTGAATTTTTACTTTATTTATGTGTGGGGGGGGGGACAGGGTATCTATTTATTGATAACGAAAAAACTAGAAGCAAAGGTAGGCAAAGACCGCTTTGCTGTGTTTGCGGCGCAGCCATCTGAAAAGTTTACATATAGGCATGGTGCAGTTTATAGGGGTGGTGTGCGCGTTTTTAGCACTTTCGTCAATGTCGCGCTGGGCCACTCGTTCTTCCCGTGGTGTCTGCGGTCCCAAAAAATCGTGGTTGTGTCGTGGACAGCCTTCAAACCGGACATCACGTAGCCGGAGAACGCATGGCGTCTCCGAAGCGGTAGCAGACGCTCCGACCTGCACGATGTTGCTCACCTCGATCATGTGATCCCAGGTCTAATGAGGAGCGTCCTTACCACTTGCGTCACTTAGTGACGCGCGTGGTGGCGCTCATCACGTGCCTATCGTGAAGACGAAGGAGGGTGTTTCGCGCACAGGAGGTTCGGGGAGCTATTGCAGGCGTCCCAATTTCGCTACGGTTGCACTAATTGTGGGAAAACTGTTTTCGGCCGCCTAACATTCCATACTGACCAAAAACATAAACAAAGTTGTGGGCCTCCAGACTGCTCCTTTAAAAGGCCGATGTACACGTTTTTGGCAATTTCGTCTATGTAGCGCTGGGAACACAGCGAAGCGTCCTAAGCTCACTGGTTACTCCACATACTTGGTGATATGGTGCCAGCGACCCAACTACCCGCAAGATGCACCTTAAAGGACTGGTGTGTACGTTTTTGGTAATTTCGTCTGTGTAGCGCTGGGAACACAGCGAAGCGTCCTAAGCTGACCGATGACTTGGTGATATAGTGCCAGCGACCCAACTTCTAGCAGGGTGCACTTTAAAGAGCTGGTGTGCACGGTTTTCGCAATTTCGTCTATGTCGCGCTGGGAACACATCGAAGCGTCCTAAGCTGACTAATTACTTGGTGACATGGTGCCAGCGACCCAACTACCGGCAGGGTGCACTTTAAAGGGCTGATGTGCAGGTTTTTAGCAATTTCGTCTATGTCGCGCTGGGAACACAGCGAGGCACCCTAAGCTGACTGATTACTTGGTGACATGGTACCAGCAACCCAACTACCAGCCCAACCCCACTGTGACCATGTGGGACACTTTCCCACGGGGACAAGGGCAATGTTGGCCGCGAATTTCCGAAGAACGCGGCACAGCAGCCCTTTAAAGTGAACAAAAAGGCTCCGATCGCGGTGCAAGAAACATATCTGTAAAGATGTGGGGTTCTTCCCCACTGGGATATTGTCACTGCTGGCCGAGAATTTGCGAAGAATCTGGCACAGGAGCCCTTTAAAGCGTTCGGGAAAGCTCATGTCGCGGTGCAAGAAACACCTCCGAAACCATTTGGGATACATCATCTACCTGCAATATTGCTAATGTGGGCAGAGTTTTCCCAGAAACTGGGCACAGCAGCCCTTTAAAGCGGTCAAAACGGCTCTGATCGCGCAGAAGAACCATATCTGTGACTATTTGGGGCGGTCCACCAAACCGTAATGTGAATACCAGTCCCACCGTGCAGGTGAAGGGAATTTGAGGCTGAGGCCTGTTAAGAGGAGGGAAGATGTATGAGGAATGGAGATGAGGGTGAAGTGATTATCAGTCTCCGCTGGGTGATGAGGTGCCTGGTGGATGGTGACGTCGTGTAGGGACCACTGATGACACCGTATCACCAAGTAATCAGTCAGCTCAGGACGCTTCGCTGTGTTGGGAGCGCCACATAGACGAAATTGGAAAAAACGCGCATCCCATCTCTTTAAAGTGCACCCTGCCCGTAGTTGGGTCGCTGGCACCATGTCACCAAGTAATTAGTCAGCTTAGGGTGCGTCGCTGTGTTCCCAGCGCGACGTAGACGAAATTGGCAAAAACGTGCACACCAGCCCTTTAAAGTGCGCCCTGCCTGTAGTTGGGTCACTGGAACCATATCACCAAGTAATCAGTCAGCTAAGGACGCTTTGCTGTGTTCCCAGCACGGCATAAACGAAATTGCAAAAAACGTGCACACCAGCCCTTTAAAGTGCGCCCTGCGCTAATTGGATCACTGGAACCGTATCACCAAGTCATCGGTCAGCTCAGAACGCTTTCCTGTATTTCCAGCACGGCATAAACGAAATTGCAAAAAAACGTGCACAACAGCCCTTTACAGTGCACCCTACCGGTAGTTGGATAGCTGGAGCCATATCACCAAGTAATCAGTCAGCTCAGGACGCTACGCTGTGTTCCCAGCGCGTAGACGAACTTGCTAAAAACGTGCACAACAGCCATTTAAGGTGCACCCTGCCGGTAGTTGGGTCTCTGGAACTATACCACCAACTAATCAGTCAGCTCAGGACGCCTTGATGTGTTCCCAGCGCGACATAGACGGAATTGCTAAAAATGTGCACACCACCCCTTTATCCTGCACCGTGCCTATATGTGCCTATATGTACACTTTTCAGATGGCTGCGCCGCAAACACAACAAAGCGGTCCCTGCCGACCTTCTCTTCGAGTTTTTTTCGTGATCAATAAATACCCTAACTACCCCACTCACATAAAAAAAGGTAAACATGCATTATCATGTGTTTCACGGCTGTCAGTCATATCAGAGCCTTCATACGGTTTTACAACAGTTTGAGTGTTAAACCGTGTGAGGGCTCACATATGAGGGTGAGTGCAGTCACCCATAGGCCTCATGCCTTGCGAGCGTCGTCAATTGGTTTCGGGTTCCTGAAGGCCTCACGTGTAAGTGCCTTCATAATTTGCGCACGTCTCGTATGCGTCATTTGACCTCATTTCTGAATGCACTGATACTGACCTCACACCCCTCAGCCTCACCAGTGGCTTCACTCACACAGACCTGGCGCCCCTCAGACCTCATGAGTGCACTCACAAGATGTCTCATGAGGGGCAAAACCACATGAGTGCACTCACGGGAGACCTCATGAGAGTAAGACCCCTTATGTGTGCACTCACGGATGGCCTCGTCGCCGGCTTGCCCTCACTCACGCTCACCTCAAAGGCGTCAGGTGACGGTGGGGGGCACTCATGAGCGACTCCGCCCAGCTATGGTATCACTGCAACACTCCACTTCGTCTTGCTAGCTTTCGATCAGCGCTCATAATGCCTGCAAGGCTAAAGGCGTACAAAGAGCAGCAATGCCTTACACGTCGTCTACATACCTTAAAAAGGCAAAACTCGTAAAGGCAAAGCCCGAATTGCTGCAGATGCGCCACCGTCATCCTTACAGTTCCACGTTTCGTAAGAGACTGGCCATTCCGTTGGCGGCTGGCGAACGCTTCCACTGGACGCAGTGGTACCTTGCATGGAAAAAAATAGCTTCAAGTGAGAGAAGCAATACGAAATTACCATGGCGCCTCTACCTCCGAGGAAATATAAAAAAAAACATTTGGAATCACGTGAACTATTTTGGAGTGCGGATGGGGAAACATGTGCTACGGCGCCCAAAACGTATTACGTCATTGCTTCAGTTGCGAATGATCGTGTCTTATTGCTTCACATTAGGACAATTCATTAAATTGGCATTGGCATTCATTAAATTCATTCGCATTCCTTTTATTGGTGGAGTCTCTCATCAACTCAATTGGAAATCAGAAATTCCCATAGATATCCATTAGAGCAATTCCTTCAATTGGTTCCTCATTCCTAGGTGCGGTCTTCGCAACACAACATGGTGGAACACATTGTCGCGAAGGCAACTTCCCTGCAAAACTCCCAATTCCCTCAATGAGAAATACTTCGCTTATACACATTGAACGAATTGGCCGTCCACTTTCACATTGAGTCTCATTGGAACTGCGGGGTGAATTCATTGAGATCATGCCTTCTTTTTCCAGCAGGGAAGAAAACACAGGAGCGGCCTTTTCGAACAGATTTCCGTGGACGCCTCTGGCGGTCGCTCGTGTCAAAACCGCCATTACCTCCTGTTCATCACGTGATCCTCTCTAACGTTCCAGTTTAGCAACGGTTTGTTGCTTGCGCTGCTTTCCTTGCTTTCATGCCTTTCGACAGTCATGTGCTCTTAAAATGTGAGCACCATTGCGGAAACAACGTTGTGTTAATGTGTTCTTACCACCTTATGTGTGCGTCTGTAAATACAGTTGCCCTCTGTCGCCGTAATCGTCGCGGAAAACCATTTGTCTGCTCCTCTGTAACCTGGTACGCACACCGTGTCACCTCTGTTGAACCGTCGTGCCGCCATAGACAACTCTAGGTCCTGTTGTCCGTCATTAGCAGGCCGCAGCAGATCAAGTCGAACTCGAAGGTGGCGCCCGAACATGATCTCCGCTGGTGTCTCTCCAGTTGTGGTACTCGGGGTGGACCGCAAGGAAAATAACAGGTTAACAGTCTACACTCCCAGCTGCTCCATTGCAGTCTTGAAAGACCAGACTTGACGGTCTGTACCATGCGTTAGAACCGTTAGAGGCTGGATGGTAAACTGGCGTGAAGACCTGTTGAATCCTATTTAGTTTCGTGAATTCTCGCATCTCGGCTGCTGCGAAGCTTGTACCATTGTCTATGACAATCACTTCCGGAAATCCGTTAGTAGAGAACGTCCGTTGCAAATGTTTGATAAGCACAGTTGCGGAGAACGATGACACCTGTGTGACCTCCGGCCAACGTGAGTAAGTATCGACTCCCACCAGGAACAACAACAACAACAACAGCTTTATTGCGAGATGATGAGTGGGGAGCAGTGGGGAGGAAACTCCCCAGTGCTGGTGGTGACGCGGGGAATGAAATAATGAGCCCCTGCACAATCCACGAGGAAGTTTCGTCTATGGATCCCGCGTAGTCGAGATGAACCCGTCACCACGGTCTGGACGGCGGAATCCATGATTGCGGAGCTTCTCGTGGCGCCATGTTGTGCGTCATCTGGCTGGACCGGCAGCTGCTGACAGTGTTTTCAATATCACTGTCAATACCTGGCCACCACACGTAACTCCTTGACAAAGCCCTTGTTCTCATAATTCTGGCATGCCTTGCATGAAGCGTGCCCATAACGTTTGTCTCCAGTGTCGGTGGTATAGCTAATCAGTTCCTCCAGAGGATGCAACCTTTCAGGAGTGACAGCTCGTTCCTCCTAACTTGAAACGGTTGAAATGATTGTTCCTTCGTTTCTGATTCAGGCCATCCTTCCTCTGTCCTGTGGAGTACCTTGCCGTGAATGGCGTCTTGGCTGTTTCTATTGCAATCTGTTCCGCACGAATAGGTGCGTCCTGTACTGCCTCTAGCAGCAGGACTCCAGGCGGATTCGGGTCAGGATTGTCATCCGAACCTGCCTCGAGGGGTAGTCTGCTTGTGTCATCAGCGTTCCCCATTTGTGCTCCACTTCGGTATTGCAGTATATAGTCATACGATCCCAATATCAGAGTCAGACGTAGCACTCTGGGCGAGAGGACTGCAGGCGTCTGTCGACCTTGTCCCAGTATGCCAAACAACGACTTGTGATCCGTGTATATTACGAAACTCCTTCCCATACAGTATTGCCGGAACATGGTAATGCCAAAAATGAAAGCTAGAGCTTTTCTGTCTAGCTGTGCATAGATCCTTTCGCTGGTGTAGAGCGCCCTTCAACTGAAAGAAATGGGTGCTCGTTGTGCGTTTGGTTGAACGTGGGAAGTCACAGCACCCACGCCTTAAGGAGAATCATCACAAAACAAGACTAATCAGCATAGGTATATCCTAGTGCTTCAGAATTAGATTTTCGGACAGGCACTCTTGACCTTATTGAAAGTCACTGCATGCTGTCCGGTCCACTCCCACTTAGCATTTTTGTCCAGAAGTTTGTGCAGTCGTTCGAGTAGCGTAGCTTTGTTTTGTTGGAAACGTTCATAGAAATTCACCAGCCCCAAGAAAGCTTGTAGTTCTTTTCTTGTTGGTAGGCTCTGGAGCATTGTGAACCGCCGCAACTTTGCTTGTCGGAGCGTGGATCCCTTTAGCATTGGTTTGGAAACCCAGGAATTCCAGCTCCCTTTTAGCAAATAGTGTCTTGGGGTGGTTTACCCACAAGCCTGCTTGCTCCAGCTTGTCGAGCACTGCTTGAACACGTTGGTCATGTTCCTGGCGTGTCGAACTGGAGATTGTGTCGTCGTCCAAAAATGCTGCTACGCCGGAAATCCCTTTCAGCATCGTGTCCATCATCAAGCGTTGAAAAAACCCGGGTGCTGCCGAAACGCAGTCGCTTTACTATGAACGAACCTTGAGGGCTATTGAGTGTCAGGATATTTGATGAGTTCTCGTCTAGAGGCAGTTGCAGGTCAGCCTAATTGGGGTCCAGCTTCGTGAACAGCTTGCCGTTTGACAATACAGCAAAAATTTCTGTGGCTCTTGGTAACGGATACGTGTCTAGTGAACTCCCTGTGTTCACCGTGCATTTATAATCACCGCAGATCCGAATAGTTCCATCCCGCTTGCACATACGCACAATTGGTGTTGCCCATTTTGAGTATGTAGCCGGCTCAAAACTCCGTCCTGTGCTTTTTTTTTCAGTCACTGCATCCACTTTGTTCATTAAGTGCGAACAGCGCGGCCGGCACTTCTGGAAAATGGGAATGGCATCTGGAGTGATGACAATCGACACCTGAGGTCCTGTGAACTGCCCTAGTCCGTATTGGAAAACCTTGTGGTGTCTCCACATTGTCGCAGAGTCAGAAAGCGAGTGAATGCCTTGCATTCCAGTTCCCAAGTTGTCAAACCAAGATCTGCCAAGGATCTGCCAAGATCTGCCGACGAGCAGACACTTTTTTTGCCATTCTGTCGCGGTATTGGACTTGCACACTTCAGAAGCCAAGCACCGGGAGCTGGTCATGAGACTGCGTACGAAGAACAACATCCTCTGGCATGAGGCGTCCCTCATGGCCACATGGCTGTATGGCCAGAGTCGCTTGTACACAGCTTCGTTTATGATTAACGGGTTGAAACCCGAGTAGACTTCCATTGTTACGGGGTTTCCGTCGAGTTTGACCTCAAAGCAAAAAGGTTGAGTCCGCGAGAAGAGGACTGGCGCTTCCAAATGAAACATATCATAGACCTCTTCGGTTTTGGATGCGCTGTCCAAGACGTAGACGTTGTGTAGCTCTGAAGTGGTCTTCTGGTCATCCTTCCAGAGTGACTGTTGCTTCTTGAAACATGCTCTCTCGATATGACCTTTTTCTGGCAGACGTTGCATGTAACATTGCGAAACCTGCAAGTCTACCTATCATGGTTCTCCCCGCAGCTGATGAACTTTCTTAGAGTCATTTCACTTGTTCTGGACTTGTGTGTGGTTTGTTTGCGGGTGTTCTTGCCGCCAGTATAAAGGACGTTTTCGTCAGATGCCCGGAGCTCTGAAACGTTACGTGAATCTGCTTCTGCTGCTGCCAATGCAAGGTCCATCGCTGACTTGAACGTCAGTTGAGTCTTTCTGTACCGATTGATCATGGATTCCACCAACCAGTCGGTCTCTGTGCATATTATCCAGATCCTGGAAGTTGCAAATCTCGCTGAGAAGCCGTATTTCAGCGATGTAGTCCGTGATATTTTCTCTAGCTTTTGATCCTATTTGTGAAAATGGTGCCTGCGAAGGCTCTCCGATGGTGTGGGGGCGCTGTGCTATGTTAAGCGCTGCAGGTACACTCCGAATTTTTGGGGAGCGTCAGCGAACGTACTAGCGGGTAAGTCGACGCGCCGCACACGCTGAGGAACACTGACCTCTGTTTTGCTCGAAACGTTCGACGTAGCATAACCACGAGTCTTGGTTGCTGATGTCGCACGGCTCAATCTGACCAATGAGTGTTGCCATTGCTGTGCTGGTGAAGCAACCAAGTAAGAAAACACCTCGTCGCAGGTTTTAATGTCGATTTCGGTTCGTTACAACACTCGTCGAGACGCCCAAACAGACCGAGTCTAACTCGCCGGTAAGTCCAGTGAGAGTTCAGAGACAGGAAACGGCTATCCTGACGTTTCTCCCGTCTCATATTTGCTTGCTTGGGCTGACATTCCAGACCAGTACACAACAAATGTATAAACAATACAGACGAAATTCCACACAAAACATGTTAAAATATTTAAGAAAATGAATATGAATACAAGACATAAGCGCAGCAGTCGTTACGATAGGCACATGGTAATTGACATGGCAATAGGCACATGGTCTTGAAGGACCCAAAAGACGGATGAAAGATGTCACATGACATCGAAATTGAATTTACCAACATTTGGCAGCGTACAATAGGTTCTTATGGACAGAAATTATTTACATAAAATGAAGGCTGATTACGTAACGCGACTCTGTCTTTCAAAACTATTGTTTCTGGGAAAACAAAACCTCAGACGACTTAAAAGAAATGAAGAATCAATACAGTAATTCACACATTTATAAGTGAAGAGATCATTAGCAATATTGCATCGTGCAGTCAGTGGCAGCAGGGTGAAATGCTTCAACAAACTATTCTAATCATACAATTCAACGGCCGGGATGCAGGAAAAAGTAGCGAAGATGTGAAGAGCTCTTTGATGAACAGCTTCGAGACGATTCGCATCAGTGATGCAGAAGGCATTCCACACAAGAGCATTCCGCACAACCCATGTGTATGGACTAAACATAACCATATTCCCTTTCAAGTATCCCTGTATGTTTTAGTTACTTATTTAGTTTTGAATAGGCGATGCATAGATAATAAATATGTAGCGCTTGACCGTTTCACAGATGCTAACAAATTATCAGTGATCCTCGCATATCGTCCACTCGTCAGTTGAAACAGCAAGCTAGTTGCGGAGTCATAGGCACTGGTAAAACATCAGAACAGCAAATCATGAACCATTGTTGAGAACTGTAAAAACGAACTATCTCGTTCTCGAGATGAATGCAGTGTTCGATGTGGCGCAGCGGGAAAGTGGCGTGCTGTGTTCATGCGGCTGCTACATCCCACATATAGTCTCCTTCAACGAAGGTTCGATCAAGCACCATCCTAACAGGGAATATCAAGGAATATCAGTGGGGGATGTCAACCAATGACAAAATCATGCAGTTCTAGGAGGCAGTAAACCACAGGGTAACGGGCTAAGCTTCTTCTTCGCCTGCAAGAATAGGGCGCTCCAGATCTCAAGAGCATGCATATATTGGCCTGCATATTTCATGGAGAGCAGAGCTTCAGCGTGAATAACTGATACCGCCGCACAGGATAAGCTTGTCGTGATGAACTGCAGCATTTTTTTTCAACAAACCAATGACAAGTTGTGTTTTCCAGCGAACAGTTCCCTGTCACCTTAATTTGACGCTGCTGAATGCTAATTTCTAATTCCAGGACCGTTTTCCAAATTTGGTGCGCCAACTGCAGTTGATCCTGTACACGACCTCGTTGCTGCTTGGGTACATGTCCAACATGTTTTTAGCAACAGGATGGAGCGTACCCTTTATAGTTTTCAACAAGCTTATTTGTAAGTGCTGTTACAACACATACATAACGTTACAATCGAGTGTACAGGGAAGGCAAGCAAACGTGCAGCGGGGTCTAAAACTACAGGTGCGTTATAAGTGAATGAAGACTGGAGACAATTGTGTGGAGTCGCGTATTCTATTCGCCTGTATTTTTTCCATTGTGCCTGACTAATTAGGCGAAATTAATTAACTCACTTTTAATTATTCGTCCTTCGGCCACAATGTGAACTTGAAAGTTGTATAGCGTGTCGAGAGCCACCCATGGCGATTGCTTTTCTTTTTTTTTTTTTTGTACGTCTTTTTTACGTCTTGCGTGTACTTTTTTTCCCCTGGTAGGAAAGAGCGCGCGCGAAATTCAAGAGTGAAGCAAGTCTCACGAGACGAGCGCACCTACGTGCAGACCTCGATTTCACAGCTCTCACGCGTACAGAAGAACTAGTACATCCGCTATCTGCCGAAAAGGACATTCAGGTATGCGTCGACAGCTGCAGACGCATCCAGGGACGGTTAGGTGCGCCATGCTGAAAGGTGATAAAGTATCAACAGGAATATAAGTAACAATGCAACAACTTTTTCTATTTTTTTCGCACGTTACACCTGTTTTGTGTTTTGCATTCAATCCGGAAAAATAAAAAAATGGGTATCGCTTGCGATTACAGAATCCTTTCACGTTGAGAATATTGTACCAGTCCACTGACAGCATTAGATGCGATAGGTGCACGTTTCTAAGATTTCGCATTCGCAAGACGTTACATGGTATATTTCATTCCTGTTGATACTTTGTCGTCTTTCAGCATGGCGCTCTCAGCTCTCCCCGGGTAGGCTTTCACTTCAAGCTCGCTTCACAGTTTGTCGTGAGATAAAGGGTGTAGTAGTTCTTGTGTTGCGACTTCTGAAATCGAGGCGTGCGGGTATCCGTGCTCGCCTCCTGTCATGTGGTACACTTTCTAATTTCCCGCGCGTTCTTTCTTACAGGGAAAAAACTCCACACAAGGTGCACGCTGTAGGAAACAATTGTGATAGGTGTTTCTCAACACGCTCTACAGCTATTCCATTGACAATTCGGCCAGAAATAATTAGGAAGTTTGCTAATTAATTCGCCTCTCACGCACCGTGTTTCTTTTTTGTGTTTTTTTTTTTATACTCCAGTGCACGTTAGCTTGCACACCCTCTAGAGCTGGAGTGCAGTGGTAGAGCTGCTAATGGGCGTCGTAATTGGCAGCAGCTCATGGAGTAAAGTGAAAGATAAATGAGTAAAGTAAGTTTGACTTCGCAGGTGCTCCTCTGCCCATGGCCGCTTTGTTCATGGCCACCTACTGCGGGGTTTGCTGTTCCCTAGAGTTTCACAAGAAGATGACAAAAGGCAACAGAAAATGCGAACACATCAAATGAAATTCGCTCCAAAGCACAATATTCAGCACTAAGCTTTTTCGGAAGTTCTTCTCAAAGATTCTTTTCAGTTGTTTTTTTCCCTTTCCTTCGTCGACAACGGCCTCGTCGATTCAGCAGGACTCTCACTCATCTTTGTCACATAATTTTCTCACCAGGAACTTCCTGACATTTCCGAGCAGTAACATAAACACTTGATTTCGTCAGTGACGCTTCTTATCTTCAGTTCGATGGAATTCAGTGATGCTTGTGAGCCATTTTATAGAAGTGTGCGAAATGGAAATAACGATGTCTTACCGACTTTTGTTTTCAAGCACCTATTCCCCGAAATATATAATTTCTATTCTGAAACCGAACCAACCTCGTCGTCCATGGCAGACAACAAAGGTGTTAGCTGCCGGTGCGTTTGAACCACACAGGCCAAAGCCGAGAACAGCCGTCAAGTAGCATTAAAACTCTTACGAAATAAGAAAGATCCTTCCGATACATAAGGCTGCACAATATAATGCAGGAATCTCTCTCGCTATCCCTCCCTGCAGAATCTCTCTTTTTATGATGAATAATAGTACAGAAGAGCGAAACGCACCATTCTATGTATGCGACAATCCACAGAATAGGCCAGCGGAAGATGCGTAAATCGTCACTGGCTGGGCTGCTGAGTAAGTACCAGTGCTGAACGTCATGTCTTCTATGCACGCTGTTTCGTAGCAGACGACAAGAACAGATGCATTCCAATGCGAAGTCGATATCCTGGCGCGATACAAATTCTCAATATAATATGCGACGAAACATTTGCCTCCTGAACACTTCTTCTTATTATTTTTTTAATTTTTACATGTGCTTTTGAGAATGTGGTGAATTCCGTGGGATGACAGAAAAACTTTATTTTAATCATGATGATTTAAAACGCGCACAGTATAGCAATTTGTGATCGCGTAGATGTGGAAATTCATATAGTATATTCAATTCAATTCAATATTTGAATGTCGGTTGAGAGCTAAGTCCGGTATTGATGCAACGGTCCTGAACAAGATGGTCTCTGCAGACCTTGACGACGGTCAACGCACTGCGCTCGTCACTCTCCTTCAGTTGTATGCCCTACTTTTCGATGTCGGTGCACCCCGACTCGGAGTAGCCAAAGGTGTACGCCATAGAATCGACACTGAAGATTCACATCCCGTCCGCCAACTCCGTACAGGGTGTCCGCATCTGAACGGGAGATCATAGACCGCGAAGTTAACGACATTCTGGCGAAACACATCATGCGGCCATCATCCAATCCGTGGGCCTCCCCAGTTGTCCTTGTCACCAAAAAAGATGTAAGCATACGTTTCTGCGGGGACTATCGCCGGCTCAATAAAATAACCCCCAGAGATGTGTATACAATGCCGCGCACTGACGACGCCCTTGATGCATTACAGGGTGCATGCTATTTTTTATCACTTGACTTGCGTTCCGTCTATTGGCAAGTGCCGATGTATGAACCCGACATCGAAAAGACGGCGTTTACCACACTGGATCGATGGTATGAATTCTCTGCGATGCCTTTAGGGCTCTCCAACGCCCCGGCAACTTTCGAGAGGATGCTGAACACAGTTCTCCGTGGTCTCCGATGGCACATTTGTCTATGCTACCTTGACGACGTTGCTGTCTACTCACATCCGTTTTCTGACCACCTAGCACGACAAAGGTGTCTTCCACTGTTTTGTGGCTGCGAGATTACGGCTCAACCATAAGAAATATCATTGCGCATATTGGGATATTAAGGTGCTAGGACACATCGTTTTCCAACGTGGAGCGCCACTTGATCGCGAGACGTTACGCACAGTCACATGCTTCCAACGCCGACCACGGTCAAGGAATTGCACAGTTTTATCGGTCTCTCCTCGTCGATACCATGAAGAGGAGAATGAGGACGAGTCGTGGATGGTGGATGACTGGACACACGGCTTGTGCTTGCGGCTGTTGATGCAGCAGCAGCGGGATGGCGGCAACAAGAGCGCTGCGATCCGGGCGGGTTCCAGTGATGAGATGTGAATGTTGAGTGCTTGGATGCTTGAGTGGTTGCTGATTGCGTGCAGTGGCTGCCGATTCCGTTGAGTGCGTTCAGTTGCTGAGCGTTGATTGTTGCTGAGCGAATGCGTTGTGTTGCGTTGCTGAGAACTGATTGTTGCTGGGTGAGTGGGTTGCTGAGTGGGCGACAGTACCGCGACTGGTACGACAGCGTGAATGCCGGTTGCCGCCAGAGAAGTGCCGGGGAGGACCATCATGAAGCAGGTGGAGGCCGGAAAGTCAGCTTACTGTGGCATCCCTGCGGGTCCCCGGTGGAACAGTGGTCCCGGTGTGCCTTGCCTGCTAGATAGAGTGTGGTTCGCTGCTGGTTTGCCGAAAAATTTAGGATGTTGCATTGCCGAATTACGCCGATCATGATGTTCGTTGTTCGGGTCACCAAATGTAGAGGACGATGGTTTCCCTCTACATGAGTCCTGACCGGCGATGATGGAATGTCCCAGCGGGAAGATGGACGTGGCCTCAGCTACGACGGTGCCGGTAGAACTGCCGTGCCAGCGCCGCAGCGCGTGGCAGCAGAGGTCTGTCGTCATCGTCGTCCACGGGCCGCCACAACGTCAACCCTTGTTTGCCGCACCAAAGACGCAACCCGTCCTCGTCACTAACGCCTGGTGTTCTCCATCCCCTTCCGCCGTGCCGCTACCTTTTTTAGACGTGTTGGAATCGACCTCTTCGGTCCCCAATCGCTTTCGTCGTCTGGCAACCGCTGGGTGGTGGCTGCCGCTGTTCCGTCCTGAACATCTATCGAGATGGCCAAATTTTTCATCAATAATATTCTACTGCGCCACGGACCAGCACGTACTCTTGTTTGCGACCGCGGCCGTCCCTTCTTGGTACAGTTCTTATCAGATATGCTACGTGCTTGCTTTGTTGTCCCTACACTTACGTCAGCGTACCATCCTCAAAGTAACGGTCTCACGGAGCGATTTAACGACACCCTCGCTGACATGCTCGCCCTCTACATATCTGCGAATCATGACAAGTGGGATTCTCTCCTGCCATATGTCACGTACGCCTACAACTCTGCCGTGGAAGCCACCGCGCACTTCAGCACGTTCTGCCTTCTCTATGGGCGCGTTCACCTTCATAATCCAAGCACCGCTACGATGACTCTCATCGGCACGTAACCTACAACCCTTCCGACCTCGTTTGGCTCTGGATGCCGATCACAACGCCAGGGGTCTCCGAAAACCTCATCTGCAAATATATTGGCCCTTAACATGTGCTCCGTCAACATTCTGATGAACCACGTCCTGGAGCTTGTCGACCCACCTCGTGACCGCATAAAACTTTACATCTCTCTTGCAGGTTAGAGTCACTACATGGCGGCTAGTGATGGGCAAAGTACCTCAAAATTATACTTCAAGTAAAGTACAAAGTACCAGGCAAAGTACTTCAAGTACTCATCAAGTACATTGCCAATTTAATTTGTATCACTTTGCATTTCACTGTTTAGTATCTGTGTCTTGCCTTTTTGTCGAAACTTTAGCGAGTATTCTTGACAAATGCTCTGAAGCCATAAAGTCCTATGTCAAGTGCTAACCCTTGAATATGAACTTCATCAGATGTCATAATTTGCAGTAGCGTGTAGAGAGGTAATCAGTCAGCTGTGCTGTGATTATGCAAAATAGTATTATGTTCTGACTGACCCAAGATCACCCGCCTAGTGTGGTGTTCCGGTGCTAATCTTCTGCTATAACATGCTAGAAAATTTCAAGGGAAAAAAGTACAAGCAAACATAGATTATATATTTCTGGGCATTCCTTGATGCTTTTTTAAATACAACATGTTCAAAAAAAGAATATGATGAAAGTAAAAAAGGATGAAGCACAATGTAAGCCTTCATTTTTATACGACTGTGATCTGCAGTAATGTAATGCATGTAACCAATCAGGAAACGTAAAATGTAAAAATGAAAGCATGTGTGTCTTTCAGAGTGTTCATCATGTAATGCAATCACACATATAATGTGATATAAAATGATAATTGCCAATGAAGGAAACAATATAAAAAAGCATAGAACCCTCCACTGGGAGAACTGAAATGACAATGGACCAAGTCATTGTGCTGCTGATGACAGTGTCCATTCCATTCGTTTTCCATAATCATAGAAGCGTTGATACGTTTTCAACATTTCAAGCCTCTCAACAAGCCTGCTTCAAGAAATATGCTCTTTAAAAGCACAAAAATCATTTTTGGCAAAATGTCAGACTGGGGCTCTTGGTACTGCATCCCACTAAAAGAGATAGCCCTATCTGTATGTTGTGGTCTTCTTGCTGTCATTTTAGCGCTTTTAGTATGGTGCATGTTTTATACTCTTTTGTGATTTTTTGTCTGCAGTCCAAGTTTGGGTACTTGAGTACTTGATGGGAAAGTACTCGGGAAAAAAGTACTTGAAGTACAGTACAAAGTACACGACTTAAAATGTACTTAAAGTAAAGTACAAGTACACAGAAATGTACTTAAAGTACTACTTGAGTACTTGGTACTTCAAGTACTGCCCGTCACTGATGGCGGCACAGAGTATCGAATCCTTTATCCGCGCCGGAGCCGCCGTTCGGTGTCCGCGATTGGGCCGATCGTGTCACGTGATTTCTACTTCCAAGAACGCGCCGACCATGTTGAGTCCCCTCCATCCAAAACCGGTTTCCTCGGTTGCGAGCTGGCTCGACTGCGCGCTGAGAGTTTGGCGTCCCATTGCTGGGCGACGCAGTCGCGCCGGACCGAATATGGCGGTCTCTGTCGCCGGCGTGGCTCAGTGTCGCTACTATGGTCCCCATTTAGTGACTCTAGTGCGGGTGACCCTTGTTCCGTCGTTAGTATGGCTCCTTTCTCTGCCTTCCTCTTGTGAGGAAGGAACCGAAGTCTTCGGAAAAGTCCGGGAAAACCTCAGACAGAAGAACTGGTGGTAGGTCTCGCGTTTCTCACTCCCCCACAACAAATGATCCGATTTGGACAATCCTTGAAACAGCCGACGTGAAGCATACAGCGGACATACAACCATTGACGTCCATTTATGATGCACCCAGGAATGTCCGAAGGACATCCATTTCCGGATACAGCCATTGGGATCTATTTCGGACATCATCACGATAAAGTGATCTGACTGGAAGAATAATAAAAATACATTATACCAGACAACATCGCACAACGGCGGAACGAACAATATTTGTCAATAACAACAACAACTGGTCAGTTTTGATTTCTATCCAAGGTGGGGCTGTAGTTAGAGCGCATGCGCAGAGCGACGGATTCGTTCCACTTCGCAGACGCAACCGACATTACAACCCCTCCGTGGTGTCCTCTGTGAACGCGCGGGCGGAAGCGCTTTACTGGATGTTTCAGACACTCGCGCGCCCAATAGCAGAAGCAGCAAGGCATGTGCTTATCATTTTGAGTGCTTACCTGCTCAGTTGACGTTGACCAATGCTCACAGGTGTTCACGCAGCAAGAGCGCTGAAAATCAGACAATATCATTTATGCACCAGCAAACTATCACATGTTCTTTCTTGACAGTTTCTTGTTTTTCTTTTTTTTCCTCTATGCATCGCATCATATCCGAAAGCTTACAAAGCTGGGCACTAGAAGTATGCGTAGATGAGGATAACCGCAGGCATATGTATGTGTACGTAGAGCGCATCTTGAAATAACAATGCTTCTCGAGGTGCTCACCTTGCAGGATCCTGAGGAAAACGGTAAGAAGTTGTGCCGCTTGTGTGGTGCCGTCAGCGACAGTCTCTGGTGCCGTTGAGAAAGCATGCCTATGTGTGTATCTGGACTTGCTCTCGTCTTCAGCGGGGCCTGCAATAGGGAACATTCTGTGTTTCGCTTCTCTACTGCACGTTCAGCTTACCTTCAAGTTTCCAACTGTGTAACCCGAGTGTTCTTGAACGATATAGCTATAAATACATGAAAAAAAAAAGCAGCCACAACAAACGGAGAAACCTGAGGAACTGCAGGATGCGGAAACTCGCTCACGCTGCACGAGTTTGATGTACACGTAGAGCAGGCAAAGAGGTACCTTTTCCTGTATTGAATCACCGAGTAAGTGATTAGTACGCCCCCAATTTATCGCGACGATGCACAAAAAAAGTTGTTTACGTTCGTATTTGTCCTCGTAACACACAGGTTCGCTCGCACATCAAAATACCACGGTTGCCGTGTCAGATTTCGTATTTTTTTTCTCGCCTTCGCTACCTTTTTAGATTCATCTTGGAGACTGCCTTCCTAAGTGAGCTTTTTGGACATCCGTTCTGGAGAGCTTTTTATATTTTTCTCTCTTTGCTTTTCAAAACGGCGGGTGTATTGTCCATTATGAAAAGTCCGGGAAGCGAAAACAAAAAGACCAGAAGCAAGACCAAAAAACAGACAGAGGTTGGAAAAACAGCGGAAAAAAAATACTGATTTCTACTAAAGACGCGCGCTTCGTATAGTGGAGCTCCCATCAAGCCATTAGTCCCTTATGTTCTAACGGTCCCATCAGACCGCAAAACCGTTAATCCCATTGGAAATGTCCGAAATTACGTAGGCCCACGGGCATAATCGTTAATTACGAATGGGTCTGACGAATTTTTCGATCGAGATACTTGTCTAAATGCTTACATAATTTGTTAAATGACTTGCACAAATCATTTTTTGCAAGTAGTGTTCATACACTGAATGCCGTTATATGCAGTCTAGCCTAGTAGCAGTACGCAGTAGCTCAACATAAACATGTTATGACTTTCTTGAAGTCGTTGAACGGTCACTGGCCAAGAAAGAACATGTCTGTGATATGATTCGACTCGATTTATTTTCCGCTATTTGTACGCCTTTTTCCCAGCTTGTGAGATAAGCGAGGGGGATTCTATAAAAACACATTTTTGAGCGACTTACGGTCTAAAAATCAGAGCATCAAATTTTTCCCGGTTGGGTTCGGGTTCATGCGTAATGGTTCGGTTCCGGTTCAGCTCCAAGAGAGCACATATATCGGTTCTGAACTGGTTTAGAACCGGTTCAGTGCACAATGCATACGTCTATACCGGGTGTTGCAGTTAAATCCCCCGGCTCAATAATTCGCGAACGGGTGCACCAATCGGCGAACTTTCTTTTTTACAAGTATCTCTCCGATACCACCGACAAGCTGTACACCATGTGAATGGGTAGGAGGCGTTCATTATTAAAATGAAAATGCAAATGAGTTTCGTAAAAAAGCGTAACTTCTAAAGCACTGCGCTGTCGGCATTAAAATGGGTACTACCCCTTTTGGGACCTCAGTGGACACCTTTTAGAGAAAAATCTGCCACCGAAGCGGGTCATTTGTTGCAGTAATTAATTGGTTTCGGCTTACGTATTTTTGTCGCGGCTGGTCGCGGCGAAGCGCAAAAGGGCGTATTTCATTGGTGTAATTCATTGGTGTACGGACGTAATTCATTGATGGATAAGGGAGTGAAAGAGTGTCCTTTTACGCTTTGCCGTGACCAGCCGCGACAAAAATATGTAAACCGAAACCAATTAATTAGTGCAACAAATGACCCGCTTCGGTGGCAGACTTTTCTCTAAAAGGTGTCCACTGAAGGTCCCAAAAGGGGTAGTACCCATTTTAATGCCGACAGCGCCCTGCTTTAGAAGTTACGCTTTTTTACGAAACTCATTTGCATTTTTATTTTAATAATGAGCGCCTCCCACTCATTCACACGGTGTGCAGCTTGTAGGTGGTATCGGACAGATACTTGTAAAAAAGAAAGTTCGCCGATTGGTGCACCCGTTCGCGAATTATTGAGCCGGGGGATTTAACTGCAACACCCGGTATAGACGTATGCATTGTGCACTGAACCGGTTCTAAACCAGTTCAGAACCGATATATGTGCTCTCTTGGAGCTGAACCGGAACCGAACCATTATGCATGAACCCGAACCCAACCGGGAAAAATTTCGGTTTGATGCTCTGATTTTTAGACCGTAAGTCGCTCAAAAATGTGTTTTTATACAATCCCCCTCGCTTGTGGATTCGTGGATTGGTGCACCCGTTTACGAATTATTTAGCCCGGGTTTTAACTGAAACACCCGGCACAAAGGGAAAATAGCCGAAGCTCTGTAGCTGCACGTTGAGCATATGTTTACAGTTTGACCGTGCATTCCCAGCCGAGTACAGCTGTTTCGTCCTACTTGGGACTCGTCAGCCCGGCGTAGGGAAGTGACACGGTCTTGGGTCGGCACTAACAGTGCGTCTCGGCGAGACGTCCACGTTCCACGGTGACGGCGTCACCTGTGGAGACCGCAGTGCAAGCTAGCAAGTACATATACAAAGGGAAAATAGCCGAAGCTCTGTAGCTGCACGTTGAGCATATACAGGGTGTCCCAGAAAACGTGTCATTGAATCATAATAAAAAAACTACGCCATCTAGAATCATGCGGTCAAGAGCATTTGTCTTATCAGGTTTTTGCCACCTCCTAATGTGAATGTCATGTACTCCAAGTTTAATTATGTAAATATTTACGAACTCAACTCGGAAATTTGCCAAGTAAAGGTCACTTTTTTACTCCACCAATATGAAGAGCTCACTTTCACTCAAATTCATGATAATTCACAGTGATATTCACGAGCTATCCCATCGGAAAATATAGCCGAATATCCTGCTTTTCGGAGCACCGGACCATAGCGCGCGATGACTTTTTGAGCGCAATCGCTCTCAGTGCGACGAAAGGAGGTTCCGAAGCCAGGCCGCAGAGAGATAGTAGAAAAAGTAGCAGTTCCTAAGACTGGGAGAGGGAAAGCATTATCCCAGCGAAAGTCGGACGCGATAAGCCATGCCTGTGTCATCTCTTTCTGCGATGCCGAGGTGGGCTGGGTTTCCAACCTCCTTTCGTCAGACTGACAAAGATTGCGCTGAAAAATTCATCGTGCGCTATCCTGTGGGAGCTCCGTAGAGCATGATGTTCGGCTATTTTTTCCGATGGGATAGCTTCTGAATATCCCTGTCAATTATCATTAATTTGACTAAATTAGGCAGCCTCTTCACATTGGTGGGGTAAAAAAGTGACCTTTACTAGGCAAATTTCCGACTTAAGCTCGCAAAAATTTACATAATTAAACTTACGTTACACGACATTCACACGAGGAAGTGGCGAAAACCCAGTAAGAACAAATGCCATTGACCGCATGGCTCTAGGTGGTGTAGTTTTTTTATTATAATTCAATGACACGTTTTCTGGGACACCCTGTATACATAGTATAGTATATACAGCATAGTATATTGCAGAAAAAAAAAGCCATTAAATAAACAAGTATATTGGACCAGACGTGTTTGAAATTCAAACTTACAGATTAAGATGGCTTCTATGGCTGCACGCAGAGAAACAGATACTCATGGAACGATGCGACAGCACCAGAGGACACGTGTTTCGCCGCGGCTCGTCAGCTCTGGGTAGCTGGGCATCGTTCGGGATTGGCAAACCAGGGGTCGCTCAGCGAGCGATATACACTTCGGAGTGTGACTTAGCACTCCTCAATGCCACAGTGAAAGCCATTGAATCGTAATGCAGAAAAAAAGCCATTAAATAAATAAGTAAATTACACTAGACGTGTTTGAAATTCAAAATTACAGATTAAGATGGCTTCTATGGCTGCACGCAGAGAAACAGATACTCATGGAACGATGCGACAGCACCAGAGGACACGTGTTTCGCCGTGTTTGCGGCTCGTCAGCTCTGGGTAGGTGCGCATCGTTCGGTATTGGAAAACGAGGGGTCGCTCAGCGAGCGATATACACCTGGGAGGGTGACTGAGCACTCCTCAATGCGACAGTGAAAGCCATTGAATCGTAATGCAGAAAAAAAAGCCATTAAATAAATAAGTATATTACACTAGACGTGTTTGAAATTCAAAATTACAGATTAAGATGGCTACTGTGGCTGCACGCAGAGAAACAGACACTCATGGAACGATGCGACAGCACCAGAGGACACGTGTTTCGCCGTGTTTGCGGCTCGTCAGGTCTGGGTAGCTGCGCATCGTTCGGGATTGGTAAACCAGGGGTCGCTCAGAGAACGATATACACCTGGGAGGGTGACTGAGCACTCCTCAATGCCACAGTGCAAGCCAGTGAATTGTAATGCAGAAAAAAGAAATTAAATAAACAAGTATATTGCACTAGACGTGTTTGAAATTCAAAATTACACATTAAGATGGCTTCTATGGCTGCACGCAGAGAAACAGATACTCATGGAACGATGCGACAGCACCAGAGGACACGTGTTTCGCCGTGTTTGCGGCACGTCAGGTCTGGGTAGCTGCGCATAGTTCGGGAGTGGTAAACCAGGGGTCGCTCAGCGAGCGATATAACCTGGGAGGGTGACTGAGCACTCCTCAATGCGACAGTGCAAGCCAGTGAATTGTAATGCAGCAAAAAAGCCATTAAATAAACAAGTATATTACTCTAGACGTGCTTGAAATTCAACATTACAGATTAAGATGGCTTCTATGGCTGCACGCAGAGAAACAGATACTCATGGAACGATGCGACAGCACCAGAGGAAACGTGTTTCGCCGTGTTTGCGGCTCGTCAGCTCTGGGTAGCTGCGCATAGATCGGGATTGGTAAACAAGGGGTCGCTCAGAGAGCGACATACACCTGGGAGGGTGACTGAGCACTCCTCAATGCCACAGTGAAAGCCAGTGAATGATAATGCAGACAAGAAAAGCCATTAAAAAAACAAGTATATTACACTAGACGTGTTTGAAATTCCAAATTAGTGATTAAGATGGCTTCTATGGCTGCACGCAGAGAAACAGATACTCATGGAACGATGCGACAGCACCAGAGGACACGTGTTTCGCCGTGTTTGCGGCTCGTCAGCTCTGGGTAGGTGCGCATCGTTCGGGATTAGCAAACGAGGGGTCGCTCAGCGAGCGATATACACCTGGGAGGGTGACTGAGCACTCCTCAATGCGACAGTGCAAGCCTGTGAATTGTAATGCAGAAAAAAAATCAATTAAATAGACAAGTATATTGCTCTAGACGTGTTTGAAATTCAAAATTACAGATTAAGATGGCTTCTATGGCTGCACGCAGAGAAACAGATACTCATGGAACGATGCGACAGCACCAGAGGACACGTGTTTCGCCGTGTTTGCGGCTCGTCAGCTCTGGGTAGCTGCGCATCGTTCGGGATTGGCAAACCAGGGGGCGCTCAACGAGCGATATACACCTGGAAGGGTGACTGGGCACTCCTCAATGGCACAGTGCAAGCCAGTGAATTATAATGCAAGAAAAAAGCCATTAAATAAACAAGTATATTACACTAGACGTGTTTGAAATTTAAAATTACAGATTAAGGTGGCTTGTATGGCTGCACGCAGAGAAACAGACACTCATGGAACGATGCGATAGCACCAGGGGACACGTGTTTCGCCGTGTTTGCGGCTCGTCAGATCCGGTTAGCTGCGCATAGTTCGGGACTGGGAAACCAGGGGTCGCTCAGCGAGCGATATACACCTGGGAGCGTGACTGAGCACTCCTCACTGCCACATTGCAAGCCAGTGAATTATAATGCAGGAAAAAAAGCCATTAAATAAACAAGTATATTGCACTAGACGTGTTTGAAATTCAAAATTAGATTAAGATGGCTTGTATGGGTGGATGCAGAAAAAACAGATACTCATGGAACGATGCGACAGCACCAGAGGACACGTAAATTGCATAAAACGTGCACACCAGCCTTTGACAGTGTTCCCTGCCGGTAGTTGGGTCGCCGGATCCATGTCACCAAGTAATCAGTCAGCTCAGGAAGCTTTTCTGTGTTCCCAGCGCGACATAGACGGAATTGCTAAAAATGTGCACACCACCCCTTTATCCTGCACCGTGCCTATATGTACACTTTTCAGATGGCTGCGCCGCAAACACAACAAACCGGTCCCTGCCGACCTTCTCTTCGAGTTTTTTTCGTTATCAATAAATACCCTACCTACTAAATACTACTACCCCACTCACATAAAAAAGGTAAACCTGCATTATCATGTGTTTCACGGCTGTCAGTCATATCAGAGCCTTCATACGGTTTTACAACAGTTTGAGTGTTAAACCATATGAGGGCTCACATATGAGGGTGAGTGCACTCACCCATAGGCCTCATGCATTGCGAGCGTCGTCAATTGGCTTCGGGTTGCTGAAGGCCTCACGTGTAAGTGCCTTAATAATTTGCGCACGTCTCGTATGCGTCATTTGACCTCATGTCATTTGACCTCATGTATTCTGAATGCACTCATACTGACCTCACACCCCTCAGCCTCACCAGTGGCTTCACTCACACAGACCTGGCGCCCCTCAGACCTCATGAGTGCACTCACAAGAGGTCTCATGAGGGGCAAAACCACATGAGTGCACTCACGGGAGACCTCATGAGAGTAAGACCCCTTATGTGTGCACTCACGGATGGCCTCGTCGCCGGCTTGCCCTCACTCACGCTCACCTCAAAGGCGTCAGGTGACGGTGGGGGGCAATCATGAGCGACTTCGCCCAGTTATGGTATCACTGCAACACTCCACTTCGTCTTGCTAGCTTTCGATCAGAGCTCATAATGCCTGCAGGGCTAAAGGCGTACAAAGAACAGGAATGTCTTACACGTCGACTACATACCTTAAAAAGGCAAAAATCGTAAAGGCAGCCCGAATCGTAAAGGCAAAGCTTGTGTCATCAGCGTTCCCCATTTGTGCTCCACTTCGGTATTGCAGTATATAGTCATACGATCCCAACATCAGAGTCAAACGTAGCACTCTGGGTAAGAGGACTGCAGGCGTCTGTCGACCTTGTCCCAGTATGCCAAGCAACGACTTGTGATCCGTGTATATTACGAAACTCCTTCCCATAAGGTATTGCAGGAACATGGTAATGCCAAAAATGAAAGCTAGAGCTTTACTGTCCAGTTGTGCATAGATCCTTTCGCTGGTGTAGAGCGTCCTTCAACTGAAAGAAATGGGTGCTCGTTGTGCGTTTGGTTGAACGTGGGAAGTCACAGCACCCACGCCTTAAGGAGAAGCATCACCAAACAAGACTAATCAGCATAGGTATATCGTAGTGCTTGCACTCTTGATCTTATTGAAAGTCACTGCATGCTGGCCGGTCCACTCCCACTTAGCATTTTTGTCCAGAAGTTTGTGCAGTTGTTCGAGTAGCGTAGCTTTGTTTTGTTGGAAATGTTCATAGAAATTCACCAGCCCCAAGAAAGCTTGTAGTTCTTTTCTTGTTGGTAGGCTCTGGAGCATTGTGAACCGCCGCAACCTTGCTTGTCGGAGCGTGGATCCCTTTAGCATTGGTTTGGAAACCCAGGAATTCCAGCTCCCTTTTAACAAATAGTGTCTTGAGGTGGTTTACCCACAAGCCTGCTTGCTCCAGCTTGTCGAGCACTGCTTGAACACGTTGGTCATGTTCCTGGCGTGTCGAACTGGAGATTATGGCGTCGTCCAAAAATGCTGCTACGCCGGAAATCCCTTTCAGCATCGTGTCCATCATCAAGCGTTGAAAAAACCCGGGTGCTGCCGAAACGCAGTCGCTTTACTCTGAACGAACCTTGAGGGCTATTGAGTGTCAGGATATTTGATGAGTTCTCGTCTAGAGGCAGTTGCAGGTCAGCCTGATTGGGGTCCAGCTTCGTGAACATCTTGCCGTTTGACAATACAGCAAAAATTTCTGTGGCTCTTGGTAACGGATACGTCCAGTGAACTCCCTGTGTTCACCGTGCATTTATAATCACCGCAGATCCGAATAGTTCCATCCCGCTTGCACATACGCACAATTGGTGTTGCCCATTTTGAGTATGTAGCCGGCTCCAAAACTCCGTCCTGTGCATTTTTTTTCAGTCACTGCATCCACTATGTTCATTCAGTGCGAACAGTACAGGCCGGCACTTCTGGAAAATGGGAATGGCATCTGGAGTGATGACAACCGACACCGGAGGTCCTGTGAACTACCCTAGTCCGTATTGGAAAACCTTGTGGTGTCTCCACATTGTCGCAGAGTCAGGAAGCGAGTGAATGCCTTGCATTCCAGTTCCCAAGTTGTCAAACCAAGATCTGCCAAGGAGACACGGTCGTGAACCTTGTACGACGAGCAGACACTTTTTTTTGCCATTCTGTCGCGGTATTGGGCATGCACACTTCAGGAGCCAAGCACAGGGAGCTGGTCATGAGACTGCGTACGAAGAACAACATCCTCTGGCATGAGACGTCCCTCATGGCCACGTGGCTGTATGGCCAGAGTCGCTTGTACACAGCTTCGTTTATGATTAACGAGTTGGAACCCGAGTCGACTTCCATCGTTACGCGGTTTCCGTCGAGTTTGACCTCAAAGCAAAAAGGTTCAGTCCGTGAGAAGTGGACTGGCGCTTCCAAATGAAACATATCATAAACCTCTTCGGTTTTGGATGCGCTGTCCAAGACGTAGACGTTGTGTAGCTCTGAAGTGGTCTTCTGGTCATCCTTCCAGAGTGACTGTTGCTTCTTGAAACACGCTCTCTCGATATGACCTATTTCTGGCAGACGTTGCATGTATCATTGCGAAACCTGCAAGTCTCCCTATCATGGTCCTCCTCGCAGCTGATGAACTTTCTTAGAGTCATTTCACTTGTTCTGGACTTGTATGTGGTTTGTTTGCGGGTGTTCTTGCCGCCAGTATAAAGGACGTTTTCGTCAGATGCCCGGAGCTCTGAAACGTTACGTGAATCTGCTTCTGCTGCTGCCAATGCAAGGTGCATCGCTGACTTGAACGTCAGTTGAGTCTTTCTGTACCGATTGATCATGGATTCCACCAACCAGTCGGTCTCTGCGCATATTATCCAGATCCTGGATGTTGCAAAGCTCGCTGAGAAGCCGTATTTCAGCGATGTAGTCCGTGATATTTTCTCTAGCTTTTGATCGTATTTGTGAAAATGGTGCCTGTGAAGGCTCTCCGATGGTTTGGGTATGCTATGCTATGCGACGCTGTGCTATGTTGAGCGCTGCAGGTACATTCCCAATTTTTGGGGAGCGTCAGCGAACGTACTAGCGGGTAAGTCGATGCGCCGCACACGCTGAGGAACACTGACCTCTGTTTTGCTCGAAACGTTCGACGTAGCACAACCACGAGTCTTGGTTCCTGATGTCGAACGGCTCAATCTGACCAATGAGTGTTGCCATTGCTGTGCTGGTGAAGCAACCAAGTAAGAAAACACCTCGTCGCAGGTTTTAATGTCGATTTCGGTTCGTTACAATACTCGTCGAGACGCTCAAACAGACCGAGTCTAACTCGCCGGTAAGTCCAGTGAGAGTTCAGAGACAGGAAACGGCTATCCTGACGTTTCTCCCGTCTCATATTTGCTTGCTTGGGCTGACATTCCAGACCAGTACACAACAAATATATAAACAATACAGACGAAATTCCACACAAAACATGTTAAAATACTTAAGAAAATGAATATGAATACAAGACATAAGAGCAGCAGTCGTTACGATAGGCACATGGTAATTGACATGGCAATATGGCACATGGTCTTGAAGGACCCAAAAGAAGGATGAAAGATGTTACATGACATCGAAATTGAATTTACCAACATTTGGCAGCGTACAATAGGTTCTTATGGACAGAAATTATTTACATAAAATGAAGGCTGATTACGTAACGCGACTCTGTCTTTCAAAACTATTGTTTCTGGGAAAACAAAACCTCAGACGATTTAAAAGAAATGAAGAATCAATACAGTAATTCACACATTTATAAGTGAAGAGATCATTAGCAATATTGCATCGTGCAGTCAGTGGCAGCAGGGTGAAATGCTTCAACAAACTATTCTAATCATACAATTCAACGGCCGGGATGCAGGAAAAAGTAGCGAAGATGTGAAGAGCTCTTTGCTGAACAGCTTCGAGACGATTCGCATCAGTGATGCAGAAGGCATTCCACACAAGAGCATTCCACACAACCCACGTGTATGGACTAAACATAACCATATTCCCTTTGAAGTATCCCTGTATGTTTTAGTTACTTATTTAGTTTTGAATAGGCGATGCATCGATAATAAATATGTAGCGCTTGACCATTTCACAGATGCTAACAAATTATCAGTGATCCTCGCATATCGTGCACTCGTCAGTTGAAACAGCAAGCTAGTTGCGGATTCATAGGCACTGGTAAAACATTAGAACAGCAAATCATCAACCATTGTTGAGAACTGTAAAAACGAACTATCTCGTTCTCGAGCTGAATGCAGTGTTCGATGTGGCGCAGCGGGAAAGTGGCGTGCTGTGTTCATGCGGCTGCTACATCCTACATATAGTATCCTTCAACGAAGGTTCAATCAAGCACCATCCTAACAGGGAATATCAAGGAATATCAGTGGGGGATGTCAACCGATGACAAAATCATGCAGTTTTAGGAGGCAGTAAACCACAGGGTAACGCGCTAAGCTTCTTCTTCGGCTGCAAGAATAGGGCGTTCCAGATCTCAAGAGCATGCATATATTGGCCTGCATATTCCATGGAGAGCAGAGATTCAGCGTGAATAACTGATACCGCCGCACGGAATAAGCTTGTCGTGATGAACTGCAGCATTTTTTTCAACAAACCAATGACAAGTTGTGTTTTTCAGCGAACAGTTCCCTGTCACCTTAATTTGACGCTGCTGAATGCTAATTTCTAATTCCAGGACCGTTTTCCAAATTTGGTGCGCCAACTGCAGTTGATGCTGTACACGACCTCGTTGCTGCTTGGGTACATGTCCAACATGTTTTTAGCAACAGGATGGAGCGTACCCTTTATAGTTTTCAACAAGCTTATTTGTAAGTGCTGTTACAACACATACATAACGT
The DNA here is from genome assembly GCF_037126465.1 of Ornithodoros turicata. NCBI lineage: Eukaryota > Metazoa > Arthropoda > Arachnida > Ixodida > Argasidae > Ornithodoros > Ornithodoros turicata. Next base: position 95,545,024 of record NC_088201.1, on the reverse strand, counting down.
TACAACCGAGTGTACAGCGAAGGCAAGCAAACGTGCAGCGGGGTCTAAAACTACAGGTGCGTTATAAGCGAATGAAAACTGCAGACAATTGTGTGGAGTCGCGTATTCTAATCGCCTGTATTTTTTCCATTGTGCCTGACTAATTAGGCGAAATTAATTAACTCACTTTTAATTATTCGTCCTTCAGCCACAATGTGAACTTGAAAGTTGTATAGCGTGTCGAGGACCACCCATGGCGATTGCTTTTCTTTTTTTGTGTGTGCGTCTTTTTTACGTCTTGCGTGTACTTTTTTCCCCTGGTAAGAAAGAGCGCGCGCGAAATTCAAGAGTGAACCAAGTCTCACGAGACGAGCGCACCTACGTGCGGACCTCGATTTCACAGCTCTCACGCGTACAGAAGAACTAGTACATCCGCTATCTGCCGAAAAGGACATTCAGGTATGCGTCGACAGCTGCAGACGCATCCAGGGATGGTTAGGTACGCCATGCTGAAAGGTGATAAAGTATCAACAGGAATATAAGTAACAATGTAACAACTCTCTATATTTTTTTCGCATGTTACACCTGTTTTGTGTTTTGCATTCAATCCGGAAAAATAAAAAATGGGTATCGCTTCCGATTACAGAATCCTTTCACGTCGAGAATATTGTACCAGTCCACTGACAGCATTAGTGCGAACAGACGCGATAGGTGCACGTTACTGAGATTTCGCATTCGCAAGACGTTACATGGTATATTTCATTCCTGTTGATACTTTGTCGTCTTTCAGCATGGCGCTCTCAGCTCTCCCCGGGTCGGCTTTCACTTCAAGCTCGCTTCACAGTTTGTCGTGAGATAAAGGGTGTAGTAGTTCTTGTGTTGCGACTTCTGAAATCGAGGCGTGCGGGTATCCGTGCTCGCCTCCTGTCATGTGGTACACTTTCTAATTTCCCGCGCGTTCTTTCTTACAGGCAAAAAACTCCACACAAGGTGCACGCTGTAGGAAACAATTGTGATAGGTGTTTCTCAACACGCTCTACAGCTATTCCATTGACAATTCGGCCAGAAATAATTAGGAAGTTTGCTAATTAATTCGCTTCTCACGCACCGTGTTTCTTTTTTGTGTTTTTTTTTAAATACTCCAGTGCACGTTAGCTTGGACACCCTCTAGAGCTGGAGTGCAGTGGTAGAGCTGCTAATGGGCGTCGTTATTGGCAGCAGCTCATGGAGTAAAGTGAAAGATAAATGAGTAAAGTAAGTTTGACTTCACAGGTGCTCCTCTCCCCATGGCCGCTTTGTCCATGGCCACCTACTGCGGGGTTTGCTGTTTCCTAGAGTTTCACAAGAAGATGACAAAACGCAACAGAAAATGCGAACACATCAAATGAAATTCGCTCCAAACCACAATATTCAGCACAAAGCTTTTTCGGAAGTTCTTCTCAAAGATTCTTTTCAGTTGCTTTTTTCCCTTTCCTTCGTCGACAACGGCCACGTCGATTCAGCAGGACTCTCACTCATCTTTGTCACATAATTTTCTCTCCAGGAACTTCCTGACATTTCCGAGCAGTAACATAAACACTTGATTTCGTCAGTGACGCTTCTTATCTTCAGTTCGATGGAATTCAGTGATGCTTGTGAGCCAATCTATAGAAGTGTGCGCAAAAATGTGTGCGAAATGGAAATAACGATGTCTTACCGACTTTTGTTTTCAAGCACCTATTCCCCGAAATATATAATTTCTAATCTGAAACCGAACCAACCTCCTCGTCCATGGCAGACAACAAAGGTGTTAGCTGCTGGTGCATTTGAACCACACAAGCCAAAGCCGAGAACAGCCGTCAAGTAGCATTAAAACTCTTACGAAATAAGAAAGAGCCTTCCGATACATAAGGCTGCACAATATAATGCAGGAATCTCTCTCGCTATCCCTCCCTGCGGAATCTCTCTTTTTATGATGAATAATAGGACAGAAGAGCGAAACGCACAATTCTATGTATGCGACAATCCACAGAATAGGCCAGCGGAAGATGCGTAAATCGTCACTGGCTGGGCTGCTGAGTAAGTACCAGTACTGAACGTCATGTCTTCTCATGCACGCTGTTTCCTAGCAGACGACAAGAACAGATGCATTCCAATGCGAAGTCGATATTCCGGCGCGATGCAAATTCTCAATATAATATGCGACGAAACATTTGGCTCCTGAACACTTCTTCTTATTATTTTTTTTAATTTTATTTTTACATTTGCTTTTCAGAATGTGGTGAATTCCGTGGGATGGACAGAAAACTTTATTTTAATCATGATGATTTGAAACGCGCACAGTATAGCAATTTGTGATCGCCTAGATGTGGAAATTCATACAGTCTATTCAATTCAATTCAATATTTGAATGTCGGTTGAGAGCTAAGTCTGGTATTGTTGCAACGGTCCTGAACAAGATGGTCTCTGCAGACCTTGACGACGGTCAACGCACTGCGCTCGTCACTCTCCTTCAGTTGTATGCCCCACTTTTCGATGTCGGTGCACCCCGACTCGGAGTAGCCAAAGGTGTATGCCATAGAATCGACACTGAGGATTCACATCCCGCCCGCCAACTCCGTACAGGGTGTCCGCATCTGAACGGGAGATCATAGACCGCGTAGTTAACGACGTTCTGGCGAAACACATCATGGGGCCATCATCCAGTCCGTAGGCCTCCCCAGTTGTCCTTGTCACCAAAAAAGATGTAAGCATACGTTTCTGCGTGGACTATCGCCGGCTCAATAAAATAACCCCCAGAGATGTGTATACAATGCCGCGCCCTGACGACGCCCTTAACGCATTACAGGGTGCATGCTATTTTTTATCACTTGACTTGCGTTCCGTCTATTGGCAAGTGCCGATGTATGAACCCGACATCGAAAAGACGGCGTTTACCACACTGGATCGATGGTATGAATTCTCTGCGATGCCTTTAGGGCTCTCCAACGCCCCGGCAACTTTCGAGAGGATGATGAACACAGCTCTCCGTGGTCTCCGATGGCACATTTGTCTATGCTACCTTGACGACGTTGTTGTCTACTCACGTCCGTTTTCTGACCACCTAGCACGACAAAGGTGTCTTCCACTGTTTTGTGGCTGCGAGATTACGGCTCAACCATAAGAAATATCATTGCGCATATTGGGATATTAAGGTCCTAGGACACATCGTTTTCCAACGTGGAGCGCCACTTGATCGCGAGACGTTACGCACAGTCACATGGTTCCAACGTCGACCACGGTCAAGGAATTGCACAGTTTTATCGGTCTCTCCCCGCACTTTCATCGCTTTATTGGTGAATTCCCCGATATTGCGGCCCCTTCACGGCATTACCTCTAAGGATATTCCGTTCGAGTGGTCACTGGACTGTGCCACTGTCAAACCCTTCGGGCAGCACTCACGAGCGCCCCTGTTCTACGTCTGTTTGATTCGTCAGTTTCCACGGAAGTCCACACAAACGCGAGCGGTACGCGTGTTGGAGCAATTCCCGCCCAGCGACTCTCCAGCGACCCCATGGAGCATCCTGTAACCTTCGCCAGCCGTCTTCTCACCAACGCGGAGCGTAACTACAGCACGATAGAAAAGGAGTGTTTAGTCATTGTCTAGGCGGTGGGAAAATTTCGGCCATACCTGTATGGCAAGCCTTTCGTCGTGGTTACAGACGACAACGGCCTGTGCTGGCTCCATTCTCTAAAAGACGCACCTGGCCGCCTCGGATGGTGGATTCTTCGCCTCCAAGAGTTTGATATCACCATCAAGTTCAAATCGGGCCGAAAACATTCCGATGCTGATACCCTGTCCCGCTGCCCTCTCGCTCCCACTGAAGAGCAAGAAGACACCTTGCCTAACGACGACACGTTGCCACCTCGTTGTCCTCTCACGCCATATGTCTTGGCTTCGCTCATCGACGAGCAACTCAAACACCCGCATTCCTCTTCCAAAATTCTCCATCTCCAAAGGACACGTGCCACGGCTGACAAAAAGATAGCAAAGAAAAGTAGGAACTTTGTACTCGACAATGGGGTTATCTACAAGAACTATGGCTCGGCGGCCAGCGTCACCTCTTGGCAGTACACACCTGCTTCCCTACGCTCACAAATTCTGACGAGTCTGCACGACGACATGACAGCAGGGCACCTCGGCTTCTACGGAACCCTTGATCGCACCTGCAAGCGTTATTTCTGACCATGAATGTACACTATCGTACGCAAACACGTCAACCCTTGTTTGCCGCACCAAAGACGCAACCCGTCCTCGTCACTAACGCCTGGTATTCTCCATCCGCCGTGCCGCTACCTTTTTTAGACGTGTTGGAATCGACCTCTTCGGTCCCCAACCGCTTTCGTCGTCTGGCAACCGCTGGGTGGTGGCAGCCGCTGTTCCGTCCTGAACATCTATCGAGATGGCCAAATTTTTCATCAACAATATTCTACTGCGCCACGGACCACCACGTACTCTTATTTGCGACCGCGGCCGTCCCTTCTTGGTACAGTTCTTATCAGATATGCTACGTGCTTGCTTTGTTGTCCCTACACTTACGTCAGCGTACCATCCTCAAAGTAACGGTCTCACGGAGCGATTTAACCACACCCTCGCTGACATGCTCGCCCTCTACATATCTGCGAATCATGACAACTGGGATTCTCTCCTGCCATATGTCACGTACGCCTACAACTCTGCCGTGGAAGCCACCGCGCACTTCAGCCCGTTCTGCCTTCTCTATGGGCGCGATCACCTTCATAATCCAAGTACCGCTACGATGACTCTCATCGGCACGTAACCTACAACCCTTCCGACCTCGTTTGGCTCTGGATGCCGATCACAACGCCAGGGGTCTCCGAAAACCTCATCTGCAAATATATTGGCCCTTAACATGTGCTCCGTCAACATTCTGATGAACCACGTCCTGGAGCTTGTCAACCCACCTCGTGACCGCATAAAACTTTACATCTCTCTTGCAGGTTAGAGTCACTACATGGCGGCACAGAGTATCGAATCCTTTATCCGCGCCGGAGCCGCCGTTCGGTGTCCGCGATTGGGCCGATCGTGTCACGTGATTTCTACTTCCAAGAACGCGCCGACCATGTTGAGTCCCCTCCATCCAAAACCGGTTTCCTCGGTTGCGAGCTGGCTCGACTGCGCGCTCTTCTCCGGCGGAGAACAGAGAGTTTGGCGTTCCATTGCTGGGCGACGCAGTCGCGGCGGACCGAATATGGCGGTATCTGTCGCCGGCTCTATCGGCGGTAGGGGACCGAATCGGCGGTATCTGGCTCAGTGTCGCTACTATGGTCCCCATTTAGTGACTCTAGTGCGGGTGACCCTTGTTCCGTCGTTAGTATGGCTCCTTTCTCTGCCTTCCTCTTGTGAGGAAGGAACCGAAGTCTTCGGAAAAGTCCGGGAAAACCTCAGACAGAAGAACTGGTGGTAGGTCTCGCGTTTCTCACTCCCCCCCAACAAATGATCCGATTTGGACAATCCTTGAAACAGCCAACGTGAAGCATACAGCGGACATACAACCATTGACGTCCATTTATGATGCACCCAGGAATGTCCGAAGGACATCCATTTCTGGATACAGCCATTGGAATCTATTTCGGACATCATCACGATAAAGTGATCTGACTGGAAGAATAATAAAAATACATTATACCAGACAACATCGCACAACGGCGGAACGAACAATATTTGTCAATAACAACAACAACTGGTCAGTTTTGATTTCTATCCAAGGTGGGGCTGTAGTTAGAGCGCATGCGCAGAGCGACGGATTCGTTCCGCTTCGCAGACGCAACCGACATTACAACCCCTCCGTGGTGTCCTCTGTGAACGCGCGGGCGGAAGCGCTTTACTGGATGTTTCAGACACTCGCGCGCCCAATAGCAGAAGCAGCAAGGCACGTGCTTATCATTTTGAGTGCTTACCTGCTCAGTTGACGTTGGCCAATGCGGACAGGTGTTCACGCAGCAAAAGCGCTGAAAATCAGACAGTATCATTTATGCACCAGCAAACTATCACATGTTCTTGCTTGACAGTTTCTTGTTTTTCTTTTTTTTTTCCTCTATGCGTCGCATCATATCCGAAAGCTTACAAAGCTGGGCACTATAGAAGTACGCGTAGATGAGAATAACCGCAGGCGCATGTATATGTACGTAGAGCGCTTCTTGAAATAAGAATGCTTCTCGAGGTGCTCACACCCGGCGTCGGGAAAGTGGCGCCCCCATCGCCCGGCAGCAGCCGCAGTAGCCCCCTCCCGCAATTACGGTTGGGTCGCCGCGGGAGGGAGACCCCCACGTCTAGCTGTGCGTGGCTCTCCCGTGTCTGGGGAAAAGGGGATCCTGGCGGTTGAGTGGCCCCGGAGGATCTCTAGGACCCTTAGAGGCCCCTCCGGGAAAGCAACACACCGCTTTAGCCCCAGCTTCCCATAGTCGGGTGGTCCTGGAAGGCCCGGCCAGGATTATTCAGCTAGTCGCCATCTCCCTTTTCATTACTTTCTCTTCCTTGGTCTCCTTCCTTCTCTCCCTTTCCTCTTTTCACCTTCTTTGGCGGCAAGGGTCAACCTTGGGCAGTCTTTCACTCTCCAGAAGCTGCACTTGGGTATAGTGCAGAGGCAGGTGTTAGCGTGTGGGACACGTTCCCTCGTTGGGCTCGATGGTGGGCGACACACCTTTGCACTGAACCAGACTTCCTTTTTATGAATTCCTCTCAATTAAAAAAACATGATCGGCGCCAAAAGAGGCGCTGCAGCGATGCACCAGCTATGCAAATCCTCGAGTTGACTCCTGAACCCTGGTTTGCGAGGTTCCTCATAGTCCACTCCGAAGACGAGACCAAACCCTTGGCTAAGGTATCACCATTCACGATTGCAAGAGAGTTAGAAAAGACAATAGGGAAATCTTATAATGCTCGAAAGCTGGCCACAGGAGATCTGCAAATTGAAGTGACCATAAGGCAACAAAGCTCCGCTCTCCTTTCACTTAATAAAATTTCTGATATATCAGTCACTGTGACCAGACACCGAACACTTAACATCGTGAAAAGCGTCATCTCAGAGTCTCAACTCCTTGACTGCTCAGACACTGAAATCGAGGAAGGGCTTAAAGACCAAGGCGTTGTGACGGCATGGAGAATTGTGATGCGTCATTGAGCAGGCTTCCTCAGACCATCAAAGCAGGCTATATTAACTGCCATGTACGTCCGTATATCCCGAATCCGCGACGCTGTTTCAAGTGCCAGCGTTTTGGACATGGTTCGCAGGTCTGTCGAGGACAGGCGATCTGTCCAAAATGTGCTGGCATGGACCACTCTGCAGAGTCCTGTGCAAACGAAGTCCGCTGTGCAAACTGTAAAGGGAGCCACCCAGTCTACTCCAGGTCCTGCCCCCGTTGGCAGGAAGAGAAAGAAATACTCAAAATGAAATAACACAGAATATCTCATACAGAGAAGCAAAGACACAGGTAGAATTTGCCAGAAAAGGCACGTTCTCCGAAGTGGTGCGCCGGGGAGTGGCACCACTGCGGAAATCTGTGGAGACGCAGACTTCTGGGTCTCCACCCCACACTCCCCCCACACAAGAAAATCCTGCGGAGAGCTTGCTTCCGCTGGCACCAGCTGCTCAGGTGGGCAGCCGGGAAGTAGTGCCCACAACCTCTACGGAGGTTGATGGCGAGCTGTCAGTTTGGGACGGGCTTACAGGGGGCTCATCCCAGGCTGCCACACACACGATGGATGTTGACGATGATGACTGCATGTCGCAGAAATCATCGTCAAGCCTTCCCCCCAATCCTTCCCCATGGAAGGAACAAAGAACGAAAAAAGGAGGCCGAGGCAGGGGTAGTACGTCCCAAGGGAAACATAAGCCCCCAAGGGTTACACCTCCCACATAATGTACAGTCTCTCTGTGTTGCTATTTATCACTACTTTCTTTATGGGACAGGTAATCCTCCAGTGGAATTGTCGAGGCCTCTTTTCAAATATAAATGACATTCACGACCTTTTTGAAAAACACAATGCAGTCTGTTTTTGCTTACAAGAGACATATCTGAATTCACAAAGTGTAAACCCATTTCGCAGACACAATGTTTTCAGAAAGGATCGTATTAACACCACACGTACATCTGGAGGTGTGGCTGTGGTCCTTCCACTATCCACACCTGCAAAACAAATCCCACTCGTCACACATTTGGAAGCAGTAGCTGTCCAGGTATGCCTGGACAGGGTCATTACGATATGTTCACTGTACCTGCCCCCTTCAGTGGTAATACAACAGAGAGATTTGGAACAGCTCTGTGACCATCTTCCTCAGCCATACCTAATTCTAGGTGACCTGAATGCCCACAATCCCTTGTGGGGCAGTTCAAAGGTAGATAGCCGGGGAAAAATGGTAGAAAGGTTATTCCTTCACGACCAGTTTGTCTACTAAACACAGGATTACATACATATATAAACTCCTCAACACAAAGTTTTTCATCCTTAGACATATCTCTTAGTAGTCCTTCCATTTATAATTGTATTGACTGGACCGTTGAAGAGAACCCTCGTGGGAGTGACCAATTCCCCGTAGTCCTGACAATTCGTGGTTCCACAAACACTTTTCTTACACGACCATCACGATGGAAACTGTCCAAGGCTGACTGGAACTTGTTCCAAAAGGAAGCCAGTCTTGTGGCATCATCCTTAGCTGGTAGGTCTGTTGAAGATGCAAACCGTTTTGTCACCGGGATAATTATAAATGCTGCTGAGCGATCTATCCCGCAGACATCTGGCCGTCTCCCCAAGCGTCCTAAACCTTGGTGGACAGATGAATGCGGGAAAACGCGGAAAGATCAAAATCGAGCGTGGGGTATCTTTCGTAGGTACCCGACTCCAGACAACCTGATCCAATTTAAGAGAGCTCGAGCGAAAGCCAAGTGGACAAGAAAAGAAGCTAAACGTGCATCGTGGAAGAGCTTCTTGTCATCTTTGAACAGCAACACTTCTTCTAAAGTGGTTTGGGACAGAGTTAGAAAAATTAAGGGCGATTACACAGGATTCACAATACCACTCTTACAAGTTAATGGAGTACCTTGCAAAAACAGGAGTGAACAGGCCGATGTCCTTGGCGAGCACTTCCAAAACGTCTCCAGTTCGTCACATTACAGTAGAGACTTCATAAAAATTAAGCAAAGTGCTGAAAAAGCAACAATTCAAAGCAATGGAGGTGACAGGTGCCTCTACAACATTCCTTTCACAATGATTTAACTCTTGAAAGCTCTGTCAATAACAAAGCAAACATCACCTGGACCAGATCCTATAACATATTCCATGCTCCAGCATTTGTCTAAAACTTCCCAAGAAGCACTACTATATTTCTTCAATTTAATTTGGCAAGATGGGCACCTTCCTTCCAATTGGAAGACTGCAACAATCATACCGCTTTTGAAGCCAGGGAAAGAAGCTTCAAACCCAACAAGCTACAGGCCTGTAGCACTCACGAGTACCCTAGGAAAGACATTCGAACGAATGGTCAACAGCCGCCTTGTTTATTACCTAGAACAGCATAACCTGCTTGACAGATACCAGTGTGGATTCCGGGCTGGCTGTTCTACCACTGATCATCTTGTTCGCCTGGAAACCACTATTCGCGACGCCTTCGTTAAAAGACAACTCTGTGTATCAATCTTTTTTGACCTAGAAAAGGCATATGACACAACGTGGCGATACGGTATATTGCTTGATCTCAAATCGTGTGGAATATGCGGCCGCCTCTTCCAGTGCATTTCAGACTTCCTCAGTGGAAGAATGTTTAGGGTGCGACTTGGTACAACCCTTTCCCGCCCGTTTCTACAAGAGAATGGCGTTCCGCAGGGATGTGTGCTGAGTGTCACCCTGTTTCTTCTCAAAATGAACTCTGTTGCCAAAGCGATACCCGCGACTATCACATACTCACTCTATGTCGACGATTTACAGATTTCATGTTCATCCTCGAACTTAGCCACATGCGAAAGACAGTTGCAACTTGTCATTAACAAACTGAGTAAATGGTCCACTGAGAACGGCTTCAAGTTTTCAGCAGACAAAACTGTGTGTGTGCCTTTTTCAAGGCGGAGAGGGGTGCTTCCAGACCCATCTCTTTATATGAACGGGATATCTCTTGCCATCAGGCCAGAACACAAATTCTTAGGCCTGATTTTTGATAGGAAACTCACGTTCTTGCCACATATAAGTAGCCTGAAAGTGAAATGTACAAAATCTCTGGCTCTGTTAAAAGTCCTCTCACACAGATCTTGGGGAGCAGATCAACACACTCTTCACCGCATTTTCACCTCTGTTGTCCGATCAAGGCTAGACTATGGAAGCATCATCTACGGATCGGCACGGCCCTCCACATTGAAACGTCTGGACCCCATACACCACCAAGGGCTACGACTAGTCCTCGGGGCCTTCCGGACTTCACCAGTACAAAGCCTATATGTTGAATGTGATGAGATGTCCCTCGAGAGGCGACGCACTTATCTCGCTATCCGTTATGCGTTGAGGACGAAAAGTTACCCTCAACATGCGGCGCTTCCATGTGTCAAAAGTACACGTCTTAGACAGCTGTTTCTTAACAGACCCTCTGCTACATGTCCCTTGTCCATGCGTATTGCACACCAGGTTCAATGTTATGATTTCAATGAATACAATTCCTTGGTATCCGAATCTGGCAAAGATCTTCCTCCATGGTCAGCACCAACACAGTCCAACTGCTCATTAACCAAGTACAGGAAAACCGATACTTCCTCAGTTGTGCTACAACAAGAATTTCAACACCTGAGGAACAGTTTTGGTGATCATGTGGACCTTTACACAGACGGATCAAAAACAAGCACAGGCGTATCGTGCGCAATGGTAACGACGACATCGACAAGGGCACATCGTCTAAATCTGGTGATGTCGATATTCAGCGCTGAAGTTTATGCTATTATTTTGGCGCTTAACTTTATCTTGCAGAACCATATCACATCATCAGTCATCTACACTGACTCTCTTAGTGCCTTGCAAGCGATATGTAGCTTCCACAAAACAAAAAACTTCCTTATTCAACGTGCGAGACACTTAGCATCATTGATCACTAGCAAAGGATACAAGTTAACCATTTGCTGGGTGCCCAGCCATGCGGGCATTGCAGGAAATGAATGTGCTGACCGGGCTGCAGCTGCCATCCTGCAGTCCGATGATGTTACTCCTTTTGATGTGCCGTTTGAGGATTTAGTTCGCGTGCTAAAATACAAAATGAAGGCAAAGTGGCAGCAATTTTGGGGAACTCAAGACAATAATAAACTCCGTCTCATAAAAGGTAAAATTGGGAGGTGTATTTATCCTCTTGAAAACCGGCTTCAAGAGAGAACACGCTGCCGGCTAAGGATAGGACACACAGATATTACACATGGGTTCCTACTTGAGGGAGAGGAGCCGCCGCATTGTATGAACTGCGACAAACAACTTTCCATCATACACATTCTCATAGAATGCCCATTGTACACTCATCGCCAACGGTACTTTCAACACTTCTTCAAGAACTTTATTCCTCTTCACCCAGCTCTTTTACTGGACGATGAACCTTTTGTTCAATTTGAGAACGTTTTTAAGTTTTTTAGAGACGTAGGTATTCTCGACAAGTTGTAAAATTTTAATCCCCTTTGTTCTTATTCTAATTCCGTTATTTTATCTATGCTACCTTGTGGTTTTAAGTACATCATTACAGTTTTAACTTAAGTTACATTACATCACCAAGCTTGGCGCATTATGACCTTCGTTGTCGCTGCGCAAAAAAAAAACCCCAACAATCATCATCATCATTCTTTATCTTGCATTAAGAACACACGTTTTAGGCAACTCTTCCTAAACAAACCAGCAGTTATCCCTCCTTTTAGCATGCGAATATCAGATGAGATTCAACTCTACGGCTTTAATGCTTACAGTTATATGATCGCAGAAAGCAGTCCGAGGGTACCTCCATGGCAAACCCCGCTAAAATATAACTGCTACCTTACAAAGCACAAAAAGCATGTGACCCCTTCCTTAGTGCTACAATAGGGATTTGAGCACCTGAAGAGTAGTTTTCAGGACCACACTGAAATTTATACAGATGGGTCCAAAACAAGCACAGGTGTCTCCTGTGCCATGGTATCCCGTTCATGTACTAGGATGCACCGCTTAAAGAGCATCACGTCCATCTTCACCGCTGAGGTTTATGCCATCATTTTAGCACTGAACTTCATTTTAGAAAGTAACATCGAATCATCTGTCATATATACAGATTCTCTTAGTGCTTTAGAATCCATATGTAATATCCAACCCCAGAAGAACCACCTCGTGCAGCGAGCTCAGTACACAGCCAGCAGGGTCGTAAACAGAGGTCTTTCTCTTATCATCTGTTGGGTGCCTAGCCACAGAGGGATAGCAGGCAACGAGCTTGCCGACAAAGTAACCGCTGCTGCGCTCTCTGCTGATGTGACGCCGTTTGATGTACCTTTTCAGAACTTGAAGCCCCATCTCAAGAGGACGATAAACAAAAGATGGCAGGAATATTGGAACACACAGATACACAATAAACTTCACCTGGTTAAAAATAACATAGGACACCCTATACAAAGCTTGGAAAAGAGAGCACATGAAGTAACCCGTACACGGCTAAGACTTGGCCACACTCACCTCACCCATAGTTTCCTTCTTCACAGAGAGGAGCCACCCGAGTGCACGCACTGTGGGGAACCCCTTTCTGTTCTACACATCCGTATTTCTTGTGCGTCGTATGAACATCTTCGCCATCGTCACTTCCAGGAGTTTTATAGAAATCACTTACCACTCCACCCAGCCCTACTGCTGGGTGATGACGCTCTTTTGCCGTTTAGTAGAGTCTATAATTTTATTAGAGACACTGGTTTTTTAAACGTCTTGTAATTTTAACGATATTTTCTGAAAACACAGTACTTGAGCTAATTTGTATCATGTACTGGTTTTAAGCTTATCATTCCATTTTTAACTAGTGAAATTTTTAACAATGTTTTGGCGCATTATAGCCTCCGTTGCTGCTGCGCCATTAAAACACTAATCATCATCATCATCATCGAGGTGCTCACCTTGCAGGATCCTGAGGAAAACGGTCAGAAGTTGTGCCGCTTGTGTGGTGCCGTCAGCGACAGTCTCTGGTGCCGTTCAGAAAGCATGCCTATGTGTGTATCTGGACTTGTATCTGACCAGCCGCGACAAAAATATGTAAACCGAAACCAATTAATTGCTGGAACAAATGACCCGCTTCGGTGGCAGATTTTTCTCTAAAAGGTGTCCACTGAAGGTCCCAAAAGGGGTAGTACCCATTTTAATGCCGACAGCGCCCTGCTTCCGAAGTTACGCATTTTTACGAAACTCATTTGCATTTTTATTTTAATAATGAGCGCCTCCCACTCATTCACACGGTGTGCAGCTTGTAGGTGGTATCGGACAGATACTTGTAAAAAAGAAAGTTCGTGGATTGGTGCACCCGTTTGCGAATTATTTAGCCCGGGGATTTAACTGAAACATCCGGCACAAAGGGAAAATAGCCGGAGCTCTGTAGCTGCACGTTGAGCATATGTTTACAGTTTGACCGTGCACTCCCAGCCGAGTACAGCTGTTTCGTCCTACTTGGGACTCGTCAGCTCGGCGTAGGGAAGTGACACGGTCTTAGGTCGGCACTAACAGTGCGTCTCGGCGAGACGTCCACGTTCTACGGTGACGGCGTCACCTGTGGAGACCGTAGTGCAAGCTAGCAAGTACATATACAAAGGGAAAATAGCCGAAGCTCTGTAGTTGCACGTTGAGCATATATATATATAGTATAGTATATACAGCATAGTATATTGCAGAAAAAAAAAGCCATTAAATAAACAAGTATATTGGACTAGACGTGTTTAAAATTCAAACTTACAGATTAAGATGGCTTCTATGGCTGCACGCAGAGAAACAGATACTCATGGAACGATGCGACAACACCAGAGGACACGTGTTTCGCCGTGTTTGCGGCTCGTCAGCTCTGGGTAGGTGTGCATCGTTCGGGATTGGTAAACCAGGGGTCGCTCAGAGAGTGATATACACCTGGGAGGGTGACTGAGCACTCCTCAATGCCACAGTGCAAGCCAGTGAATTATAATGCAGGAAAAAAAGCCATTAAATAAACAAGTAAATTACCTAGAAGTGTTTGAAATTCAAAATTACAGATTAAGATGGCTTCTATGGCTGCACGCAGAGAAACAGATACTCATGGAACGATGCGACAGCACCAGAGGACACGTGTTTCGCCGTGTGTGCGGCTCGTCAGCTCTGGGTAGCTGCGCATCGTTCGGGATCGGCAAACCAGGGGTCGCTCAGAGAGCGATATACACCTGGGAGGGTGACTGAGCACTCCTCAATGCCACAGTGCAAGCCAGTGAATGATAATGCAGAAAAGAAAAGCCATTAAATAAACAAGTATATTGCACTAGACGTGTTTGAAATTCAAAATTACACATTAAGATGGCTTCTATGGCTAGACGCAGAGAAACAGATACTCATGGAACGATGCGACAACACCAGAGGACACGTGTTTCGCCGTGTTTGCGGCTCGTCAGCTCTAGGTAGCTGCGCATCGTTCGGGATTGGCAAACCAGGGGTCGCTGAGAGAGCGATATACACCTGGGAGGGTGACTGAGCACTCCTCAATGCCACACTGCAAGCCAGTGAATTATAATGCAGGAAAAAGCCATTAAATAAACAAGTATATTGCACTAGACGTGTTTGAAATTCAAAATTACAGATTAAGATGGCTTCTATGGCTGCACGCAGAGACACAGATACTCATGGAACGATGCGACAGCACCAGGGGACACGTGTTTTGCCGTGTTTGCGGCTCGTCAGCTCTGGGTAGCTGCGCATCGTTTGGGATTGGCAAACCAGGGGGCGCTCAGCGAGCGATATACACCTGGAAGGGTGACTGGGCACTCCTCATTGCGGCAGTGCTAGCCTGTGAATTGTAATGCAGAAAAAAAGCCATTGAATAAACAAGTATATTACACTAGACGTGCTTGAAATTCAAAATTACAGATTAAAATGACTTTTATGGTTGGACGCAGAGAAACAGATACTCATGGAACGATGCGACAGCACCAGAGGACACGTGTTTCGCCTTGTTTGCGGCTCGTCAGCTCTGGGTAGCTGCGCATCGTTCGGGATTGGCAAACCAGGGGGCGCTCAGCGAGCGATATACACCTGGGAGGGTGACTGGGCACTCCTCAATGCCACAGTGCAAGTCAGTCAATTATAATGCAAGAAAAAAAGCCATTAAATAAACAAGTATATTGCACTAGACGTGTTTGAAATTCAAAATTACAGATTAAGATGGCTTCTATGGCTGCACGCAGAAAAACAGATACTCATGGAACGATGCGACAGCACCAGGTGACACGTGTTTCGCCGTGTTTGCGGCTCGTCAGCTCTGGGTAGCTGCGCATCGTTCGGGATTGGCAAACCAGGGGTCGCTCAGAGAGCGATATACACCTGGGAGGGTGACTGAGCACTCCTCAATGCCACAGTGCAAGCCAGTGAATTATAATGCAGAAAAAAAAGCCATTAAATAAACACGTATATTGCATTAGACGTGTTTGAAATTCAAAATTAGATTAAGATGGCTTCTATGGCTGGACGCAGAGAAACAGATACTCATGGAACGATGCGACAGCACCACAGGACACGTGTTTCACCGTGTTTACGGCTCGTCAGCTCTAGGTAGCTGCGCATCGTTCGGGATTGGCAAACCAGGGGTCGCTCAGCGAGCGATATACACCTGGGAGGGTGACTGAGCACTCCTCAATGCCACAGTGCAAGCCAGTTAATTGTAATGCAGAAAAAAAAGCCATTAAATAAACAAGTATATTACACTAGACGCGTTTGAAATTCAAAATTACAGATTAAGATGGCTTCTATGGCTGCACGCAGAGAAACAGATACTCATGGAACGATTCGACAGTACCAGAGGACATGTGTTTCGCCGTGTTTGCGGCTCGTCAGCTCTGGGTAGCTGCGCATCGTTTGGGATTGGCAAACCAGGGGGCGCTCAGCGAGTGATATACACCTGGAAGGGTGACTGGGCACTCCTCAGTGCCACAGTGCAAGCCAGTGAATTATAATGCAAGAAAAAAAGCCATTAAATAAACAAGTATATTACACTAGACGTGTTTGAAATTCAAAATTACAGGTTAAGATGGCTTCTATGGCTGCACGCAGAGAAACAGATACTCATGGAACGATGCGACAGCACCAGAGCACACGTGTTTCGCCGTGTTTGCGGCTCGTCAGCTCCGGGTAGCTGCGCATAGTTCGGGATTGGTAAACCAGGGGTCGCCCAGAGAGCGATATACACCTAGACCAGCAGACCGCAATTTGGGACATGCTCCAGCAGAAGTTCTGGTGGACTCCTGGACCAGCGGAACCCCTGGAAGACTGCTGGGCCTGCAGAACCCCTGGGGGACTGCTGGACCAGTAGGCAGAACCTCTGTAGCCGGACGACTATCCTAAAAATCAGATGTGACAGAAACACTGGTGAAAAAAATTGAAGCTGCATTTATTTGTTTTTTCCGCAGCCCGCTTCTGCAACCTCCGCAGGTCTGAAATTTTTTGCGAGACGTAGTGCCTCACTTTCTTGTTATTCGCTTTTTTTTTTCCACTTTCCACTTCCTTGGGATCCCTGCCCATCACCCCGAGCCTGTGACTGTAGAGTGCTGCAATGAAGGGATGCTTTAAAAAAGTGCTCTATATAGGGTGATAAACAATACTCACAGTACAATGCATTGAGTTTGCGTGGACTTAGGGAAGGCTTCACGTCCGTGCAGCCATCAGCAATTGCCCGATTTGACAGTGTAGCAGACACAGTTCTCTCAAGGAGAACCGATGCTGGCCAAACAGCCAAGGCAGCCTGTTCGATGAGTTTTACTGGATCGTACGCTATCGCCTTTGCATACGTAATGGATAGCGTTGATGGTTTTGCGCACGCCCATAAGAGAAAGACGGCTTCGCGCAGCGCGCAGAACCACGAACGCTATCTGTGGCGTACGCTATCGCCTATGCGTACGATGTACTAAAACTCTCTAATAACAGTAACGCTTGCTATGTCAAGATCGGGGCTCCCGATATTCAACTGAAGATACCGTCCGTTATGATTATTAGTGAGTTTTAGTATATCGTACGGTGTCGCCTTTGCGTACGTGAGGGATAGCGTTGGTGGTTCTGCGCACGCGCAAAACATAGAGAGCTTCGCACATTGCGCGGAACCATCACGCTATGCCTTACGCATGCAAAGGTGACAGTGCACGATGCACTCAAACTCGCTATCATCCCTTACATGCGCAAACGCGATAGCGTACGGTGCACTAAAAGTCCGTAATATTTCAAGCGGACGAGCTCCAAACGTCATGCGACGTCACAACTCAAACAAGTGGATTTCAAACAAACGACACAGTTCCTGATCGCGCGGGAGCTCGTGACGAATCACAGCGAAGCCACGCATTTGTCGCGCGGTACAGAATAAAGGAAAGCTGAGCATCAGATCCCGTCTCACGCGCAATAAGGAAGAAGCATATCTCAAAAAGATAGCGCCAAGTATGTGTCGTGTTTTCTATCTTTATTCTGCTATTCTCCCGTATTTCCACATACTCACCTCCATAAGCGTCGTGCACTAATTTTACAATCTACCCCGTTCTTATGGAATGTTGGACTGAAGGTGAAACGGTTACGTCCCTGAACATGTGCTGCCGTGTTGTGTTATGCCATATAGTAGCCGGTGGATAGATACTTGCAGATCATCTGCGAAGCCGCATTTGATATCTATCACGGCAGGTATTATGCTTCCCCCTACGCTGTAGGTCACTTGGCCACTATTCGCTGTTAAGCACAGAGCACAAGAATTCGTATTACATATTCTGCAGCGAAACAAGGTCACTTCACACTTGTGAGCTATTTGACTGTAATGGCTGTGTTTGTCAGTAGTCTTCGGTGGTGGAATGAGAAATTTTGTATCTCGATCTCTTAGGTTGACTTGTCTGGGGCTGTATCTCTAAGAAAGTAATCTGAACGATCTTGGTTTGCGTCCACATGTTATCATTACATGTTTCAGATATTCTCAAATCTTCCCATACGAAGCATTTCCGGCAGAGATTGGTAGTATGCAGAGAGGGCCTTGAGATATGTTTGCGGCAGAAATGTGCGGTCGAGTTGACTCGTGGGAGGTTTCTGATGTCTGGCGCGTACGAGGTTTTCAAGTACCCCCAGGCAACGTATGGTGCGCGAGTGTACGTCTAAAAGATGTCTAAATGTAGACTTCGAGAATGTCTATTAGACGTCTAACAAAGTGGATCTATTGCTCTGTATCCGTCCCCTAGCCTTCCCCTAGCCCAGCTAACGTTACGTTAAAATACAGCTAATAGTCGGATAATTGTAGCATCGATTTAGACCTTTTTTAGACCAAACGTCTAAAATGGGACAGTACTCATCTATCCAATGAACCGTCATATAGATATGTATTAGCCATGATATCTAAAATTATATATATTTTATACCTAAATTTTGGTACTAGTGACCCATGTATTTGTTCGTCCAGGTATATGTCACTTACTTTATTCCGAAACAGGTAGGGCATACACTTCACCCATGCGACTGCATTATCCATGGAACGTTGTGTGACATCCGACACTACCTTTCGCAAATAAATTTCGGACATCGGATGACTGCAGAAGATTTTGTATGTAACTGATGAGAAATAAAGGTATCTATAATCTTTGAATGCTCAGGTAACTTTGATGTCATAGCGGCCCCCGTAAACACGGCAACCAATTAAATGCGCCAAACTTTGATGGACAGGTCGAGCCTCTTTGTTAGGCTCCTCCTAATTGCAAGACTCCCTTTTAATACACGGCACTGTACTGCGCAGCTCCAGAGAGATGCAAATAACAACCTGGACGGAATGAAGTTACAAAAAAAACAACAAAAAAAACCGGCACAATGCTTTGGTCGTAACTGACTATGGCATAAAATTGTTGCGTCCTCAGTGAGTAGCGCACTGTAGCATGCTGAGCTCAGCCTCGCAGGTTCGATCAAGACGGTAGCAAGTAGACATTACTTCCTGCATCATGTATCGGACATTTACGGTGCACGAAGCAAAACTCCAGGTGGTCGAATTATCCACAGTTCTACTCTGCAGCACGTGCAGCACGTAGTCGCACAAGTGTAGGGAGGCTCAACTTATATGTATAAATCCACTCCCAACTATTATCACCATAATATCGTCGAACGTGTTGTGTTTACTCAGGTCCGCATATCTTTGTGCGATCGTTTACACCCTCGTTTACCTCACCTTTCCCGTGCTCCTACTTGAAGAGCAATCGGTATAGCAGTTGATATCCGTAGTCTCTGCAGTTGAGAGCATCAAGGGACACGCGAAATATCATCAGGAACTGGACTTCAGTACGGTGTGTCTGACACCCCATCTTGTGGCTATTTGCCTTTGTGGCACGTATAATATTACGAAGACCGAGCGGAGTCAAAGAACAAACGTCTTCATTCCGGTGACGCCGGACGTAGACTTACCAACTATCGGCATTCTCGCAGCTGATCCACGCAGAGTGCGCCTCTCATCTTCGTCAGGCTACTACACCTCTCCTCTCATGATGGGATGTACTAGGCTGGATGTTTGCGCACCCTTCGGGGCTTCGAGTGCTTGTGGCGCGTCATGTTCCTGGACTTGTTCCGCCGTGGCCGCTGTGGCCACGGCAGCGGATCGTTGGTTGGAGATGGCACTGGAACTAGATTCGATGAATCTGTCGCTACTCGGACCTTCATGTGATCAGCGTGAACCCTACGTAGGCGATTGTCAGCTGATCGAACTTCGCAAATAACCTTGCCAATTCTCAGAATTACGTTTCCTTTTATCCAATGATGATTGTCTAAACATCGGCAACCCATACGGAGTCTCCGCCAGTAGAACTTTGTTGCTGTGAGTTACGGTCATAGTTCTTCTGCCCGCTCCTTGCACCCGCCGTGCGCAGTTCCAAGCCCAATCGCGTTAGTTCTTTGGCCAGGTCGGGTCAGAGGAGATAGAGGACTGACTTGAGCTGTCTGCCTACAAGGAGCATACCTGGAGACTTTCCTGTAGTTACGAGATGATCCCGTGGCGACGAGCGATTATCGTTTGCCGAAGGCATGTCTACTGCCTCAGCAGCGGAACGCACTGGCTCAGCTGCGGGCGACCATCAGTCTTCTCAAGGTGCAGCAGTTCTTCGCTTCGACAGGCCCGGGACCTTCGATCAAGACGATGATGAGTAGAAGTTTTACTGCATTGGGTTCAGGGGTGCCTTGCAATCTGAAATCGGCACGCGCAGTTTGCTCATTGCCTCTTTGGATGCGGCGGTTTTTAAGCGATTGTACCGCTTGGTAAACCAAGAGTCATTATACAGGGTTCCATTTGAATATTTGATTTCCACGCAAGATGAGCACTTTGCCCCGAAAAGATTTCCTGAATCGTCTGCGTGGCGACTTGCGGGTACGAGACTGAGTCTGACATACGTGCCTGCTCGTTACTTACCGCTTTCATTGTCGGTCTTAGGGATCAGAGCATTCGAGCGAAGCTAGTGCTGGAGAAAAACCTCACCATTGAAATTGCTCTACGGCTTGCCGAAAGCTCCGTTGCTGCTGAAGCTGGATCTCGTGACTTGCACACGGCGGTGGCCATGTTGATGATGATGATCATGATGATTCGAGTTTTTTTGGTGCATCGACAGCAAAGGTCATAATGCGCTAAGACATGGATAGTGATGTGACTAGTCAGAATTAAATATAACTATTGAGGAAGATGTCTAAAACTGTCCATCTAAAACTACAGAGCGTTTAAAATTCCCATTTCTCTTAAGAAGTTAAAAACTCTGCGAAAGGGGATGACTGTATCATTACCAAGCAATATGGCTGGGTGAAAGGGTAAATAATATGTGTATAAAACTGTCTCAACTGATGTTTACGATGGGCCTCATAGTAAGGACATTAAATAAGTATGTGAATCACGGAGAGAAGTTCACCACAGTGCTCGTACTGAGGGGGCTCCTCTCCACGAAGTAAAAACCCATGAGTGATGAATGTGAGCTTTTTGTCAAATGTAACACCATGGAATTTGAGTTCATTTCTTACATGAATGTCATGGCCATTCAGAGTCAGTGATAGTTGGGGAAAAACACCCCTAACTCTCGAGAAAGGAACTCGTACAGCTTTCTCTGGTGAGAACTTAAAACCATTCTCAGTAGACCATTTCACCAACTTATTTATAGCCAGCTACATCTGTCGCTCACGTATTGCCAGCTTGGTAGAAGAATAAGATATTTGAATATCATCTACGTAGAGAGTGTTTGCTATAGATGGTGTCATTACACTGGCTACGGTGTTGATTTTAACGTGGAATAAGATGACACTAAGAACGGATCCCTGCAGGACGCCATTCTCCTGCACAAAATCACGAGATAGTATGGTACCCAGTTGAACCCTCAATGTTCGGTTTTCAACGAGGTTAGAGATGCACTTGAGAAGACGACCCCGAATGCCGAAGGAATATAAATCGTGTAGAATGCCGTAATGCCAAGCGGTCTCATAAGCCTTCTCTAAATCAAAGAATACGGATAAACAGTGCTGCCTTCTAACGAAAGTTCGCTGATAATCGTTTCTAAACAAAAGAGGTGATCCACATGAAATCGACATATTAAATTATCGTCTTCCAGTATATGAATGCGACGGTTACCGACCATTCGCTCAAACGTCTTGCCAATGCAACTCGTAAGAGCAATAGGTCGGTAACTTCAGGGATTGGAGGATTCCTTTCCTGGTTTCAAAAGGGGAATTATGGTGGCAATTTTCCATCCTGCAGGTAGTACTCCTTGTGCCCAAACGTGATTGAAGAATTCAAGCAAGCACGATTTGGACACCTCAGACAGGTGGCCAAGCATTGAGCATGTGATCCAGTGTGGACCTGGAGCAGTTGCTTTTGTAGACTGTAAGGAGCGTGAAAGTTCTAACATGGTGATTATATGCCTAAGCATCACCGCCGTATACTGGAACTTTTTTTTGTTTTTTAGCCATTTGTTTAAGTTTAAGGAATTCGCTACTATAGTGGGAAGCACTGGATATGTTCTGGCAATGATGCCCGAAGGCATTAGCCTGTTCCTCCAGGCTGCTTTCCACACACTTTTCCACTTAGTGTAAAAGAGGTACAGAGCGACTGATATGCGTTATGCGACTGATAGAGAGGTTACAAAGCCCTCCCAAGAGGATTGTTTAGCTTGCTTCTTTGTGCACCCGGCCTTCGCTCTCGCCTTTTTAAATGCTAACAGATTCTGCGTGGTGGGGTACCTCTGAAATGTCCCCCATTTTGGAGTTTGCGAGTTTCCTCGAAGTTGTCATTCCACCAAGGCTTACGTCGCTTTGGCAGTTGACCGGATGTTTGTGGTATGGATTGTTCCGCTGTCTCAAGAATTACGTTGGTGACAAGGTAGTTGGCTTCGTCAATCCGCATTCTATCGAAAGCAATAAGTGGTCACACTTTTCTGAGAGCTGCTTCCAGTCGTCTTGTTCAAGCTTCCACTTGGGAGGACGTGTCGTTAGGCTAGTGTCGTTAGGCGATGCCGGGACGTTGTACGGGTTTACTTGCGTACGCGCTCAGGGCCCTGTATTTTCTCATGATTATTCATACTGTTTATTGAGCTGTTGCGTAAGTGGACAGATTCTTACTAGGCCTGTAGGCGATTTTTTTTCTGCCATTTTGCTTCAGCTTCGGCCGCTGCATCTTTCTTTCTCTGTTGCTCCTCTTTGTTTGTTTCTCGTATTTCCGTTATGGACAATAAGCACGAGGATTTAAAAAGCAAGGAAAGCTCTTAGAACCATGAAGATCACTTAGAAAGGCAGTGGCATACTTTTCCAGAGCGAAAACAGATATTCTATATTGCTTGTCATGCTTCCACAAATTCGAGAGTCCTGTTTTCCTGCGAGTCAAACTAAAGGGTGGGGTGCTTAAGTTTTATGCGATCGCGTATACTGATAACACTGAACTGAAGAAGTGTTTGGCATATTACCTCACTGTAACGATAACGTCTGTGTCTCTTATTGCTTTTGGTTTGAGGCATTCAGTTGGTACAGCGGAAGTCGAATTCACGCCGCGACACACCTTGCCATGTTTCTCACTCTCCTGTGATAATGCTGAATGCAACATCCTATCAGGGACCCTATTCGAACAGTTCTTGAAACGTCCGCTACGGTACATCCCGCGGACGTCCATTTATGTAGCTCCCAGATATGTCAACCTGATATCCACTTCAGGACACGGACGTTGGGATCTATTTCGAACGTCAGAAGGAGATAGTGTTCTGTCTGGGGTACGAAGGATGATCACCTGCACACTTGACGCAGTGATCAGGCCCTTCGCACTGTTTAGAGCCATGACCCTGCTTGCTGCAGCAGGCGCAGCACACAGACCCTCTACACGTATCTGAAGGGTGGCCATATCGGTTGCACATAAAGCACCCGAGAGTGTTCGGAATTTATGGCCGCACTTGAGCAGACAGATACCCCACTTTTCAGTCTTCCAAGTAGAGTTTGCCAGTTAAATGTCAGAACTATGCTACCTGTGGTGACGTATTCATTGTTTTTCATATTTTTATTTACCTCACGTCTCTCACGTTCTGATCTTTAGGGTTTTCGAGAATTTCCTCTGGTGGATCATCAATCAGTTTAGTTAGCGACACCACACCACAGCAGGTGTTGAGGGTCTTGTGCAAACATGCTGTAATTTTTGTTCCGAGCATTTATTTGGCATTTAGTATTCGCTCATAGTCAGATTGAGTGGCGCACTTAAACAGCATGTCACCTGATCTAAGCCGTTTTACTTGCGTTTCATTTTTTGACAGACTTTCCAGTGTCTTCTCAATAAAGAATGGCGAAATTTTCCCGAGTGGCACAGTTTCTACTTTCTCAGTGGTCACACGAGTAAGGACAACATATTTGCCCTGAAAGATGTTGAACATCAGTATTGGAGCATCGGTCCGGAGGCGTTTACCGCCCTCGATCAACGAGATTAAAGAATATTTATCGATAAACTGTTTTGGTAAATAGGTATTCGAAAACTATCACCCATGCTTCATACCTATACACATAGGAAAGTCGCGGAGTCATGGTAACCCATTGGCTGGGGGCATGACCAGGACCGTCACCGTTCAAGGTTTCTACCCTTCACCTTCCATCCCCTCGGCACGGTACGGATAACACCTTGCGACTGGGGTCTGGGGTCCGTGGTGGCGCCACTCACCAAACATCAGCGCCACTCACCAAACACTGATGCCCCCAGCGGGGCGTGGGGGCGATGGTCAGAAAAATTTCCGTTTTGCAGAAGAAAAATCTGGAAACAAGTGTTTTCGCTGCGGAAATGACAACCATGACGAAAGTAATTATCGTTTCCGAAATGAGTCATGCATTGTGTTCAGGGAACGCTTAGGGAAATGTAGAAAGACAAAGGTCCAGCTTCAATTCAAGTCTAAAAGCCACCCGAAGTTCTTCAAAGCCCGTCCTATCCCATTTTCATTAGCGCTGCCGTTGAACGAGGCATGGAGCGGCAAGTTGGTAATGGCGTCTTGACACCTATAGAAGCTTCTCCATGGGCAACACCAATAGACGATTTCAGAAATTGCATGGATGGCCCGCCAGAGAGCGGCGTGTTGCGAATGCCCCACTGCACCTTGGGATTTAGTTTTATGAGTCAGACAGAAGAAGAAGAGCGCAAACGGTTTCGGTTTTCCCTCTTTCCTTCGATCAATAGGCAGGCAAGCACGAATGTAAACCATTTCCCACGACGCATTGCGCGATGCGCGTAACTTGGGCGACGGAGAGCCCCCGTGCGGAGCCCAAAGGCAATATCTGAAATCGCCTATTGTCGGAATTCCCAAGCCCAACGGCGCAGTAAGAGTATGTGTAGATTTTAGTGTAACAGTCAATCCCCAGCTACATATTGCTCAGTATCATTTGCCTCGGCCGGAAAAGCTCTTCGCCAAATTAAATGGAGGTGTTATCTTTTCCAAACTGGACCTGTCTGAAGCGTATCTTCAGATGGAGTTCGACGACGAAGGAAAGAAGGTACTAGTCATCAACATTCAGAAGGAACTTTTCCAACTCCATGGATTCGGCATTGCGTCAGCACCTGCTGTATTCCAGAGAGTGATGGAGCAAGTTATCGCTGGATTGCATTATGTAGCTTGTTGTTTAGACGACCTCATTGTCACACTTCTGCTTTCATTCTCATTCACACATCATTTTATGGTCCTAGAGAAGGTCTGGCTGCACGTTAAAGGTTGAGAAGTGTGTCTTTTCGAAAGCGAAGTGGAGTATTTGGGACAAATCGTTTCAAAGGAAGGCCTTTCTAAGAAGGTCACAGGAATTCTGGATATGCCCGAAGCGAAGAACCGGTCAGAACCGCGGGCCTCTTGGGCATGGTTCAGCATTACAACCGGTATTTGCCAGGATTAGCAGATCTGTGTGCACCCTTTCACGCGCTTTTTTCCATAAGGACAGCGTGTGGGAATGGTCCTCTCAATGCGCAGCGAGTTTCGAGGCAATAAAGAAGAAGCTTTCTTGCCCTGCTGCTCTAGGTCATTACGATCCTGCAAAGCCGCTCTTTCTTGCGACTGATGCATGCTCAGAGAGACTGAGGGCAGTCATTTTCCACAAGATCGACGGGAAAGAGCGTCCAGCTGCACATGCCTCAAAGACCTTGACACCAACACAGAAAAGGTATGCCCAGATTAAGAGGGAAGCGTTAGTAATTATTTAAGGCGTCACTAAATTTCATGAATATCTGTGGGGACGCCATTTTACCTTTTACACAGATCATAAGCCAGTGACAACTATCTTTGGTTCGCACAAGGGCGTACCTGTGACCGCGACAAACCGTTTACAAAGCTGGGCTCTTATTCTCATGAACTACTCGTACAACATTCAGTACAAGTCTACCAAGGATACTGCAAATGCCGATGGTCTGTGACGCTTGGCAGTAGGACCTGATCCATAGTTCGAGGAGTTCTTTGAAGGTCATGTCAATCTCACGGATGACATGGCGGTTCGTCTTACCACAATCAACTTTCCAGTTTCCGCAGATGACATAGCTAGGAAAACCGCTAGTGATTCACTCTTTTGTCGAATTTACCGTTACATTGTGGAAGGTTGGCCTTCACGTGTTCCGCTGGATGCCGAACCTTTCGCAGCCCACCAGATGGAACACACAGTTGTGAAGGGCTGCAGTGTATGGGGGTTGCGAATGTTGGTTCTGAAAGTTTCAGTCCCAAGTCCTCAATGGCTTTAATTCAGGCTACACTGGCCAGACGAAGATGAAAATCCTGGCTTGGTGCTATGTATGGTGGCCTAAGATAGACAAAGATATTGAGACACTTTGCCGAAGTTGTGACTGCTGTGCCGAATTCAGCCAACAAGCACGGCCTGTTCCCCTGCATCTGTGGGAACCTCTTAATGGACCGTGGACACGCCTTCGCTGTGACTTCACAGAATTCCACAATCAACATTACTGAATCGTCGTTGATGCGTACAGCAAATGGCCAAAGGTTGCGGTAATGTCATTAACCTCTGCTCCTCGTACTACAGCGACATTGCACAACATCTTCATTCGCCATGGACTTCATGAGTAACTTGTGACCGACAATGTACCCCCATTCACCAGCCAAGATTTCAAGGAGTTCCTGCAATAGCATGGCATTCAGCACATCCTCACTCCACCGTACCACATGTAGTCCACTGGCCAAGCCGAAAACTTTGTGCAAACTTTGTAAGAGCACAATGCGGAGAAGAGGAACCCAGAAGGAGGCAATACAGAGGGTCCTCCTACAGTATCGAATCACTCCACATGTAACTACGGGAAAGTCTCCATGTATGCTCCTTGTGCAGGCAGAAGAACTATGACCGTAACCCATGGTAACGCAGTTTTACTGTCGGAGACTCCGTACGGTTGGCAAAATTTACACAAGCATCATTGGCTAAAATGAAACGTACTTCGGAGAATTGGCAAGGTTATTTACGAAGTTCGGTCAGCTGACAATCGCCTCCATAGGGTTCAGGCTGATCACATGAAGTTCCGAGTAGTGACACAGTCACACGACCCAGTTCCGCAGTGCCATCTCTGACCAACGACCCACTGCCGTGGCCAGAAGCAGTCACGGACCCACGTCGGAACAAGTCCAGGAACATGATGCGCCACAAGCATCCCGATACCCTCGAAGGGTGCGTAAACGTCCAGCCTGGTACGTCCCATCATGAGAGGAGGGGTGCACTACACTAACGAAGATGAGTCGCGCGCGTATCAGCTGTTCGACTGTCGATGGTTGGTTAGTCTACATCCGGCGTCAGCCGAATAAAGACATTTGTTCTTTGACTCCGCTCGGTCTTCGTACCGCAGGAAGTCACCTACAAGCTCTGCCATTTTCACTGTTTTAGGAGCTGCGTATTCAAACAAAAAACTAGCCAGGCCCCCACAACGTGAAGTTGAAAATTAAACAAGTAAAGGAGAGACTACGTCACGCGAAAGAGATAAAGGAACTGCAAAAGACAACTTAAGGCAGGTGATTCTTGAACCTTGCCAGGAAGCATTGTTTCATAATTCGTAGTACTTGGAGGGCACGATGGACAATTGATAGGCATGTTCACGATAGCTTTGGAGCACTGAACGACAACATGCAGCATCGCCGCTTTCAGATTGCGTGACATCCTTGGTGTTTTAGTACAGCCAACTCTGTAAACATAGGGGCTCCAATACGGATTTGATGACATGCAACATACAGTTACTTTAGTTCTATAAGTTGTTTTTTTTTAAAGAAAATCTATGAAAGTAGCATAGATGTCGGCTTTGTAGTTGAGTTATACTGCTAGGTGGACACCCTGTCAAAGAGAGCATGTAATTAGTAGATAACTAGTTGCCTAACGATCACTAACTCTTTAGAAAGGGGTTTCATGCAAAAGAGAGATGCCAGAAGGGAAGACTATCCTCGCTGAAAACCATTCCATGTTTAAATAATCCTGAAACGCACATGCATTAAAATGCCCACCGCAGAATTATGCAGTGCAAATGAGCTGAAACCGTGCTGACCTCGAGCGCTGGGAGCATAGTGCTCATTCCACGCCAAAGTGCCATATGCTGGTGCAAATAGCCATGATGGGCATTAAGCAACTCTCACTGACATGGCTGACGTACATGCCTCGACTAGTTCGTGTTTATATTGTGGATAACCAAAGCAGTTGCTGATCTGCTTGCCACGTCCAACTATATTCTTTTCCCACTTCTTTTGCTTCGAATTTTGCAACTGCACTCCTTTTCACAGCAAAATTCTGTGACGACACAACAACAAAAACAATGGGGGGGTTTCATCGACAGAGGCGATACTGTACCCCACTGCTGGTGGTGACGTGAAGAATGAAATAATAATGAGTCCCTTCACAGTAAGGATCAAAGTCCGATTGTGTCCAGAAAAGTCAAAACATCTTTGAGAGCAAGGCTGGGTTCGGCCACGGACCGAGCAAATTTGAGAGGGAGAAGGGGCGAGAACCTGTGGCCTGCTTCATACACAGGGTGGTAAGCCATTAACACATCCGTGACTAGGGATGCGGATGAACCTCGCGTGTCGGAATGTTGAATAGCTCCCAGTGCAGATTTTGAATCAGTGAAGACTGTCCATTCTCGCGGGGTAAAATCAACGATGTGCTGCAGAAAGAAAAGGATGGCATAGAGTTCCGCAGCTGATGATGAGGTTGGATGCGAAAGGCGTCATCGTTGCACTATACGCCTTCCAATGTGACAACGAATGCCGAGGCGAACTAGCCCTTTCTGGATACGCCATCTGTGTTTGCTGCCCGAGGCAGAAAAAAATGTAGTGAAAGTCAAGTGCAATGGGGTGGACAGTATGTGTCTTATCAATGTTCGTGAGTTTCACGGGACTGTTCGATGCTTTCCACCCACCCGTTCACCCCCATTGCACTCGACTTTCAGAGTTTTCAGTTTTTGGCCACACCCTTAACGATAGCCGTGAGAGGATTCCTTTCGCGGGATGCCTCGTTGGGAGATAGGACTGCCCTCTGGATCTTCGTTGCCGGGTCAAATGGTGAAAGGCGGTGACAAAACTTACGCCAACCCTCGTAGCTACTCTGATAGCTGCAGGAATGGTACCAGATGAGACACCTGCCAGAGAACAACTCTTTAATCTCAAGTAACCAAGATGGCGACCGAACTACGTTCGTGCGCTAAACCGTGACGCTCGCTCCCATGCTCTAGGCATCATCTGGACATTTCACGGCTTGCGGTCATTTCTGCATTTTTAAAAGCTAGAATTGTCTTTGAACAAGGATTGGCTCCCATTCTACCATCTTACTTTCGCAACATGCGTGAAGCTCACTAATAAAACCGTCAATTAATTTGAGATAACCATATTGTGGTTACATGCTTTCTTCGAGAGGACGCCGACCTGTCCATGCACTGCAAAAAATAGTCGTGAAAAATACGTGCATATCGCCGCGAAAATAACGGGCGCCAATCCGTTGTTTCAAATCACACACGTTTCCCGTTATTTCGCGGGGGAGGAGGAATCTGGGCATGCGCACTGCTTTCGGGTATCACAACTGGGGGACGAGTTGTGAGGTTCCCAAAAAGTACCATATTTTACAAATGAGGCAACTTTGCGATTTTTTATCTCCTCAAAGGCAAACCATAGAATCTTCAGAACTTAAGATGCAATGCACAATATGTGGAAAAAAATTCAGCTGAATATGTCAGAGTGTTATGAAGACATGGGGCGTCAAACTTCATAGAAAGCGCAATGATCGAAATGCCCACATCTGAATGATGATTCATTAAAAAATAACCACCAACTATTTTCAACTACTTTCAGCGCCAATATGCCTCCTAGGGACAAGGCTTTAACATATGTTTGAAAGTAAAAAAATTGAAGAGGTCGACCAGACCACCCTGCTTGGTCTTGCGTGAAATCACCCATGAGTGATCTCACTTTCAAAGAGGGAGTGGAAATCAATGAAATAGCAAAAGGTGCAAAAAACGCTGTGAAGTGTTACATAACGGATAGCGAAGGGACAAACAGAAGCGAGCGCCTCGTTTGTCTGTCCCTTCGCTGTCCGTTTTCCAACACTTCGCAGCGTTTTCTGCACCTTTTGCCATGGAATAACAACTAGCCCAAGGGTGTGTGTTATTCAATGAAATAGCATTTGTTACACCATTAAAATCTGCCTGTGTGTTACCGCAGCTTCAATGCGGCCTGCATGGCAACAACACTATTTCATCCTTTAAAACGAGACCACTCACTTGAAAATTCACCATTCGGCTGCGGGGGAAAAACACAAAATGTGCCCCATAGAGAATGCATGGGGTCAGTGGGCCAGCACGTCATCCTAAGTTAGAAGTTTGCGTTTAGCCGACTTCCTTGCATCCTGTATTTTTCCAGACAGTATGGTGGACATTTGGTTTAGAACGTGTGGCACATCAATCTTCCTCTTTGTGACGACTTCCTTGTGTAGGTCTGCCCAGCACTTCACACATTCTAGATATGCAAAACAGAAGGCAAGAAAAGAAAAAAAAATGAAATCATAAGCAAATAAAGCTACCGTTACACAGATACAGTTGTGCAACTGATTTAATATGGGAAACTCTGGGAACGAGTGATGCAGTTTTTAGGAATGCAACAATAAAATCCAAATCAAGTGCAAATGAAAATTTGTTATCAAACTGCCGCTTCAATCCTGATTTAATAAACCTATTACCAAATATGGAAGCTTGGCCTCAACAAAAATCTGATCTGGTAGGAAAAGCCAGGTAACTCCTGATACCTCAGCAAAAACAAGTTACGACCCAATTCTGAATTAGTTGTTGGTAGAAATACTCAAGCTGGATCTAAGCTCTCCTTGCAAAAGAAATATGCAACGTAAATCAGTCTGAAATTGTGATTTCAGTAGCTTGATCCAGATCCGTCCATGAAAACAGGATTCAATTCAAATCTCACAAGTTTTAATGTGATTCAATCCAAATACCACTTAATGAGCAGCTACCACTGAATTCCGGCATCAAATCGGCATGTATGTACATGGGTTTAGGCCAAATCCAGGATTTCAAATGCACGACACTGGTGAGAGCCGAACGCTTCAATGCATTCACGCCTTGCTAATGCAGAAACTTGCTTGTCAGACAACAGACAGCATAACCAGGTACACATACTATGAGGTCTCTATCTCCTTGTTGGCACGGCGAACAACCTTCATAACTACCTTCAAGCGAATATTTCCCCACAAGAATTTAAGTCCAAACCTGATTATGCTGTCCATTAATATGGACACATACAACTATCCAGAAAGCAAGGTTTAGAGCTTGGTTACTGGACATATTACTGAAGCACTACTGTATGCGTGATATGTTATACCTGCTGCTCAACTTATATTATATTTCAATATATATATAACAATATTCGTACAAAGGTGGTATTCCTCTATGCTCCAATAACAGCTACGTACCAGCAATGACGCGGACCTTTTGTGGGGCGAGCCCCTTTCGTGCCACTTTGTTGATGTTCGTCTTGTCCTTTGGGGCCAACTTCCCACTATAGGTTCTGGTCGACAGGTCCTCATTTCCCCAAATTGCCTGGGCTGTTTCCCGTATGACTTTTGTCGGTTCTTTTAGTTTATGTAGTCTGTCAAGCAAGTTTTCTGACACTACAACACCATCCTTGAGGTGGAACTAGAACAGGGATGATAATGCACAATGTACATGAGCGTGCAGAGACATTTGTCCGGGGTCAGGGGGCTATGAATGCTGTGTCATGAACTGTGCACACCCGAGAGCACTCAAATGCAAGTCTAAGCTCAACAGCTGATTTGACTCCAGCTACAAGCCGGGCTCAGGTACAGTTAAAGGATACTAGGGCCCGATTCTATGGGCGAGCTGAATGTAGAATCGCAAAAGTGATTCATCCAGTGAACATTTGTGTCCCGCAGATTCATCCAATGAAAAATTTGTGCCCAGCAGTAATGCTGCATAGACAGCGGAAATGAATATTTTTTGTTTTATTTTTGTTGGAAAAATGACTATCAAGATGCTGTAATATGGAACATGTTAGTAGTAATCATTAAACCCAAGATTTACACAGAAAATCCACGGCAAGTATTGCACTTTTTACTTATTAAACGGAAGCAGAGCTGACACTGTTGTACCCTGGCGATAAATCTTTTTATTCCAGCGCCAGCAGAATGTATTCAGAAAGGGCTTCGGGTGTGTAAGGTCAGCCCAAGGTGTGTTGATGGGAGCGCATTGCTCTGTTGGGTCTATAGTATTCTTGCAAAATATATGGGTGCAAGAAAATAATAAGGAAAACGAAGAAGACAATTCACTCCTGTATGATGATCGCTGCGTAGAAGCACGGCACTGTTTTCTTCGTGGAGGTATAGCGAACGTACATTCCTTTCTTTCTTTCTTTTTTGGTTCGCGTCTGGCGATATCCTATTACATCCGGAACGAGAACCTATCGCTTTGCGATCGCATACAAGAGTGAGCCATCTTTTGACGTTAGTAGGATAATTATTGACCTGAGGAATAATATGGATTTATGTGGTTGTGAGAATAGATTTTGTGTTTGTGAGTGTGAAAATGTGAGTGTGTGTCTCTGTGTGTGCGCGCGGGCGCGCGCGCTTTCCTGAACCAGGGATCCCACTTGACAAGTAAGTTGTTTGTGTGTGCCTTTTCATGTGACACGAGTGATACATTTATGTACTATTGCGTGGAATAGTGGTTTAAAAAATAAGGGTAGCAGCGCTTGCATTGCTATCTGTAGGATAGACCGAGAGCGTTTTTAATGGAATTACCTCGCGAATCTGGTGAAGTCTTCGTTTTGGGCAGGGTATTTTATGAGAGCCGGTCCTGTTGCGATGCATTTGATACGCTTTCCTGAAGCAGCGTGCTTTGTTCTTGTAGTGTGGTTTACGCCTTTATCAATAGAAATGAATAGAAGTGTTTGTTTGTTTGTTTGTTTGTTTGTTTGTTTGTTTGTTTGTTTGTTTGTTTGTTTGTTTGTTTGTTTGTTTGTTTGTTTGTTTGCTTGTTTGCTTGTTTGTTTGTTTGTTTGTTTGTTTGTTTGTTTGTTTGTTTGTTTGTTTGTTTGTTTGTTTGTTTGTTTGTTTGTTTGTTTGTTTGTTTGTTTGTTTGTGCGTGCGTGCGTGCGTGCGTGCGTGCGTGCGTGCGTGCGTGCGTGCGTGCGTGCGTGCGTGCGTTCGTTCGTTCGTTCGTTCGTTCGTTCGTTCGTTCGTTCGTTCGTTCGTTCGTTCGTTTGTTCGTTTGTTCGTTTGTTCGTTTGTTCGTTTGTTCGTTCGTTCGTTTGTTTGTTTGTTTGTGTCACGTTCGTAGCGCTG
Source organism: Ornithodoros turicata (assembly GCF_037126465.1). Taxonomy (NCBI): domain Eukaryota; kingdom Metazoa; phylum Arthropoda; class Arachnida; order Ixodida; family Argasidae; genus Ornithodoros; species Ornithodoros turicata. The sequence goes on along the minus strand of NC_088201.1, from coordinate 95,511,528 downwards.
TTCAAGCTTTATTTGCTCTGCAAAAATTCAGACTTTATGGTATTAAGCTGTTCGAGTAGCAGTGACTTTCCCTGCTCGCTTAAGATAAATTGTGTATCCCTGTCCTGTGCTTTCTTCACGCAGGGACAATGCAAATTAGTATTTAGCATTATGGAATAATTATCTGATAGCAGAAATGGGTGTCTTTGTCACAGTTTATTAGCGTGTGCGTCGATATTTTTTTTTTCTCTTATAGCTGTGCGAGCAAAAGTGCGTGTAATTTTTCGCTGCTCTTTTCTTATTTTCTCTACTTTTATGTAGAAGAAAGCCTCCTGCGTAAAAGCTGAGTAGTGTTCTATCAGTGGAAGTGGGGTTGTTTGTTTGATTTTGTTGGGTGTTCGATATCTTGACGAAGTAAGCAGTGCTTAATTTTGCAGGTCTTTGAGCAGAAATGCTGGTATCTGAGCACGGAGTAGAAATTTCTATATTTCTCTGCTCCCTAAGAAACTTTGTACTTCGTTTTCCAAGCAGACCGCGTTTAGTTTACGCAAAATAGAAAAAATGAAGTTGTGTATGCTCTATGATGATCCGCTGCAGGCTTAGGCCTTTTCCCCAATGAGCAGTGTTTTGTATGCGATGTCGCATGACTGAACTTGTTCGGTAGTGTTGCAATTTTTACCCTTCGCTAATATCTTGTTGCTGTCGTCTTGTGTTAGACGTTGAGCTTCGTAGCGATGTGCGGTAACGCTACGATTATTCCTGAGCGCTCCGTGTGTTTAATGCGTTGTCCTCTGTGCGTGCGTGCGTGTGCTTTTTTCTGATTTGTGACGTCATCGTGGCATGTCTGGACTTGTTTAGCAGTGTTGCAGTTCTTCCCGCTGCTATCTTCTTGGTGTCATGTTGTGCAAGCCGCGTGGCGATGTGTGGTGACCTGAGGTGTTAAGCCTTTTCCCTGCTCACCTAAGGATATTTGTGTATCCCTGTCCTGTGCTTTCTTTGCGCAAGGGCAATGCGTCTGTGTATGTGGCACTATCAGATACCAGACATGAGTGTCTTTTTCTTGGTTTATTGGTATATGCTTCAGGTTTTTTTAAGTCAAGCACAAGTGCGCGCAATTTTTCGCTGCTCTCTTCCTCAGATCACCGATTTTGCGCAGAAGAAAGTCGCGTGGTGCAGCTGAGAAGAGGGTTTCTCTGATTGTTTGTTAGATGTTGTTAGGAGCTCGGTATGTTTAGGAAGTCATCTGTTAAAGGTGTCCGTGAAGAAATGCTTGCATCTGAGCGCAGGATAGGAATTCCTGAAGCACGGCACCCTCAGTGTAAATTAATTATTTTGGATGTGAGTCTGCTTCACTGCATGACAAGGCTGAAATGGGAAGAGAGAAAAAATTGGAGCGCTTCATTAATAGCGATCCAAGTAATAGGGCAATTATAGTTTTCATAGAAAGTAGAATTTTAATGGGCTCCTAAAATTATAGTTTTGTAGTAGTTTTTTCTACACAGCAATGCGAGGTAGAAAATCATTAATATGGTGGGGATGCCATCATGTTCCCGTAAAGGCGTTCTGTGTCTTGGGCTTTGGCGTGCGCGAATGGAACTTTGCTCCCGGCTTTCGCGCCTTTTTGCACGCAATGCGCGAATGGAACTTTGCCCACCCAGCTTTCGCGCCTTTTTGCTCGCAGGTGTAGCCTCAGACAACAATGTATGAGCATAGAAAGGGTCATGTATTACATAAGCCTGGAGGTGATGTGGAGTGGTCTCACTTATTATTTTAAAGAGCAGTGGTAGTTTACTGTAATTCTAATGACCATGATGAGCCTTTGGGGTGAAAATCGTTAATATGCAGGGTGCTTTTTTGTTGAATTTTAATGAGAGAATGAATGCCATTAAGAGTAGGAGAAAGGAAATAATCTTGCGACTCAATAAATAATAGGAGTCTTTGCCGCTGTCTTTTTCTTCAGACAGGATGTGAAGAGGTCACGCAGTCTGTAGCAATGCATTGACCGTTACTGGAAAAAAGTGTAGCAATAGAAAAATGGTGTGTATTGCCCTGGACGTATTTATGATGAGCACTGTTTTTGAATAAGAGGAGTGCGTGTGCTTACAAATAGTTTGATGCTGGTTTTCTTCTTTGTTTCTTTTCGCTCCCCCCCCCCTTGTTGTCTGACAAACATGCGCTGACATGCTCCGACCTGTTCTGACATGCTTTCCTTCTACATGTAGTTTTTTTCTTTTTGTACAAGGGATATTCTTGACGATGACGATAGTGCTGCCTTGAATGGTAGTAGAGCTATTCTTAATAATTTTGCGATTCATTTAGTTCAGAGAGTAACCGCGAGGGGGACAGGTGTGTGACTTTATTCAGGAGGAAGAAAGCGTCATTATTCAGTTAGGTGCATGGCTCTTGGCTGGGATGGACATGTCTTGCTGAACCATTATTTTGTTTTTTTTCCTGTGTAGTAAGACTTTGGGAATGAAATGCTACAATCTCATCTTATCTATGGTGTTTTTCTGCAATAGTTCCCTATGCAATCATTATAGTAGAATAAAGGAAATAATCTAGGGATAGTGATTCAGTAAATAACAGGTCCCCTGCCTACAGCGTAATTGTCCTTGAGCCACGCACCTGCATGATGACGTCATACCGCAACACTATTGTTTCAGGTTGACCTTGTCTAGAGGAGCATTAGTGAAAAAAAAACAGTGTAGCCTGAGACAATAGGATGACGTCACGACCAATGAGACTGGCCTGCAGGGGGCGCAAGGATTCACTTCTCTCTTGGACACTGGCGGGTGTAGACACGGTAATTATGATCCTAGCAATTGCGTTGATCGTCAGTGGAAGAGCGTAGCTTAGGTGGGGTTCTGTCTGCCTCTGATGGGGTGCGGATGTGTGGTTCGTCACTGGTGAATGCTGTTCGACGATGCAGGTGGATTTTGTGACGAGCGGATTTACAATGAGGGAATGTAGTGTACGTGTCCGATGATAGTGAGTGTCTTTTCACTCTGTTCAAGTGTTTGTTTTCCTCTGTTGCCCAACAGTCGTGCGATTTATCCTGACGTGTCCTGACATGCCCCGATATGCATGCTTTCCTTTGTTAACGTTTTGTATTTTTTCTTTGTTGACAAGGAACATTGTTGTCTTGACGATAGTGCTGCCCTGAATGGGAATAGTGCTATTCTTAATAATTTCGCGATTAAATTAGTTCTCAAATCAACCGCAAGAGGGACAGATGCATGACTTTATAGAGGAGAAAAAGCATTATGACTCAGTTCCGTGCTTGGCTGTCGGATAGAGTAGACGCATCGTTCTGCGCCTCTTGTTACCCGTACTCTGTGTTGATTTGTTGAGTGCCTAGTCCTCTTATTAGCCATAGATGGAGTTACGTGTTAGGATATTTTGTTCTTTTGCAAGTCTCATTTAGTAAGACTTTTGAATTCCTACGATCAGCTTTCATGCGTGGTGCTCTTCTGCAATAGTTGCCTATGCAATCGTTATAGAAGAATAAAGGAAATAATCTTGGGATAGTGATTCAATAAATAATAAGTCCCCTTTCTAGAGTGTACGCGTCCTTGAGCCACGCAGGTGCATGATGACGTCATGCCATGGCTTCATTGCAGATTGACCTTGTCCAGTTGTGTCGACTGTGTGAAAGTGTGAAAAAAAAACAAGGTAGCCTTGGGACAATGGGATGACGTCACGACCAATGAGCAACGAGAAAAGGCGCAGGAATGCTCTTCTCTCTTAGCCTCTCGCAGGTGGCACCAGCTCCGGTGGCGCAGCGGTAACGCGTGCGCTTGGAGACTGGGAGGTCCGCGGTTCGAATCCGCGGGCCGACTGTGCCGTCTGGGGTTTTTCCTGGGTTTCCCTCAGATGTGTAATAGGCGTATGCCGGCACAGTACTCCTCAAGTCGGCCCATGGACGCAGCTATCCTCCCCCCGAGCGGATTCCGCTCGGTCTTCCACTTCACCCTTTCCTCTCCTCCTCTCCACCACCTTTCCCTTCCCGAGAAACATGCCGCCTAATCAGGCAGGCAGACCTCTCGGGTTCCTCCTCTCCTCCTCCTCGCAGGTGGCGGTAGGAGCGCGCGCGCATGCGTAGAACCTGGAGAGTGGCGCTTACGTCAGTCCAGCTCTGGCTCTGGTGGGGAGAAGACGTGCGGTCGTTTGCTCCGTCGTCATTTGATCCCTGGCTGTCGACGAGAGCGGACGCTCCGTCGCAGCGGGGAAAAAGGTGAGTGATTTACCGATGTTTGCGTGTTGTTTTACTGTGCCCGTGTTAAGCCTTTTCTCGCCGCACGCGAATGTTTAGACTTGTTTAGCGGTGTCCAAGCCTGTTGACGCACGTTTACCACCATGTGGCTAGTTGTTCCCGCCTTGTGTTAGCCGCGTAGTGTTGTGACGCTGTGGTTAGGCCTAGTCGATTGCCTTAAGATTTTCCCCCCGATGTGTAGTGTTTTCTCCGTGCTGTTTAGCAGTAGCGGTTAGGCCTTTTCCCCGCGCTCTGGCATGCTTAGACTTGTCGGGCAGCATTGCCATTTTTACCTGTCGCTAGTACTTTCTTGTTCTCTGTCTTTCTCGTATAGAGCTACGATGTTGCCGCCATCTGGTGTGATGCCTTGGAACTAGCTTGCCACCTGCCTCTGCAACCGTCGTGCTCCAGTCGCCCACACCGGCGTGATTTCTTCAAGATGTCGTCGTCGATTTTCAAATAAATTATTTCCCACTCTCTGCTTCCTTTCTATCTAGTTTTTTATTTCCTACAACCCGAGTTTTACATTGAAAATCCACGACAAGTATTGCACTGAGTCAGGTTTTTCACAATTTAAAAATTTTAAAAATTGAAACTTAAAAAAAAAATTGGAAGTATAATTTTAAAATAATTTAAAGTAAAAAGTGCAATACTTGCCGTGGATTTTCTGTGTAAATCTTGGGTTGAATGATTACTACTCATGTTGCACAAATCTTGTTAATAGCCATGCCTCGCAGGCAGCGTCCATAGACAGCAGCGTGATTTGAGCGGAAGCATCTGGTCACCACAATACAGTAATGACAATCTAGTAATGAAATCATGTGTCCTGTATCAGAAACAAAAAGAGTAATATTTATTACAAAAAATGGATCGGTTACCCTTCCCTGACTGATACTTTGAGAATTGCAATGCTGAGGGAGGAAATTCTCCTTGTCTCATGTGGTACAGCTTGAGACGAAAGTTTACAGAACACGGCACACATGTATGTTCATCAGATCATCCCCCTGCTGGCGAACAGGATCAGACAAAATTTAAAAGAGGTGTCTGGGTTACCCAGGGACCATATTTTTTATATTTTGCCTGACCCCGTATACCGCTCAGGGGATGCTCCGATGATGAAATACGTGAGTGCCGTGTTCTGTAAACTTTCGTCCAAAGCTGTACAAAGTGTGATCTGCAGAGGGAACACATTTACCGAAACATCACTATGTCTTTAATGTTACTGTACATGACACAACTACACTTACTCGAGTGTTGTCAAGCAAGGTGAAGGGTGGAAGTGGCTGTGCCAATGACGTGCCAGATGTCGTGCCAGATGAGGTGCCAGGTGAAGTGTCTTGGATCTGTTCTTCTGTAAAAAGGAAAAAGAAAAAGAAAAGTTAGTTCACGCAACACAGATGCAACAATAGTGCACACACATCAACCTGAGGTACAACTTACCAGGATCTTCCAAGCCTTCTGTGGTGCTTTCTGTGAAAGAGGGGAAAGATAAAACTTGATGAACAAGTGTACAATGAAAACAAACACTTTGAATAGTACTCACTGGTTAATATAAATACAGTAGACTCTTCTTAATTACAGCTCTTGGGGACCAAGGGCTTCTGTATGAGTTAACAGTACCACTGTGCCACATACGTTCATTCTCTGTCCCCTGATGCTCAAGATTTTCGAAGCATGAATGTTTATGAGCTTGTCACCACTCTGACAAATTAACAGAAGTTTAAATTATCCGGGCGTGCTTGCACAAACCTCTGAGTGCAAGCAGTGTTAGCACCGCAAACTATATGAATGCGTACAAACTTGGACAGATGGAGAGAGTACAACAGTGAGGAATGGGGGACGGGGGATTAATATGCGTACTGGGCAGACTTCAAGGGGAACTATGCCGACATGCGTCTGCAAGGTCTTCAAAAAACCCAGGAAAAACCTCAAGTAGCATAGCTGGTGGTAGGATTTGAACCCACCACCTCCCAGTCTTCAGCACAACCTTGGCCACAACCAACGAGTGGGACGCGTCAACCCGCTCGGCCATGCCGCTCGTTCCCAAACATTTCTCTTAGCAATGCGCTACAGGACTAAATTATATAGTATGGGCACATTTCTGTAGCAAACACTGCAATCATGCGTGCCGTATGTTGGTGGCTTAGATCCACTGTTGCTCATCTTGAAGTCTGAACCATATTGTTGCTTTTAGTGTGCAATCGAACACCACCACATCTAACAATTGTTTACACTAGTTGTAAGGCTAGTTTACGCCTTTGATTGCAGAGCAGGCCTAACTGCTTGCAGGTTGCAACACTCAATAGTTTGGTTTAGCCACAGAAGGACTGATTTCTTTAAAATTTGCTCCTGGCAGGAACGTCATACAAGGAGGTAAAAAGTGTGAAATAAGCAAAGTGCTGTTTGAATTAAGCAATTCTTCAACATACTGTAAACATAGGTTGTCATACATTACGTTTCAGATTTGTTTGAATTTACCTAAACTTTGACGTATCAGATTTTGAATTAACGAGAGTCTACTGTGTACAGTAGCCACAGTACTGCTTACAAAATAAGCACAAACAATCAGAAATGCACTGAACCCATACTAAGCTGCTGGACACTTGCAACCGGGGTGCATAAAATGGGACTCCGAGGTGCCCTGCTTGTTGGAGTTGACGCCTGTGATGTTGCAACCCGCCTTGATCCTTTACCTGTTGAGGTTTTGTAAGCTTTTGTGTGAGTGCTTGCCGACTCAGTGTCTGCACCTAGAGTTGGCATTGAATCAGAGGCATCCATGCTGGGCGGCTCCCATACTGTATGAAAATAAACCTTGTACAGTATTCATATTATTATTTTTTTTTTGTGAAAGCATGCACATTCCTACCTTCCCAACATAGCTGCTTAGTATCTTACGAAATAACAAACAGGCAATGGCATGAAATTACGCGTACACTTGAAGACTATGTATGGGCACAGAGAACAATTTACCTCATACACTCTAAGGAAAAAAGGAGTAAAACGGGGAGTAATTGCAGCTTCTACTCCCCTAGTCTGCAATTACTCCCCATTTTGGTCCCCTAACACAACATTTAGTCCCGACATATACTCCCCAGGACTGCAAATTGTCACTAAACTTCGCGAATGGTCTCCTGAATGCAAAAGTCTACGTAAATATGTGCCCTTGGTCAATTTGAACGACATAAGGCTGTATAACTCAGACAACGTAGCAATTTTCCAGCCACACAGAGTAAGAAACAGTTAGCGCATCTTTCCTCGGAAATTGTGCCCTAGTATGGCGCAAGATTTTTTATCACTCGATTTATCGCGGTTGACGGTTTGCTTCAAAGTATTTTCATGCGTGCGCACCAATTATGTACCTGGGACTCTTACAACAGCGCGTGAAATGCGGTCTTCACTCTGTGACATTCATTTGCTCCCGTGCATTTACTCCCGAAAGGGACTATTTTTTGTGCCAATGCAATTACTCCCCAAAAGGAGTAAAAGTACTCCTTTTTTTTCTTAGAGTGTATATGGACAAGATGCAACAAGGAATGACAACACAGGGCCTGGCTTTTTCGGTTTCTGTTTTTCGACATTGGTGTGTATATCGAATTATATTTATTTAAAAAAAATTGAATGTAATCAATCTTAACTGAACCTGATTGAACCCAATTTGGGATGAAAATGGAGTTGAATCAGGTGCAAACCTCGGTGTTCTTGGTTTGATGCTCCAGTAGCCACAGAGGTGGACATTTAGTCAATGCGTATAAAAGGCAGCAGGGTTTTTGTTTTGGCAGTTTCTATGATCATACTTAAATGGGTTGGGACACCTTCATAGATGGGGTTCATTACATCATGGACGTGTAGCACTGCACCCCAGAATACAGAAGAAACAATAATTATTATTCTACGTGTCTTACTTGGGGAGATAGAAGCCCTGGAACACACTCCCGAGCTAAGCACCGACTTCAGAGAGCTCAGAGTTGTTTTTATTTCTATTGGCAGCCGTAAGCATGTGACTTCACATGTGCTGCCTCACTGGCAGCGGCGTCCACTGTGATGTTAGAGCCGCATGAGTTTTGGTATTCACTGTGCCCATTTTCTCCGCTTCTATTACTCTTTCCGCGAAACTTTCCCGAAACTTTCAATGCAGGTTCATATTGGTGCAAAGAACCGTCTTTTACGTTTATCTGGTAAAACGTGGGATGAAAGTTCTCCAGCGGATGTGATGACTTCAGAGCCACCTAGTTCACCAGTTTCCGGGGAGATAATGGGTGACACCCAGCTATTGCTAATTTGAGTAACTACTGCTATTTGCTAATGTCAGGCGTAATGGTGTATAACCCAGAAAGGTAGGCCCTACTAATACCATGTTACAGACAAATACATAGAGTGGATGTCTGCACATAAAATTTCAAACTGATCTAGCATGGCAGCTGTAGAGATGAACACAAAATGCACAAACTCCGGTTGCAAAACTCAATTGCAGTGTCCCCATTAGCCAATGTGTTGTTAGCAATGGTGTGTTGTGTACACCAGGCATGCACATGCAACCTGCAAGATATGGTGAGAAATATCTCATCTGCTGTAAAATGCTGCCATTTTGATTGCTTTGTAACTTATAATGGCCAACATTACTTATATGTAGGCGTCATATGTAGACACAACAAATTTCCACCTACATTGAGTCTTATTGAGTATGATGTGCAAATATTAATAATTTATGGCTTACGTCGCGAGACAACTATAATCATAAGCGACGCCACAGTGGTCAGTCTGTGGATTAATTTTGCCCGCATGAGGGTTCTTTAGGAAATCTGAAAGGAAACCTGAGGATATCTCAACGAACGGCACACCGTATTAAACATCCCTTGTGGAAGACTGCATCTCAGTACTATGCATCTCAGTACTACTATGGTGCTTCACAGAGGCACACTTTTATATGTGGCCACCCTGTATATGAGGTGTAGTACTAATATCACCAAGAAATTTTCCTGCTACTTTCCCTGATAAAAAAACACAAAATACCACGAGATAACGAAGGATGACTCTCAATCTTGCTCCATGCCATTAGCTCTTCAAGGACTTTGTCAACCTTTTCCTCAACCTGAACTCAAAAGAAAGCAATCTTCATCGCAGCTTGAAGGAACTTAAAATGCCATTTGGCTCAGTTCTGTTTGACAAAAAGCCAGACAAATAACGTACTTCTTTGCAATTTCTCATGGCAGTCTTTTACTGACTCAGCCAAGCTGTGCAAGGAAGAGCTTTCCGTTTCTGACCCACTCATCTGGTCATGCGGGCTGTGAAACACCTCTGCATCATCACAGAGTGAAGCTGTCTCATTGTCTTCGTAGTCAGACGAATCGTCATCTTATATGGTTACAAGCTAGTAATATGACAAGATGTTTTGGCAAATCTCAGCACAAATGACCACTTTCTCATGCATACATTGTGTTATGTGAGAAGTACCAGTTTTGTAATCAACATAAATGACAGAAGTTTAACATTTGGAATTTGAGCTCTGCACTTAACGGATGGTTTTCCAGAACCCGTTTTGCAACTGAGAAAGCTGTTGATGCCTGATGTGTCAGTGCTACTTTTTATCAATGAAGCTAAATCAGCCGGGTACTTATCTGGAACCACACAGTACGCCTGTCATATATACGTACATCACTGTCCAGCAATCCTTCCTGGTTCTTCTTGTTGTTAAGTAGTCTTACTGTTGTTAAGTAGTTTTGTAGTATATTGTGATATTGTTTGTTCGTTGACTCACCTTCCCTTTGCTTCCTATTTTTCAGCTCCTGCAGATAAGTTACATAGACACGTAAGGACATGTATCAGTAGGGTGTTTCATGAAAATTCTGCGACTGAGTAATTGAAAAATTACTAACGTTATCGAAAGACTTTGTTTTCGGTTAGCATCCCTGACTACTGCCTTCCTCATCTGCATGCGCTCGTTAATTAAATAAAATTTCTAACTTTTGAATTTTACATCGCCTACTTCTCGTACCATAGCGAAAGGGAACTTTCGTGAGAGTCATGTCAGCAAAAAACAACTGCGTTGACCCTGGGTAATTTTTTCAAACAGTTAATGTATTTCGGTTTACAAATTTTTTGCGTAGAACAGCACAGCGATGCAGTCTTTCCCTCAGTTATCCATCGCTTAGTTCTATGTTCGACTTTATGATAGGGAACAGCCACGCCGAGTGTTATCACATTCCCTGCTCCCCATGCACACTATCTCAACTATGCAATCATCACTTCTCCTTAGTCTTCTAACACCCCTACGTTCCATCCCGGTGGATTGACACGTAATTGATTGATAAGTAACTAAAGGAAAGACTGCTGCGCTGTTCCACAATTTTTTTTAACTGAAACCAATTGCTTGCTTGAAAAAAAAAATATCACCAAGGGTCAACACAGATTTCCCATCTAGAACTGCTCAAAACTAAGTGTCCCCTCTGCTATGCATAGGCATGAAAACTGTGCAATGTGAACTTCAAAACTTAAGAAAATTATTTAATTAATGAGCACATGCAAATTTGCAACTCAGTGATCAGATCTTTGCCCACGGAGGCTAACCAAAAATAAAATTATTTGATAATGTCAGCTTCTTTCGAATTATTTACCAGAGGAATTTTCATGAAACACACTATACAACTGCAATAGCATATATACCACTTACAGCATAATTGGTGCATACATAAAAGAAACGCAGTGAATGACAGAAGATTTCCAGCTTTTCACAACACAAAATACAAAACAAGCTAGTGACAATTGTGTATGCGACAAAATTCAGGTAGAAGCACAGCACAACAAAACATTCTGTAGAGCCTGTTTCTACAGATGATGAGAGCAAAAGCAGTGAAACAGATAGAAATGTGAAACATAGTTGACAGAGTGCTGTTCATGTTTTGTCCCAGTTTCATCATGTTTACCCTTGTCGTACACAGCAAAGGAGATCGTAAAGCTGCAGAAAGTTGTGTGCAACCACTGCATGCAAAATTCATTATCCTTCTATGGCAACCAATATAGGTACCATGGCAGACGATATAGTTTAGCATCGTTAATCACACAAACCTGTCTTATCTTCTGCTTCCCTGAAAGTGGTACCACGGGTGGGCTTCCATCGCATACCGACTTGTTTAGCTTTGGTACTGGGACCCTCTTGCTCTTTTGCCTAAAGCTGTAGCAGCTTTGACTTGTCCCCTAGACATAATATTGTAAATGCACACATACTATTACGATACCAACTGCAAATGTTGATGTACGATCAACTTGCAGCAGACAACACCCTAGGGCATCAAAGTCTCTTCAAAAGAGTGGGAGGTCCAGAGATGGTGCAAGTGTTTGCTTATATTTTTTAATTGGGATTTTTTTTATTGTATTATCCTCCTGTTCGCAGGAGCGTCAGAAGCTGGGGGCAGAGGGGGCAATCGCCGCCCTGAGTTTTTGCTGCAGGCAGTACAGATAACCAAAGATTACAGCTGCCACACAATAAGAAACGCCTTACAATTAACATACCAGCAAATAAACGCCTCGCCGAACCGGACGCAAAGTGAAACTAAAAAAAAAAAAAAAGTACGAAATTTACAGAAATTTACAAACGACAATCAATTGTATGCTTCCCACTCCAAGTTCTACGTATCTACATACTTTTCATGTAAATAATGGGAGAGACATGAGAATCTGAACGCGGTGGACGCCTGACTGTTCCCCACGTCTCCAAGGTATTTTGTACACACGTTTGTTGTTGAAGCCAGTTTCGTCCGTTGGATCGAAGTTTTCAATCTCACATACTTCTACCGCATGCAGCCCTCTCTTAAATCCATTCACGTACCGTACTAGCGCATACATTGCAAGAAACAACAAAAAGAGACGGGGAACGCTGACACAACCGGACACAGCTTTCGAAGCTACCGTACCCGTCGGCTCGCGCGCGGAACGCACGTCACAACTCCGTGCGTGCGTGCGTGCTCTGCGCATGCTCTGATCCATCTATTTCGTTCCGCAGTTTAATAGTACTGTGCTCCCATAGTGCTCTGTTTTTAAGTCCAATTATTTCACAAAATCGACAGATAAACAGCGCAAAAAAACTTCCGACAGCCCCTATAACAGTCCTTTTTTTTTTCGTTTCGCCTTTTGAGCTTTGCGCGCACATCTTTCGCATGCACGCCGCCCCCGTGCACCAACTTGCGTTTGTTTAGTTCTGGTTCGTGTTCGCGAGTTTTGTTGTTGCGTCTATCGTATCGTTTCGTGACGTTTTTTGTTTCTCGATGCGTGGTGGTTTAGTGACGTGAGGCGTCGTAAGTTCTGTCACACGCCAAGACATGTCGTCTGCAGGAGGTAGAAAAACTCGCAAAACCAGAAAGCGCTACTTAGAGCCTGGGTCAATGAGCAGGTACCTAAAGCAACGAACTGGCGTATGGTGCACGACTCGGAAAGCCATTCAGAAAGCGAGGTGCTTCCGCAGAGTCAGCAGCCGTCCTCCAGTACCCTGCACTCTGATAAATCGGCGGAAGTGGGACAGTTAGCAAGCCAGCACGTTCCGCTCGGGGACGTGGCTCATGAGCAGGACGAGATCCTTCCAGGTGAACAAACTCTGTCGACTCAACCACAACAAGAAGAAGCCAGTATACAGCCTTCTGAATTTTCTCTTCGCCATGCACCTCCTCTGGAGTTTAGCATTCGTCTGATACAGGGCGGGACCCTGTCAGAGGGTGACGCCGTCGTTCTTGTAATGGACTATGCTTTGAAATATCAGCTCCCTTGCACTGCCGTAGAGGACTTACTTCAACTGATTAAGAATATAATTGGAAAGAATGCTCTACAGAAAAACACATTCCCCTTCAAAAAGTTCACTAGAGTCAAGCAGGGCGACATTGAATTCCACTTCTATTGTGCAGACTGTCTAATGTTTCTGTAGAAAACGTCTGGCGATTTAAAAGAACGGAACAGCGTGAAGCCACATTGCACAGTGTGCAATGTCACACATAGTGGACCAAACCTGATGAAGAAAGGCAGCTTTTTTGCCACACTTTGCTTGAAAAAGCAAATTGAAAAAGTACTTGCTGGTGACGCTACGAAGGCAGCATAACTGAAGTTCCTTGAAAGTGCGAGAGACAGCAGTGGCACATTAAAGGACATTGTGGATGGAACACTTTACAAGAAACACCGGCAAAGGTGCAACAAATATGACATCACCCTCACCGTGAACAGTGACGGCAGGCCAGTGTTCGAATCGAGCACATATTCTATATGGCCTGTACAAATGATGATCAATGAGCTACCCCCTGCATTGCGGTTTAGCAATGTAATCACGTTTGCGCTGTGGTATGGTGCTTCCCACCCAAGGATGGGACTTTTGATGCAAGCATTGGCAGGTGAAATAACAGGATTGCTCAACAGCGTTGTGGACTGGTCAGTAGATGATCGTCTAGTGAACTCAAAGGTAAGCACCACGATAATTGCAAAGATGTGGATATTGCGATGATATGGTTTTACCGGCCTGTGCATCGTCAAAAATTGTAGACATGAAAGATGCTACTCAGATGCAGCAATGCATCATTACAAATCAACTTCTTAGCTGGATCAGTTATTCCGTTCACTTTATAATTAACACTGAAAGAGTAGAGCCTTTCACGACTTTCATAAACAGGAATTCACAGGAATTATGTTTTTGATATTAAGGATAAACAAAAGAAAGAGCAGCGGCCCGGATAACATACCGAATGAGTTTTATTGCGCAACTCATGCGCAAGATTTTTGCAAATGATATTTAAGAAGTCGTGGGAAAGCGGCCAAGTTCCAGACGAATGGAAAATCAGTAGGGTAGTACCAATTCACGAAAGCGGTGATCCTTTACTTTCCTGTAATTATCGTCCAGTGTCATTGACATGTATCTCTTGTAAGATTATGGAACATGTAACAAACAAACACATTGTAACGTTTTTAGAGGAGCATAAGCTAATCAGTTCGAGACAACATGGTTTCCGCCAAAGCTACTCAACAGTATCACAGCTTACACAATTTCATTATGACCTGGCAAAGACGGTTGACGGCGGTTCCCAAGCTGATGTTATCTTCCTAGATCTTACGAGGGCCTTTAACAGCATTCCACATCAGAAATTACTACATAAGCTCACTTGTATTCTTAAAAACAGGAACCTTGTTGGATGGATAGGAGCGTATTTATCTCATAGAAAGCAATTTGTGCAGACAGATAATTCCTTTTCTACCTTGCCGGATGTGACGTCTGGGGTACCCCTAGGGGTCTGTACTAGGGCCCTTATTGTTTAATCTTTATATAAATGATATTCCTTATGTGAGTGCCTTTGGTGTATCTTTACGCCTTTATGCAGATGATGCTGTACTGTATAAACGTGTTTCATGTACTGAAGACCAGAATTCATTATCTATGGCATTACAAACTATTGTTAACTGGTGCAAAATAATGCAGTTAAAAGTAAATGCAAAGAAAACTGTTGTTATGTATGTAACGAAGAAACGCAGTGTTATACAGTACGATTATTATGTTGGTAGCGATTTGTTGAGCCATGTGAGTTCCTATAAGTATTTAGGAGTGTTTTTTTAAGTCTAACCTTTCGTGGAGTGCACATATTGACTATGTCACACAGAAAGCTTTGCGGAGGCTATTCCAGTTAAAAAGAAAATTGTCACATTCGACAGTGGAAACAAGAACGATAGCATATAAATATTTGGTACTTCCAATACTGCAATATGCTATCACTGTCTGGGATCCATACCTTAGTATTCACCAAAAGAAACTTGACGGGGTACAGAGGAAAGCTGCCCGTTTCATTTATAGGGACTTTCAATCGACTACGTCAGCGACTGCCTTATGTTGCAGAGCAAACCTGCCACCTATTGCCTTATGCTCCAAGGTGGTCAGGCTTAGGTTGCTTTTTCAACAGCTTCATAATGAAACATGTACTGCATATCTGGTCAAGGATACTGAGGCATCCAGACACAAGCATACGTCTTCATTACAAAAGTACAATACGCGCACAGATATTTTCAAGTTTTCTACCCAAGGACGGTGCATGATTGGAATAGCCTCCCTGAAATTGTAACTCTAGAGAATATGCCTGACTTTGTAGATAGACTTGAGTGCATGCTGTATCCCAACCACATCCTGTAACGATCCTAGTGTGGATCAACAGTATGTTAAATAAACAAATAAAATAAACACTTCTTTGAGCTACGCTGCTATCATTGTACCGTAGATGGTGCATCAGTATGTAATCCTAACATAATTAACAGAGGCAGTGCTCCATAAGTAGAACAATGACAGTGTACTTGGTAAGTAACTTGCTGCCGTGCCTTTTTCCAAGTGTGCTGCATTTGTAGTGGTGCCGACGCACCAGCTCGAGCTACAATGCAAAACATGAAACAGTTAAACAGTTACTATGGATCTGGGTGGTGTCTACACCCTGGAACAAACATTGAAGGTGACAGTACTGTGTGTCAATGCTACATAGAAACTTACTGAATGTTGTTTTGCAGGTGCTGTGAAGTATCCCATGGAGGGTGGCCCAATTGACGACAGAACAGATGTCAACTTGACACAAGATACGACGGCGACAGCAACAGAAAAGCAGCCAGTGCACGGGTTTACCCCTGATTACATGCATTGTGTGCTACTCGGGGCCATCCGGCAGCTGACAGAAGTGTGGTTGTCAGACACTGAAGCGCCATATTACATTGGCACCCGTCAAACTGTTGCAGTTATTGACGAGAGGTTATGGTTATCAGGCCTCCGATATTATTTTCACGTTTACCTCGATCACTCAAACACAGAAAATATTGGAAAGCAGTCGAGTGGCAGCAGTGGTTGTTGTATTTTTGCTTGCCATGCCTTAGTAACATAGTGCCAATGCTGTACTTGGACCACTTCTGCCTTCTTGTGTCTGGCATTCACAGTTTTCTCAGGGGCCGGAATTACACGTGGTTATGTTGACCACAGCACAGAATGTCTGGTTAGATTTGTGACACTTACTGAGGTCCTCTATGGAAAGAGAGAAATGACATCAAATGTGCACACTTCGTTACACATTCCCAAGAGCGTTGTCCAGTTGGGTCCACTTTGGTCTCATTCATGCTTTGCATTTGAGAGTAACATTGGTAGTCTACTTTTGCTAGTCAAATCAGCACAACCCTGTCAAGACACATTGTTGGTAGAATGCAGAATTAACTTTGAATATTGCTGAACAGTGTAGAACGCAAAATGCGAACAATGGCTCCGCGCTGATTTTACGTCGTCAACTCAGCATGTCAAATGTTTTACGTGAATATAACGTGGATTTCTTGCACACAAATTAACAGTAGATTGTCATACGTGAAAACTGCGTAGATAACTCTAATGGAAAGTCACAGAAGGACAGACGCGGAATATACAACGTTGCTTTTGCGAAAATTTTGCCTCATACATTTAGCAAAAAGCAAACTGAAACAATGTGTATCTGCCGCGCAGGCCGTTCAACAGCGCTTTACCTATAGGTTGCTTTGGAATGATTCCGCTACTGTTAACGTTGCGAAAGATCGTACAAAGAAAATATTAATATGGTAGTAATTCCATACGGTGGCAAAGCTATAGCTGATGGAAAACCAGTAAGTAGTCACCCAGTAATCCAGACATGGGTATTTTATTTATTTAATTTATTTATTTATTTATAAAATTCAGGGCACATTGAAAACCCTACCTGTAATCAAATATTCCATTCATTTCAAAAAAATAAAAGTTTGGGCGTTTGAGCCCCCTTTTCTCCGCCATCCGCCTTCATCCCATCTTCTTAACTCTGTCCCCCTGCCGTCTGAGACCTCCCACACCACCGTACCACCGCCAGCTAGAGGTGTGCGCCGTGGGCATTTTTTTCGGCGGCGGCGTAGGGCAGGTTGAAGGCCCGGCGGCGGCGGCGTCAGCGGCGTCACGCCGATGCTGTCATATCGGCGTGCGCCCCGTGGGCTGTCAATATGTTCTCTTCTCCAACGGGGACGCACGAACACCTCAGAACGAGAGTATTTTCTCCATCATAGACACCGCGACGGTGGCAGTATTTACCTTGCACCAAACAAGTGCGTCTGCACTGAATAGTATTATGAAAGAAACCCGAACACACAAAGGGACATTAGGAGAAGTAAAGCACTTCAAGAAGGTCGTCGCCCAAGAACTTCGACTGGGCGCGTTAAGCGCTGGAGAGAACAACATAGCTAGATAATCAGAACGACGAGCCATCGCTTTAATGGCAACTACACGTCCGTCACGTCACACACGTCAGTGCCGAACGTCCAAAGGACAGCGACGCGTGAAAGCTCTGTCCACTGATCCAGTGGCTTTTTTTGGGGGGGAAACCATATAAATATGCGAATGTTAGCAAACGATATGACATAAGGCGCACCCACAACGTCATTGAACAGTATTTTGCAGAGGCTGTAGTTATCATGAATAAATACTGTAAAATCAATTAATTTCGCAGCCCTAAATTTTCGCGAATCGAGTAGGGATATATTCGCAACAACTAAATTTCGCCCGCTCCTCGAGTTCCTCGAATTTTCTCGATTCGCAAAATTCGCGAAAATTAAGGTCTCGCGAAATTAAAGAGTTTTACAGTATAAACTTGTCCAGAACGAGTGGGTTGAGTCTGCCATGCTTCGCGCGCATTATAAGCCCCGCAATTCCGCGATTGAAAACACCCTCTCTGACTGGGTGCTTTTCGCCGGCACACACAAAATGCACTATCTGCTACGCACTTTTCGAGCGCAGAAAGAGCGACGGTCAATCCACGTGAGAAGACCAAGTGCTTTGGAGCGATCGAGCTGAATGGTATAGGCGCTAATCTGTTGGCCAGATAGATCGCTTTCCAATCCAGATAAGGCGAAGCTCGCGTCATTTCTGCGCTCGGAAATTGCGTACTTCTTGTTTCGGCTCATTTGCACAGCGACATTCAGCGTCGGATATTTCAACACACGTGCGCGTTTAAGAATTTCTTAAACATGGAATGGCTTTCAACGGTGAATATCTTCCGTTCTGCTATCCCGTTTTTACGCGAAATCCCTTAATTAAAAAATTAATGTATTTGAGGTAATTAATGATCTTATAGTTACATACTTTCTTCGAGATAATATTCGCCTGACCAACTCAAAAGCGGCATCTATTTCGTTCCGCTATTTTTTAAACAAAAATTATGTGACGAATAAAAAACAAAACACCCTGTATATGGATAATGACCCGTGCTATGGTGTTGGTGGATGACTGACAAACAACCTGCAAGAATCGAATGACAAGTTTTCCTGGAGTTGTGCCTCCAGGGTCGGCTATGAAACAAAACTCTAAAGCATAAACAGCATATCAGAAGATGAAATTGTTACTGCTAAAAACCAGTGATGGCCACTAACTACTTCTACAGTAGTTTAACTATAACTACTAACTACTTTGCAATTGAGTAGTTTAACTAGTAGTTCAACTACTTTTCAGGGGAGGTAGTTAAAACTACTTCTTTAACTACTGCAATGTAGTTTAACTACATCTATAACTACTTAACGTTGTCCATCAACACCAATCCCATTCTATAGCGTTCTTAGACACCTAAATATGAATCACAAGCAGTGATAAAAGTGAAGATTTAGTACACATGCACGGCACAATTGCTCTGCACCTCCGTTCTCATCAAACAAGTAGCTCGAGGTAAAAATCGGAAGCACAATCGTGCAGTAAAGCTTGCTGCAAAATCGGAAGTAGTTGGCGCCTGCAGTAACCTAACTACTGTAGTTAACTACTCGAAATAGTAGTTTAACTAGTAGTTGCAGACTACATTTCTCCAAGTAGTTGATAACTACTTTTTAACTACAATCAGGTAGTTTAACTAGTAGTTTAACTACTTGTAGTTAACTACTGGCCATCACTGCTAAAAACATCACAAATGAAGCCTGGAACCTAAGATAAAAGAAAAACAAACAAAATATTTGGTATGGGAAATATTCGTTTATAGAAAGTGGATCAAAATGGGCACATTACAAAGCCGCGCCGATTATTCAACATCGGCGGCGGCGGCGGCGGCGCGCCGGCACTTTTGGTACGGCGGCGACGGCGAGGCCCCGACCTCCGGCGGCGGCGCCTCGGCGCGGCGGCGCACACCTTTACCGCCAGCCTTGCGCCCGGCGAGCCGGAGGAGAAATTCGCGCAGAAGGCGTATTTTTTCGTCAGGCGCAGAAGAGAGAATCACGTGATGCCCTAGCCCGTTGCGCCGTTGCAGCGGCTAATTTCAAACTGTTCAAACGCCGCTGGAGGATGGAGTCAGGGGTCCACAGCTCCCCATAGAGCCCATAGTTTGAGATAATTCAGGCAACACTGGGCATACGACCAATAAAAATGCATCGTGATGCCTATAGCAGCCAGCTAATCAGCAGCCTCTTCGTTTGGCTTGCCTTTCGGCCGGTCCTGGCTACCATTGACTTCTACTGGTTTTCATGTCTGGCGCCCGTTATTGCAAAATAACTAAGACGAGTACACATTTATTGATGCAACGCATAGACTCAAATGTTTGACTCATATATTCACCGTGCGTACAGGACGTTTCGTTCGTTGAATAGACTGCAACCAAACCATGTTCGAACTTGCAAAACACATACACAGTCTATTTCTGGAAGCGAGCGAGAGCCACGAGTGCGTGCGATTTCACAAATGAGCATCTTCTTCTCATGCGGCGGTGCACCGAAGGTCACACAGTCGCGGGAAATACTTGTGTCGAACCGTGTCTTCTCAGTCACCGTATTTGAAAATGCGACAGCACTCGAAAGTGTTCCTCAGGCGTCAGCTCACCACAGCATTCCAGTTCCGAACCGGCTAGAATGTTCGTAGGTTGATACTTTATCCGGGAAGAGTACATGGCAATAGTCACTATAAATCACGAACAAACCCGCGAATACACTTGCTCTTTGATCGTTGTGGTCAAGCGACATCGGCGACTGCCCGCCTGCCCGCGAAAGAGAGAGCTGTGAGCTATTTCGAAACTTTGTCAACCAATGTCGGTGCGCGCAGCCTCCTTCAGCCAATAGGCATCCGTCATGATGCCTGACGAAGTAATACCACGTGACTATGACGTGAAATTATTTTTCTACTGCCGCGAATGCGGGGAGCTATGGAGGCCTGGATGGAGCCGATGTCTTGGAGGAGTGCGGTAATTTCCAGCGCCAACAGCTCCAGCACAGGTTGAAGTTTGTGAAGCTTTAAGTGAGTATCCCTCGTATAGGCAACGGATACACTACATGCGGCCACAGTCTATACAGGTAAACGGCTGTGGTGTCTTTGTTTATTAGTGTTCGTTTGAGACTCTATTGTTTTCCAGTCGATTCAGCCCACCGAGTTCATGAGAATGAAAACGATCCTGACTATGCTTGTAGGCACATTAGCATGTGTGTGCTAATTTGTGGTCGATTCACTGTAGTTTTCATCTTACATGTTATTTTATGACTCGGAAAGTGTATCTTTGAGCAAGCTTGGAATCATGTACCGTCTAATACGCTACAGGTAAGAATGCTACGTAAGTCGGAAAATTCTATAACGTTGATATGTCTGTATCATGTCTGTGTCGTTTTTCTCAGTGTACTTCGACGGCGGAACTTCTACTTGGCCGGTGAGTTCCAGAAATTGGAAAACACGAAGGAACAATGAAATCGGTAGCCGTTCATAAGGCAACAAGGGACCACAGGCTACAGTTGCGTGGCTAGCAGGCAGGACACGAGCTAATTATACTGGTGAGTGACATCGACGATCCTTCTTATTTACATAAGGTGGCGATATTGTGATCGTGAACTGTATAAACAGACGCTGTGAGGTTTGCAAACGCAAGTAACCACAAAGTGGTCTTGACACAGGCATGAGCAGCTCATCAGCTGACACTTCACGATTTTTTACAGATGCAACGTTCAAGTGCCTACGTGTACAGATAAGCAGGGGACCCAGCACAACCACAAGCCAATAGTGCAGAAGATAAACACGAGGGCTATAGCAAGACAACACCTATGCCATATGTGCTTTTGGTAATACAGTGATTCTATTCCCCACTTTCCTGGGAAATTATTTTTATACCAGACTTGGGATGTCTAAAGGGACATTCAGAGTGTTAAGGTGATATAATAAAATAAATGTAAAATTACATTGAACGTGTAATTTTTGTCGTCATGGCAGCGTTGGAGAAATGTTGTAAAGCGCTGTATCGTTTATGCTGTCATGTCGTACAGTCTGGTACGTTGTATTCACATATAAACTGCATTTCATATACGTCAAATTAACATGTTTTCGAGCGGACATTTGACATCATGATTTCACGTTCGCTTTCACCGTCGATTCAACATTAATTTTGTTGATATCGAACGTTTTTTCTACATCGAATTTACAGTTGTGTGTTGACTGGGAAGGTGTGCCACAACAAATTATCTCGCGTGTCATGCTTCAACACAATCTTCCAACAATAAAGAGCATGACCAGCCCGGAAGTACAGCGCTGCCTAGCTTCTAACAAAAGGGGTGGACTGAGTGGCCCAGTGCCTCTAGGTCAAGGAAAGCCTGCAGACCCAATCCTGGAAAGATTTGTTTGTGAGTCACTGGAGGAGTCGGTGACTGTAGTAGAATATGTTAGGGTGCAGTGCAAAACTTCGTTCTCCACAGCACAAAGTACACAGCCCCTTTCCAAACAGACTCAACAGCATTGAAGATTAACGGTGTCTATGCCTGAGTTGAGAACATCGTCTCTGTAACACACATTGAAGACGGTAAAAAGCTGTATATTGTCACACATAAATATGCGGTATCACCACATAAGAATGTAAACCATATGAAGCTGGCACGCACACTCCCGCAGAGAGAACTTCATAAATTGGATGACACTGCCTTGCCATGTTTATTGATGCAGGTTGAGCACCAGACCACCTCCTGTGATTTATGCGAAGCTGACACACGCTCGTAGTCATACTTTTGTGAAAGCTCTATGCTACGTGCTTGCCGAGTAAGAACACAGCAGACTGTCATTGATTCAAACTCTGATAATTAAGAGCCTCAGAAATGAAAACATACATAAGGCAGGCATCCATTACTGGAAACAGAAACGAAAATAATTTCTCAATTCCTGTAGTGGCTGTTACATGACGGTGGCATCAGCAGTGCATTACCTTTTAAGTTGAAGGTAATGAACGAGGTTCAGGTGAACATGAGGGAACTGACGTTCTGAGGCTGGAACAACATCGAAAGGACAAATTCAAAAAAATTGCTCCAGCCTCAGAACGTCAGTTCTCTCATGTTCGACAGTTGCCGCTCGCGTCGATCCTGTCGTATGAATGTGTGTATGAGTGAGCAAAAATGTAAGATGAAAGGAGGATAAGTGAGAGAGAGTGGCTGGTTTGTCCCTTCAGATGACGCGCCCTTGGAAGTTGCTGGGGAGGTGTGATAGCTTAGGTCAATTGGTAGAGCCCTGGACCGGTAATCCAGAAGATGTGGGTTCGAGTCCTACAGCTGGCTAACCTTTTCAGTGACTTTCATCTTTCATCGTTGAGGTTCAGGTGTCGCGGATATATAGTGTGGCTTGTATGTGCCCTGTTAATATGGCACCTCATTTCACAGTGTGCTAGTTCCATCTCAAATCGAACAATCCGGTACACTTGATGTCTCGAATAAACGGGAAAAAAATATATGTTGAAGCCATCGGTGAGTTAGGAACAATAAACGCTTTCCGAATTCTCTGCGCTGCGCGGTTCGGGAAATAGGAGAGGAGCAAAAAACTGCCTCTCATAAGAGGACGTCGTCGCGAGCGGGTTTGAGCGTTCGCTACAAGGCCATTTCTTGTCGCATTATAGTAATTTTTTTATCTGGCTTTAGAGCACTTAGGGCACAATAGGATCCTTCGTTGGCAGTGCTGTACCGGTTTTTGTTTGTCTCCAAAAAAATATCAAAGTTGACTCAAAGTGCCGAAAAACACCATATTCAATGCAGCTTTCCGGATGATGTACAAAACGGATAAGACTGAGCTTTATGCCGTTTAATTTGTCATTCATAGGGCTATCGAATAATGCATAATTTGTTGCTCTACTCTGTAAGGAACGTAAGCGATGCCTCTTTTAGTAGCACCATACCACCGAAAAATTACGAATTTCAGAAGCCTTTATCTAAAAAACCCCACCAAAAACTTACCTCGAAAATTTTATATGTTGTAGGTAGTTCCTTATACTATGCACAGAAGCAAAATCAAAATTAGGACTTGATCGGTAGACGCACTGTGAATTTTTTGCCAGCCCTATACGCGGAGCGCATTCAAGCGGAGGCACCTTGTCCCGCGTGTTGCAAAATCGAATTTTCCAAAGGGACTTTCAACTTCTGCCTTCATATACAAAGTAATTGCTGTCATTTGAAACCGTTCTGAGGTTTCAAGGTTTCCTTTTCAAGGTTCTGAGCGTTCATAACAATGGTGTAATCGCTGCAATCTAGAGCAACCAGATGTGCTCGCATTTTTTACGGGATGTCACACATGCATTGCAAGTGCGGGGAGCCCGTGAAGAACAGAGTGATTTTACATCTTTCTAAGAGGTATATCTGTTCAGGGTTATTCTAAACAAGAATATTTACTGTACGCATTATGGCAGGAGGGACGCAGTGACTTCCAGTGTTCTTTGAAACATTTCCTTTCCCACGCCCCATGACCTCGGACGCCATACGGACGTGTAGTGGTCATACGCACACACTCAAGGCTAATTCATGGTGCCTTTTGTGAACCTTGCCGAAACAGCCCGACTGGCACCGCTGTCCAATATGTTATTCGGTTCGACATGTTGCGACCATGGGAAGGTCCTGATCGCATTTACTCCCTGAAGACACCTTGCGCAAAGTTTCGCCTGCACACAGAAGACGCTTCACTCACTTCTCGACTACAGAAGTGCACGGAGTGCCCTTATACAGAGTGTGCGACGACATCTGTATTACTGCAGTGTGTCGTCCTGGTATCACACCTACCTCAATGGCCTCTTCGTTGTACAGCGCTGATCGTGTGGATTTCGCTGACTAGCGCCTCATACACAAGAAAAAAGTGCTATTGACAAAGAACTTTCACTTTGCTTCGGAGATCGGCGTAGCTGCGATAAAGACTGTGGTTCCAGCAGATCAAGCTGAAGGCGTAACAGAAATGGGCCAGCTATGTAGAAGCTGCTTCAAGTACTTCACAGCAAAGGTGGCTGAATCACACGACGCACCAATGTTGCCCACATTTGAAAGAAAATCTAACAAGAACCTGCCATCAAAAGTAACATTAAGGGAAGTGGCTTCCACAACGGCCTAAAGCAGTTCATGACACGATCACTCTCATCCACCCGGAATGCTCTGCATAACTTACGTTACCTTCTTACCTTCGTTACCTTGTCTTCTTCGCTGTCAAATTGTTGTTATTCTGTGTACTCTAAATATGGTTCGATATGATCACCGTGGACAAATATATCTCTTATAAAGACGCAAGAGTATTCTAAAGCATTCTGTTCTTCACGGGCTCCCAGCACTTGCAAGGCATGTGTGTCATCCCGCAAAAAATGTGAGCACATATTGTTGCTCCACAATTTACATTCAGCGATTACAATACTATTATGAACGCAAGCGCTCAGAACGGTTTCAAATGATAGCAATTACTTTTTATGTGAAGACAGAAGTTGAGAGTCCCCTTGGAAAATTCGATTTTGCAACACGCGGGACACGGTGCCACGGCTTGAATGCGCTCCCCGTATAGGGCTGGCAAAAAATTCACAGTGCGCCTACCGATCGAGTCCGACTTTTGATTTTTCTTCTGTGCATAGTCTAAGGAACTACCTACAACATATAAAATTTTCGAGGAAAGTTTTTGGTGGGGTTTTTTAGATAAAGGCTTCCGAAATTCGTCATATTTTGGTGGTATGGTGTTACTGAAAGAGGTATCGCTTACTTTCCAGACAGATTAGAGCAACAAATTATACATCATTCGATAGCCACATGAATGACAAACTAAACGGCATAAAGCTCAATATTATCCGTTTTGTACATCGTCCGCAAAGCTGCAGTGAATATGGTGTTTTTCGGCACTTTGAGTGAACTTTGATATTTTTTTGCAGACAAACAAAAACAGGTACAGCACTGCCAACGAAGGATCCTATTGTGCCCTAAGTGGTCTAAAGCCAGATCAAGAAATTTCTATAACGCGACAAGAAATAGCCTTGTAGCGAACGCACAAACCCGCGCGCGACGACATCGTCTTATGAGAGGCAGTTTTTTCCTCCTCTCCTACTTCCCGAACCGTGCAGCGCAGAGAATTCGGAAAGTGTTTATTTCTCCTAACTCACCGATGGCTTCAACATATATTTTTTTCCCGTTCATTCGATACATCAAGTGTACCGGATTGTTCGATTTGAGATGGAAGTTGTTCATGCGCAGTGTTGCGGATTTGAATCCATGGATTTGATTTAAATCCGGATTTAAATCCACCGGAGGGCTGGCGGATTTGATTTGCGCAAAAAAAATATGAGAAGGATTTGGATTGAATCGCATTTTCCACTAATGATTTGGATTTGGATTCAATCGCATTTTGCACCAATGATTTCGATTTGGATTGAATCGTCCCTTTTTCAGCGGATTTGTGCGTGGATTTCGCCAAGCTCCCTCACAAGATGCATGGATTTGAAAGTGAGCGAAGCGCCGTTTCGCATTCTACGCGAATTGATGTGACCTGGTCTGAAATCTGCACACGCACTAGCAGCGTCCTTTCCCCAGAGCGACAGGAGTAGCCGTTTTGTTCCAATCACTTCCCCTCACCGCACCGAGGGAACACCAGGTGCAGTTCTTTGAACGCAGTTAACGTTATTCTGTCAATTGGACCGCACCTTTCCCGTGGACCTCTAGCTGAGTCTTCAAGCACGACCCGTTTCAAGCTTGCCAAATCATGTCGCGAAATTCTTGGTCTTCGCCATCATATTGAACGCATATATAGGTGCACGCATTCAAGAAAAAGAAAGTAAAAACGAACAATAAATATATCACATACTACCATTACCTGATTTCAGGAAGGCAAGCCTTTCCTACTCCCACGGCCAATCATGGCAAGAAGTGCCACTCTTCCTCGCATACCCCCGTTTTTTTCTTCCTTGATTACAACAGTCTGTACTGCGCGAGGAAAATTTTTACAAAGCCCCGAAACGTCAGCATTAAAATAGACCCATGGGCTACATGTTTAGTATACGTATTCGTAACATGTCCCACGATTTATTGACGATCCATTAAATTGTGACCCCCAGGGTACCGTAACCAACGACCTGTGGTCTTTTGAGTACTGATGGTAGAAATCGACGCAGGCGTGTGTTTTTGGGCGTAGCTGAGCCTAGGCCCGCGATAGGAATTCCTTCACTCAGGCGTGTTCGCCAGGTGCTAAATGACGAGGAGGTTCCTGACCCAAAATCCGCTTTTGCGAAGGTGTACCATACCTACCAACTCCACACTGTTCATGCCCTAGTCAACACCAACACGATACATGATTATGGAGATGGGGGTTGTGCACCGCCCCTCCCAGAGTGAGCCAGTCATCTACGATTCAATACAGTTTTATCAGTATCACTTTTTCTATTTTGGTGTAACACAAAAATTTAACTTAACGAATTTAACGAATAGACCTCTACCCGAGAGACGTCATCGTGACGTTGGTAGACAGACTGAAACCGAAACAAATCGGAAGGGGAGGGCTGGGTTCCACGAATGGGCACTTGTTCGCCGCCTCCTATTGAAAGAAAAGTAGGACCGAAGGTCGCGTCCCTTCCAGGGACCATAGTAATCCCCTCAAGACCGTGCCTTTCGGGCGCGACGTTGTTCGCCTCTAGCTTCGAGCGTAGTTTAACTCTACCGAATTGGTGGCGCTGTCGAAAACTATGACGTCATTTGTTTACAAACAGGGAGAGGTCTATTACGTGTTGGCAATAGAAAGTGCGGCTGATTTTCGATAAAGTTTTACTATTTTCTTTCTGGATGCCTTCAACTCAACTCTCATCATTCATTCATTACATGTATTTTCGTTGGGTTTCCCTTTGCGTCCCTCTTCCGCTGGCATTGCGCAGTTCCGCGCGGCGGACTGGCCAGCTGTCGGCTACGCGCCGGCGAGGAGAGCCGTCTGAGCCAACGGGGAATTAAATGACGGAGGACGAGTTTTTTCCGTGAGGAGGAATCTCATGCTATCACACTGCAGGCCGACGCAGCTCTGGGCTCGTGCAATGGTCGGGACTGCCTAGCTCGGGGGAAGTACTTTTGCCCTCCAAAACGCGGCCGGTGTTAGCTTCCAGCTAATCGTACGGCGGCTGGTCGTGCCTGAAATACAACATCCACATCCAACGATCCGAAATGGCTGCGCGTCTTCAACCTTTAAGGTCAACAACAACTCGCCAAATTGCTCCCCCAATCGCTCCCCCCAAAATGTCAGTTTATACATTGAATTTCCCTCTCCCCCACTACGCGCTCCGACAAAGAAACCCCCCCCCCCCCCCAAACCGAGCGTCTGGATCTGCCACTGACACAGGCTGATACGTGGTGACTGATAGTCTGGCACACGCCGAGCAGGCGTAACCGAAAATGTATTTCTAAACTAAAAAAATTGCCCTAATATATGAATAAAATTTCGGCCAGCGGATTGATAGGTTGGCACTTTATATCCTCGTCAATCAGACGAAATTTATTGCTCTTTGTGCCACGTCACGCTGTTATTTAAGCGTCGTATAGTGAATACGTGCAGTATTAATAATTTGTAGACAGGTTATAGGTCTAGTAATGCTACTGCATGAATTTTGGCTCCCGGATTTGTCAAAAGATTCGATAAATCCGGATTTAAAAGCGGATTTGATTTAGGTCCGGAAAAACAAATCTGGATTTAAAAGGATTTGATTTAACGTGTCAAAATTAAATCCGGACTTGATTTGGATTTGATTTACTACCTTCAGAAAAAAATGCGGATTTGATTTAAATACGATTTGAGCGGCCGAATCCGCAACACTGGTTCATGGAAGGAAGCACAGCCATTATACCAGTCTACCCCTGTGCACATGCACTGTTTTTGTATAACATAAACCCCAGAGACCAGGGAACACGAAGGGACAGACACAAAAACTATTTGTGTGTTGTACATTTTTTCATGGTTTGATTCACCATTACATGAGGATCATTGTCCGGAAATGAGGGTCACCACCAGAAACTGATATAGAGAATCCAAAACACATTGAAAAATGAAAATTGTATACTTAGATGAAGGTCAGATAGTTCACACAGAAAGTATCCTATAGCTCTAGGGTTTTAATTAAGGAGAGTCATGCAATTCAAGTGATTGTATAAAAACATTTCTTTTTGACGCAATGTCTGTATAATCTCAAAGTCGGCGTATCCTTGTATTTCCATACCTTGTGTTTAGATTTTTATCATAACTTTTTATTTGTTCGTTCTTCTTGTCTGATGCAATTTGACCATGAACATATTAAATATGTACCGTGTTACATTTTTAAGTGCTTATGTTATCTTGTTCATTTTTTTATGCAAGCCTTTTAGCCCCATAATTTTATCGGGTTGTATAAAATAAAACTTTTATTTTTTCAGAGACTGTATGATGTGCAACCTATGTCATATTTGAATGTCGGTCCTAGATTTGTGTGCAGATTGCCAGGGTTCCCAATATAATTTCTCAGTGTTAATTTAGTCATGTATAATATTTTAATCTCAATCATATTTCATAACTATAATGTATATGCTGAAATGTATATAGTAAATGTTCTTTTTTCGAGGTCTCCCCAATAATTCCTTCAAGGGAATTAAATATATGCTATGAAGAGTTAACTCTCTCATGCTTCTGACTTTCTCGTCATCAGTGACAAAAATTAATCACACCACCTACCTTCCACGATTGCAAGATAATTTGACACACTGCAGTCCAAGCACTAGGTTGCTTTCTTTTTTCCCACTTGCCATTGTAGTGGAAATATATGTATTTGTGGTGGATCCCAGAAAGTCCACTTGAACTCAACTCAAACCACATTGATTAAAACCATTTGCACCAAAGTGGGACTAAACTCCTCCGAGTGGAACTTGGCCAAAACCACTTTATCACCAAAATGTAGCCACATTGGACTGACAAAAGGGCAAGGGTGCAGGCCAGCTGGTACATGGTGAAAAAATTGGAACCCGAGAAAGGGAGACAAATGGGA
Source organism: Ornithodoros turicata (assembly GCF_037126465.1). NCBI lineage: Eukaryota > Metazoa > Arthropoda > Arachnida > Ixodida > Argasidae > Ornithodoros > Ornithodoros turicata. Next base: position 95,482,071 of record NC_088201.1, on the reverse strand, counting down.
GAGAGATAAAGGGAGAGAAAGCGATTCGAGAACCTGTCGTGCCGTCCCTCCTCTGTCCCTTTCTCGGGTTCCAATTTTTTCACATTGGACTGAAGTGGACCATGTCAAGTCCACTTGCTGGCAAAATGAAACCAGTTCATTCCTTCATAGCATCCACATTCTATTCAAGTGGAGCAGGAATGGAACCATTTGGGAACTAAGCGTGCTTAGTGGTTCCCTACTGGAACCACTTGACTCTGAAGTGGGACCAGTTCAGTCCACTTCATACCACTTTGGTAGTCAAGTGGATCCAGTTGGGGTTCCAGTTCAAATTTCCGCCTGGATCGGAGTGCGCTATGTAAGCCTATGTTAAATACAACGACGACGACGTAGAGGCCATACTGCCGGTCTCCAAAATCAAAAACTTCCATCCCAAGGATATAAACGATGTCGACGCGTCCCCAAGGGAGGCTTTTTGGACCGATGGTTCTTAGCAGGGCTACTATAGTGCACGAGTGGTGTTCTTGGGAGGTGAGTCCTGCTAATATGTGTTTCACCGTACGTAGGGGCACGTCGTACCGGCTTGTGTATCAAACACTATTTGCAATCACGAAGCCAGCCTTTGTTTGTGTTAGACTTGTACAAGATATTCAAAGAAAGTATTTAGTAAGTTTAGGGCACAAAAAGTAATTGAGCAATTATGAGCATTTAGGCATACTATTTTTCAGTGTTACCTATAGTCAGTCATTTCAGAGAAAACATTACGTACAAATCACACACAGATGCTTCTCCAACACCTTTCATTTTCCCACAGTAACCAAGGAGCAGCTCCTTGCAATGCTAACAGGGCTACGAAAGCCAATACCTGTCATTTTTTAGGAAGAACTCTTTGACGACCAGCCAAGCCAGGTATGCTGCGTGAAAAGCACCTTTCCCTCACAAGTATAATAAGCTTGTAATGTAAAAAATATACCATTTTAATGCACTATGTTCTTCACAGCAATCTCAGGCAAAATCTTCAAAAGTCAGCCCGGCAAACGCTCGTACAGCGCAACAAGGGCGTGAGGGAAATCCTGAGACGTAATGCTCATGATGAGGAGCTTGTGCCTAAAACACTGCTTGACAAATCACATGAAGAGGTTGCTAACCTCAGGAAGGAGGTGAATCAACTCCGAAGCGACATTCGACGCGAAAGGGAGATAGGCCATCCTCTCCAAGAAACTCTTCTGGAGAAGATAGGTAATGATGTCTCTCCTAACCGTTTTACATAACATTCACATGTACGATTCAGTGCACATTTACAGCCATATATTGCTATGTAAAGGTGGTCGAATGTGTTACAGTGGATAACTGCCACCTCATTAAGTTGCCACCTCGACTAAGTTAGCATGCACCGACCTCGGTGGCTCAGTTGATAGCGTGTTCCGCTAGTGCTCCCAAGGTTGCGGGTTCGAATCCTACTGAGGACGCCAGAAAACTCGGTGGCGGGGTACAAGTTGCTTTGACATGCCGTCTTCCGCGAGGGACGTTAAATATGGCGTGCCATGTGTTGAGATTTTAGTGAACGTTAAAGAACCATCAGGGGGGCAAAATTAATTCACAGACCGACCACTGTTCTGTCGGATCATAATCATTTCGCAACATAAAGCGACAAATTATTATTAAGTGGAATGTTCTTTTTATTTTATATGCTAGATGCTGTATGCCGGTGGCGCGAGCAGTGTATGCATGGCAGAAGTCAATTTCCCGTAATCCCTGAACCATGTTCAGGAACATTCACAGACCTGCAGAGCGCATTGAGATGTGTAAATGAAGATGGCTTACATGAACCAATATGTTTCAACACTTCTTGTTCATATTGTGATTTTTGTAGTTACTGTGTGCCTGAGAGCACGGTGTGACCAGTACATGTGCTCTGTTTCAGAACCAAATGCTCCAGGAGCAGCGTATCTTCACGCTTCCAACCCTGCTGGACCAGCATCACAGTGCTGGAACACTTGAGCAGGTCATACTAATAACAGTTTGTCTGCTTACACCAGACAGCTGTAATTCAGTTAAGGGAGAGTCAAAACTAAACTCATTCTCAAATGCAACTGGTACTGGCTTAACTAGAAAGCTTAAGAAGCCGAGCTGTTTCGTAGTCCTTAATGAAAGTGATAAAAACCCGCCGCAGGGAAAATAAAAACAGGTGACATAATGCTTTTGACGGTGTTTAACATTGTGGCTATGCAGCAGGCTTAGGACTGTGTTCTGACGTCTTTTTATGTTCCCCTGCACTGGTATTTTATGGCTTTTATTATGGGCTACAAGTCAGCTCGGTTTCTTCGCTTTCTAACCTTGTGCCTATCCAAGCGGGGTTAGGGCTGTGTTCTGACATCTCTTTCGATGTTCCCCTGCAATGACATTTGATGACTTTTATTATGGGCTAGAAGTCAGCTCGGTTTCTTCGCTTTTTAACCTTGTGTCTATCCAAGCGGGCTTAGGGCTGTGTTCTGCCGTCACTTTTTAGGTTCCCCTGCACTGGGATTTTATGGCTTTTACGAGGGGCGTTCAAGTCAAACCGGGACTTTTAATTTTTCGCAAAAGTAAAATGAACTTGGACGCAAGAAATTACTTTTATTTTTCAACGTAATCTCCAGCTGCACTAATGCACTTGTCCCGGCGTTTCACGAGGGCTTGGATGCCAGCAGTATGCTGCCAAAAACAAATGCCAAACAGATGCCAAAAACAGTAAAAAACAGCATCATAAAAAATGCTATAAGAAAGGCGTTAGACAACTCCTGTTGTCATGAGATCATGAAGAGCGTCCGTCAGCAGATATTCAGACTTGAGAAGTCAGGGTATCCCGATATTATGCTTTACTATTCATGTAATCATGTCCTGGCGGAGGTCGTTCAAAGAAAAACCAAAGAAATAGAATTAGAGAAGGATGTTCCCTTATGTGCATACTGCGTCACACAGGTTGAAAAAGCTAGAGAGAAAGTATGGGGTCAACGTGGTTTTCAGGAAAGGGGGCGCGGTGGCATCACTTCCGAGGAAAGTCAATATTTCAGAAGAATTTGAATGTACAATAAAACACAAAACTAGGTTCACCGGTTGCAAACGGAATGTCGTGTACAAAATACCTTTAGGTTGCAAGAAATATTACATTGGGCAAACGCAGAGATGCGTCAACGTCAGGTCGCAGGAGCATGCCAGGTCGAGCTCCCAATATTCAACTTTAAAAGATCACGTAAAAGATTGCGATGGTTGCAAAAAAACAGCCCCCAGATTATCGCGGAACGCAAATTCTTTTTCGCGGGCACAGAAGAGGGAAGCTTCTGTAGCAGCCACACTGCCAGCGATACCGCCAGCGCCTCTGGCGCACGGGGCGCGAGAAATAAATCTCGGGCCAGTCCGGTTCTGGCTTCCGACAGAACAGCAACCAGTTCTCCGTCTCCTTTCCTCCCAACCGCTACAACTGGTGACCCGAACGTGGGCCTTACCCTTACCATCATGTCTACAGAAGACGGTGACCCCAATTTGACACCACTAACCGCCCCCTTCAGCCGGGTTCGACAGCCCGCCACCGTCACCGCTGTCACAGTCAAGCTCCCACCCTTTTGGGTTAGGAACCCTGCGACCTGGTTCATACAAGCCGAAGCCCAGTTCCATCTGGCCGGCATTACTGCACAATCCACCAAGTTCTATCATGTCATTTCCGCGCTTTCCTCATCTGCGGCTGAGGAGGTTTACGACATCATTGCTTCGCCTCCCTTGGACATCCCGTACGACAAACTAAAGGCTGCCCTGCTGAAGCGAACGACCTGCTCGGGCCGCGCGCGCCTTCAACAACTACTATCGGCCGAAGAGCTCGTCGACCGACGCCCTACACAACTGTTGCGCCGTATGAAGCAACTACTCGGCGACGGAGCATCATCAACCAGTGACAGTTTTATCCGGGAGCTGTTCCTACAAAGACTCCCGCGGAACGTTCAGATGGTTCTCGCCGCAACCTCGAACCTATCCACAGACGAGCTAGCCACTCCCGCTGACGCTGTCATGGAAGTGGCCCCACCGACTCTAATGAATGTAGACGTACCACCTCTGATTCCTCCTGCTCCCATGTCTGCTCAAGCACATTCGCATGATCGTTCTCCATGCTTGTCTGCCATGGAAAACCTTACGCAACAGGTGAACAGCCTCACCCACATGGTCTCTCGGCTAGCCACGCGAAGCCGTTCACCCAGTCCCCGTCGCTACCGCCGTCAGTCGCGCTCTTCCCGCGGCCGCCGCTTCTCAAGCCCCCAGGCGAACGGGATGTGCTGGTACCGTAAGCGGTTCGGCGCCGAGGCCCGACATTGTTTTAAACCGTGCTCGTGGGCGGGAAACGCCCCGCCCAGCCACTAATGGCGACAGGTAGACAGGGCTTTGCGGAAAGTCGCCTCTTCCACGTCGTAGACCGTGTGTCCGGCAGACTTCCTCACAGACACCGGTGCCGACGTAAGCGTGCTGCCCGCCACTAAAGTTCATCGACGCCATCAGCCCTGCTTCACATTGAAGGCCGCGAACGCTTCGACTATCCCTGTATACGGCCAACAATCCTTGACCCTTAATCTCGGCCTCCGAAGGGACTTCCGTTGGCTGTTCCACGTCGCCGACGTTTCCCAAGCTATCATAGGTGCCGATTTCCTCACGCAATTTCGGCTTCTCGTCGACGTCTCTCGGAAGCGCCTTCTCGATTCTACCACCAGTCTTTACGTTCACGGAATTCGAAGTCTCATACCACCCTACCACACATCATCGTTCTGCGCACCTCAGTCAGCCTATTCGGCGATCCTCGAGGACTTTCCAGAGCTAACGAAACCACCGGACTCGACTCGTCCTGTTAAGCATGACATTGTGCACCATGTCATTACCCATGGCCCACAAGTCCACTTTCGTCCGCGCCGACTCGCCCCCGAAAAATACACTATCGCTAAGGCGGAGTTACCTCGGCATTATCCGCCCATCCAGCAGCAACTGGGCCTCACCATTACACATGGTGCCCAAGCAAACTGGTGACTGGCGTCCTTGCGGCGACTACCGCGCTCTGAATCGTGCCACGGTACTCGACCGCTACCCTGTACCGAATATCCTCGACTTCGCCGCAAACATTGCGAACGCCACCATCTTTTCAAAAATCGACCTCGTTCGCGCCCATCATCAAATACTTATTGCTGAAGAGGACATCGCGAAAACAGCCATTGTCACACCCTTTGGGCTCTACGAATTCCTGCGCATGTCTTTCGGATTAAAAAATGCCGCGCAGACTTTCCAGCGCTTCATAGATTCTAGCATCCGAGGCCTTCCATTCCTCTACGCGTATATAGACGATCTTCCAGTTGCCAGCACCACCGCCGAAGAACATGCCGAGCACCTGCGAACACTCTTCTCCCGCCTTCAGGATAACGGCATCGTCATCAATGCCGCCAAAAGTGAATTCGGAGTACCGGAACTCGATTTCTTGGGCCATCGCATAAACCAACATGGCAATTTTCCTTTACCGTCCAAGGTCGCTGCGATTCGGGATTTTCCTCGCCCGACTTCAGTTACGCAGCTCCGACGATTCCTTGGCTTCGTAAATTTTTACAGGCGTTTTCTGCCCTGGTGTGCTGCCACATTGGCTCCCCTCGAAGCCCTGCTCACTTCAGGCAAGCGGACCCCTTCAGCCTTCCAATGGACTCCTGACGCCCTTGCCGCTTTCGACAAGATCAAACAAGACATCGCCGACGCCACCCTTCTCATTCATCCTCGGCACGATGCACCTACCTGCATAATGGTGAATGCGTCCAGTGTTGCCGTCGGCGCGGTCCTCCAGCACCGTGTATCTTCTGTCTGGAAGCCAATCGATTTTTTTTCGCGGAAGGTGAAGACCCCCGAGACACGTTACAGCACGTTCGGCCGGGAATTTCTCGCAATCTTCCTCTCCGTGAAGCATTTCAGACATTTCCTGGAAGGCCGCCCTTTTACCGTTTACAGTGACCACAAGCACTTACCTACGCCTTCTCATCGTCTGGAACCGGATACACCCCACGCGAAATCCGGCACCTAGCTTTCATTTCCGAATTCACGACAGACATACAGCACGTAAGCGGCATCAACAATCCTGTAGCCGACGCCCTGAGTCGCTTGTGCTGCGTGGACTCAGCCCAGGACCCCTCATCAACTGTTCTCTCACTCGACCTGCTTATATCCGCGCAGTCAACCGATGAAGACCTGGCCGCGCTCCGTTCAAACGGCAACACCAGCCTCAAGCTCGAAGAGATTCACCTTCCTGGCACGGCACGCCCCGTAACTTGTGACACGTCTCAGGGCAGTCCTCGTCCATTCGTCCCTCTACCACTCCGGCGACCGATATTCAACCATTTTCACGCCCTATTCCACTCTGGCGTGCGCGCTTCACAAAAACTAATCGGGTCACGTTACGTTTGGACCAGGATGAACGCGGACATCAGGCCTTGGGTGCGATCTTGCGTGCCTTGTCAACTCACCAAGAACCAGCGGCACACTAGACCTGCCCCCGCATCCTTCCTGCCTCCGGATCATCGGTTTGATCACATCCACATCGATTTCGTCGGACCCCTCCCACCCTGCCAGGGCCACAAATCATCGACCGGTACACCCGGTGGCCCGAGGTCGTTCCTGTCCTCGACTCGACAGCACCCACCGTCGCCACCGCCCTCATTAGTGCGTGGATCGCCCGCTTCGGTGCGCCATCAGTGATCACGATCGACCGTGGGCGCCAGTTCGAGTCCGCCCTGTTCGCGTCCCTGACCAACTCATTAGGCACCAGACCCATTCGAACAACGGCATACCATCGTGCCGCCAACGGACTCGTGGAGCGTTTCCACCGCCAACTCAAGGTTGCCCTACGCGCGAACAAAAGCACCCCATGGCCCGAGACACTTCCCATCGCGCTCCTCGGTATCCGAGCCGCATTTAAGCCTGACCTCGGCTGCACCGTCGCCGAGATGGTTTATGCGGCAACCTCGCCCCGTCCGGAGACCCTCTGCCCAACTCGACGCTAGACTACGTTTCTCGCCTTCGTCGTATCATGGCCAACCTCCGTCCCGCCCCCACCCACTCAGCACATTCCTCTTCCGGTTCCCGGCACCCAGACTTGAGCACATGCACCCACGTTTTTGTCCGTGTCGATGCCGTGAAGAAGCCGTCGCAGCCCTAATACACGGGACCATTTCCCGTCGTCCGGAAGGGCCCACATCACTTCACCATCTCGATAGACGGCCGGCAAGACACCATCTCGCTCCACCGACTGAAGCCGGCCTACCTCGAGCATTCATGCCCTCCACCCGCCCTCTCTGTTCAGAAGCTGGACGCCTGCTGCTCATCTCCGCTGCTTGCTAGGCCGACAGACCCACCTCCGGCCACTCGCCACGTCGTATGGTCCCCGACGCTTGCTCACTATCACTGCTATCCCTCTCTGCCTCCAGCAGAGCGCTAGGGGGGGGGGGGGCTGTAGCAGCCACACTGCCAGCGACACCGCCAGCGCCTCTGGCGCACGGGGCGCGAGAAATAAATCTCGGGCCAGTCCGGTTCTGGCTTCCGACAGAACAGCAACCATTTCTCCGTCTCCTTTCCTGCCAACCGCTACACTTCTTTATCAGGAGGCTAGGTTCATTCGAGAGGAAGGGGATAATTGTGTTAGTATGGTATCCATTGATTTTACAAAGAAAATCGAAGAATTTATCAACGCACGAAACAACAGATAGGCAAGCAGATTTGGAAGAACTCGTTTCTGGTGCATATAGCGCTCGCTTTGGTCGGTTTTTGCGGAGTGAGAGGGGTGTCACGGGTTTGCTCGAAAAACGAAAAATAAACTTCACTTGGTTGCAGTTCAGTGCCGGTCCTTGTCTTTTTTTGCCTCTGTCCTCGTCCTACCCAGCACTGGGGGTTTTTAATTGTTTTTAATCCTTGGATGCCAGCAGCGTAGAAATCCTTACCGGCGCGTAGCAGCCATGATCGGACCACATTCTTGACCTCGTCGTCGCAGCCGATGTGGCAGCCCCCAAGGAACGCCTTCAGTGGACCGAAGAGATGGAAATGGCTGGGGGCGAGGTCTGGACTGTAAGGGTGATGTGGCAGCAAATCCGAGCCAGGCTCCTGTAAGGTGCCTGTCGTGAGATGTGCGGTATGCGGGCGTGCATTGTCCTGTAGGAGGAGGACTCCCTTGGTGATGTGGCCCGGTTTTCCGAAACTGGAGGTGTTCATGAATGATAGTGTTCAACGTTCCCACAGAAAGGTCGGTCTTTCGAGCCAGTTCGAGACATGTTATCCGTCGGTTCTTGAGGATCGGGCGCTCCACAAGTTGGATGTTCTCAGGCACTCTGACACTGGGCTCTGAGCCGTCTCGGCCGGGATCGTCCTGCACTGATGTGCAGCCGTCTGGGAACCGTTTGCACCACTCAAATGCTTTGCTGCGGCTAAATGTATCATGGCCATACTGAACCTGAAGTCTTCTGTGAATTTCAGATGACGTTACGCCTTCATTCACGAGAAACTTCATGACAATTCGCTGTTCGACGTGCGCGCTCACCTCGTTGTCGGCCATCTTGTCCAGCAGATGTCTTCTGTTTTGCACAAACTTTGGACCACCATGTGGTGAACGCGGTGGCCTGTCGCGTGTGAAAATTACGGAAAACAAGTAGCGCGAGCCATTTGTACACTCAGGAGACAGAAAGTCCCGGTTTGACTTGAACACCCCTCGTATTATGGGCTACAAGTCAACTCGGTTTCTTCGCTTTTTAACCTTGTGGCTATCCAAGCGGGCTTAGGGTGGTGTTCTGGCGTCTCTTTTTCATGTTACCCCGCACTGGATTTTTATCGCTTTCATTACTGGTCCCACATCTAACTTAAATCTTGAAGACGAATCTTTGATTTGAGTTACTTTTAACTTGTAACAGACACGTACTGGTATGAATATTGCACAGGAGCTGTGAGCTGTTGAACAGGAATTTGAGGAAGAGTTTGTGTGCACATACAAAATTGGTGCTATGAAGATATCTTTCTTGTGTTATCCTTCTTCATGTATTCATTTTTCATTTCATGAGAAACAGTTGTACATTGCTCCGTAGTACTTAGCTGCCTCTTGTATTGCAACTTAGCTGCCTCTTGTATTGCCTTGGATAATAGATCCAAGGCTGTAAAGTGCCAGAACCGCAGAGCCCGGGTGGAGTGAATGCTGCTACCGACAGTAGATGCGAGTCACAATCCATCACTGCTTGTGTGTCAGCGGAGCCGGAGGTAAGCACATGTGCCAATGTGACACCTTTTCCCAGACACGGGACACCCACGCACAGCTACACGTGGGGGTCAACTCTCCCCTGGCCACCCTACCGTAATTGCGGGAGAGCGCTATTGCGGCAACACTGCCGGGCGATGGTGGCGCCATTTTCCCTAAGCCGGGACAGGGAGAGATGCACGCCCGTCAGCGACCTTCGCTATGGCATATACGGTGCAACAAGGCCTTTCTTCGCGAGATGGCAGAGATGTGGGGGTCATAGGAATGTCGTGAGAGTCACACGGGCAAGGGGTTGCGAGTGCGACAGAAACGAATGATGTAGAATGAAGTGGGATCACCGCATCTGTGGCGACGTACATCTTGGCTGGTACAGTAGTGTCCGGTATAGGAGCTTCGTACAGAGCAGACCAGCAAGCGTGACTACTTCACCGGCGCAGTCAATGATAGGGGCATTGTCACACAAGAAGTCCCGACCAAGAATAACATCGTAGCAGCATCACTGAAGGACAGGAAACTCCACGGCATAGCGTACGCCTTGGATGGTCACACGGGATGTGCATCGACAAACATGCACAATTTTGTCATCGGCAGCGGGTTTTAAAACGGAACCTTAAAAGGCTGTGGTAACCTTGAGCAAACGGCGACATAACTTCAGCGTCATAATAGCAATAAGCAGCTCCGGTATCAATCAACGCACGTTCGGCATGACCATCGAGGGCTACAGCGAGGAGATTCCGGGGATGGGTGACACATTTGCAGTCCGCCCTCCTCCCATTGCGCCTACGGGTCTTCCTGTGTGGTGGCAGAGCGCTGTCGCACGAAACATCGTTGCGGGGACCGGCAAGGGTGAGGGGAGGAACAGCGTCGCCGTACAGGGGACGGTGAGGAGTTGGTGTATCTGGAAGCATCCTGGTCCCGATAAGGGCCATAGGGATGGGAGGGAGGATAAAAGGAGTCGAACTGTCGTAGGCTTAGGCCAGCGGTGGCGGAAACGGAGTTGAGAAGCCACGGCGACGTCAGCGACAAAAGCGCATCATATGATCCCGGATGCGGCAATAGAAACGCGTGCGGGTTTCGATGGGCCGTTGATAGGCAGGACCCGTAGGTGGTGCCGTGAAAGTCGAACGGTGTAGCCGAGCAGTCACCGGAGCGATGGCGGAATAGGTGCCAGTTGCGGTGGCTGCCGGTGGCTGCCGTACGCACAACGTCAGCGTAAGTCGGGCGAGGGCAGGAACTCTGTGGCGGGGAGGGAGTAAAAGCTGTGGACATATTCTTCCGCACTATGTCGCGTAGCGTTAGGGACGCACCAGCAGAAGTAAGCACTGACAGTATAAGTCAGACTGGAGATACCGGTGCTGTGGGGAAACAGCAAGGTGGCGACTGGGACGCTCGCGATAATTCCTCCCGGGTGATTTCACGTACGAGAGTCCTGAAGTCCGGATGCTCAGACTGCGCGACCGACATGGTTGGGGATGGCGAGGGCGTGATGGACGCAACAAGGCGAATGCGCAAGGTCTTTGCGCGTTGGAGACTGCGGCAAATCGTGAAGGCCTCCTCAAGGCAGGTGATTTCGTTACCAGCAGCTGAACTACGTCCTCAGCAACGCCTTTCAGGACATGTTGGAGCTTATCACTTTCGTCCATTCGAGGATTGGTCTTGGCACAAACGTGGATAAAGTCTTCGATGTAGGAAGTGTCAGTTTCTCCAGGCCGTTGTGCCCGTTGCGATAACGCATGTACAGCATCTGCTTTCCTCTACGCTGAGCGGCCAAATAAGTCCCGTGACTTCCCGCAGAATACAGGCTAGCACATGAACTCCGATTCGTGGTTGAGAAACCATGTCTTTGCGAGGTCAGTTGGATAAAAGGCAAGGTTTTTGAGTTTCGTCTTATCATCCCAATTGTTGTGCCTGCTCACCCTCTCCTAGGCACTAATCCATTCCTCAATGTCGGCGGGGTCAGTAGTGTAGAGTGTGGGAGCGTCCTGTTGGCGAACGACTGGTGCTGCTGGAGAACCGGCAGCGGGCGTGTCCCACTGGGCCTCCACTGTCAGTACACGACCGGAGCATAGCTCCAGAGCGGTTAAGTTGAGCGTAACAAATTAAGGAAAGGGAAAGAGTCGCACCTCCACCAAATGTAATGTTTATTTTATAGATGCTAAGGATGGATCCAGAACAGAAGTCCGAGCGTAAGCTTGTAGCTTGTTGTAGTCACGAGCGTTGTCATCGGTTTCTTCCTCACATTATTTTCCTTTTTGATAATCGGCTTTCCAGGCACAGCAATCTTTTTGATTATCTTATGAGCTTTCGTCTGGAGCCCCAGTTGGGTACTTGAGTACTCAACGGGACAGCACAGGACGAAGTAGATAATTTGAAATGTCCTTAAAGTAAGGTACAATTAGGGCCCGAACGCCGAACGGTTTTTACAATCGCGGGATTTCTAGATATGCATTCTGGGATCCCGAGATGGGATTGGGATATTTTTGCAACTATCCCCAGGATGTCGCATAGGGCAGGATGTCGCAGGACTCGCATAGGACGGCCTTTTGTTTCCCCTTCCAACCGAAAGGAAAATAAAATATGGAATCAAATGGAATTGAATTGGCTGTATGCACATGCATTCACGCGATGAAAACTTACGATGCTGTGCGAGTTTTCTATAATCCCCAGCGCGTTTCCAATCATCATCATTAAAATACAGTTATGTTTTTCTGTCATCCCACGGAATTCCACTCATTCTAAAAAGAAAGCGCAAAAATGAAGAACTGCCCACGAGGCAAACGTTGTCGCATATTATATTGAGAATTTGCATCGTGCCGGAATATATCGACTTCGCATTGGAATGCGTCTGTTCTTGTCGTCTGCTACGAAATATCTTGCGAAATATCAGCGTGCTTGAGAAGACATGAAATTCAGCACTGGCAGTTACGCAGCAGCCCAATCAATGACGTTTCACGGATCTTCTGATGGCCTATTTTGCGGCATGTCGCATACATAGAATGGTGCGTTTCGCTCTTCCCCCCTATTACTCATCCACAATAACTGCTGTATTCTGGTCGGGAGCAGCAGAGCCTAGTTTCCTGAAAAGGCTCGCTGTATTTTCTAAGTTCACTTTCAAACATACTTATTCTTGGGTATCAAAAGAAGAAAAAGAGAGACTCTGCAAAGACGGATAGAAACAGATTCTCGCGATATATTGTGCAGCCTTATGTATCGGAAGTCTCTTTCTGATTTCGTAGCAGTTTTAATGCTACATGAGGGCTGTTCTGGGATTTTGCTTGCGTGGTTCACATGCACCAGCAGCTAACGTCTTTGTTGTGTGTCATGGACGACGAGGTTGGTTCGGTTTCGAATTGCAAATTATATATTTCGGGGAATGGGCGCTTAAAACCAAAAGTCGGTAAGATATCGTGATTTCCATTTCCCACACATTTTTGCGCACACTTCTGTAGAATGGCTCACAAGCATCACTGAATTCCATCGAAGTGAAGAAAAGAAGCGTCACTGACGAAATCAAGTATTTGATGTACTGGTCAATGGAAAGGTCAGGATGTTCCTGGTTTGACTTATTTGACAAAGATCGGTGCGAGTCCTGCTGAATGCACGTGACCGTTGTGGACGAAGCAAAGGGAAGAAAGCAGCTGAAAATAATATTTGAGAGCAACTTCCGAATAAGCTTTCTGTTGATTATTGTGGTTTGGAGGGAATCTCATCTGATGTGTTCGCATTTTCTGTTGCGTTTTGTCATCTTCTTTTGAAACTCTAAGGAACAGCAAATCCCGCAGTAGGTGGCCATGAACAAAGCGACCATTGGCAGAGGAGCACCTGCGAAATCAAACGTACTTTACTCATATCTCTTTCACTTTACTCCATGAGCTGCTACCACTAATGACCCCCAGTAGCAGCTCTACCACTGCACTCCAGCTCTAGAGAGTGTCCAAGCTAACGTGCACTCTAGTATAAAAAGCATGGTGCGTGAGAAAAGAATTAATTAGCTAGCTTTCTAATTATTTGTGTCCGAAATGTCAATAGGATAGTTGTAGAGCGTGTCGATAAACACCCATCACAATTGTTTCCTACGGCGTGCGCCTTGTGTGCAGGTTCCCCGTGTAAGAAAGAACGCACGCGAAATTCAAAAGTGTGCCACGTGACAGGAGCAGGGATTTCCCTACACCCCCCTCGGGTGGTGTACACCCTCCCTTCATTTTTGCAACACCCCCCCTGAAATTTCTCAGGTAACCCCACCCAGCTCGGCCACCAACACATTCTGGTAGTGAGTCCGGCGCAGCGAATTACATCCTGTACGGTCAAACTTTGGCTGTACCACATTCATGCAGCCGGATGATCATGGATGATCATCCGGAATTCATGGATGATCGTACCATGCATTTCTCCAAAATCATTTGAAAGTGACTGTTCAATGCATATATTCCGCGCTTATACAAGCAAAAAATGCGTGCGGGCACGCAAACTCAATGTGGATCATCAAGAACCATTTGCGCCCAACTCAATCAAGCGAAGCATTCTGCTTTAAGGTTTTCATCGTTGGCTGCTAGGCGTTCACTGAGCTTCATGAGACAATGTGCTAGGCTTTTTTCTTTGCCGGTCGTGTGATTATGCATATTAATGTTGAAATGCCATTCATAATGAATCTGTATTCTACTCTACTGTGTTCTAATGTAATAACGTGTACAAATAAAACGGGAAAGCTGTGCAGATATGTCACCATTGTGCCACGATTCTTTCCGTGTCTATGAAAAATTCCGTAAGTGGAACCTTCACCAAGCACCCCCCCCCCCTCCCTTGAAAGCTCGGCACCCCTCCAGCAGTGAATTTCTGGGGAAATCACTGGACAGGAGGCGAGCGCAGATACGCGCACGCCTCGAGTTCAGAACTCGCAAACGTACAGAAGAACTACTACATCCTACTACATAAAACTCAGCGGTTAGCCTGCTGACCATGTCATGTGTAACTTATTCATCCGAAATTAGAGTACTCATCCATGAGCTGGAGTCCATCCCAGAAGTACCTGATTGGAAAACTAAGTATACAGAATAAGTCTATACGATTTACCTTTAATATCCATGGTAATTCTACAAGCATTACGGCGTTAAAACAGCAAAAGAACATTGCACTTCTTGAGAATAGACGCTTAATCAAACGTTTGTCATTCATGCATATTATTCCACACAGAGTCCACATATTTAAGGCGGGCATGCTTTATCTCTGGCCGTGTTGATCATGTTTTTAAACTTCAGTCAACATTTGGATCTACCGAATATTTTCTCAACTCTCCTCTACAGTGTGGTATACGAGAATGGAATAGCTTACTTTCTCATATTGCTACTGTTACCAATTATGATGAATTTGTTACCTTGTGTGAAGTAGAGTTTTTGTTTAGTGCTCGAATGTAGGTTATGGGCGCATGTTTTAATGCCCCCCCCCTGATGTAATGCCTCTTCTGACGCTCTTCAGGTAAATAAATGAAATGGAATGTCGAGACTGGGAGGTACCCGGGTACGAATCCCGGTGTCGGCCGTGCTGTCTGGGGTTTTTCCTGCGTTTTCCTCAGACGCTTTCAGACATATGGCGGCACAGCTCCCTCAGAAGTCGGCCCAGGACACACATTACCACAGGACGCCAGTCGTGACGTTGCCCACGTCTGTGAGGCCGACAACGGCGTGTGCATTCACCTGCACCACCACCGCCACTACGACCGTTATGTGACAACAAGCTGCGAGGCGAACTTGAAGTCAGCGCCGACCCGGGGAGGGCTCAGTGCGCCATTCCTGTTGATAATTTATAACCTTTCAACAGGAATATAATTACCAATGCAACACCTTAATAATTTTTTAAGATTTTTAAATTTTTATTTAATAAGACTCTAAAAAAAGTCTCTCTCTCTAAAAATAAGAAATGAGTTTCGCTTTCGTTTACACAGTCCTTTCACGTCGAGAATATTGTACCAGTCCACAGGACAGCATTAGTGCGAACAGGTGCGATAGGTGCACGTTACCAAGATCACGCATTCGCAAGACGTTACATGGTATATTTCATTCCTGTTGATACTTTATCACTTTTCCCCGCTGTCCCCCACTCCTTCCTGCTGTCCTCTCTCCATCTGTTCCTGTCTTTACCCTGCTCAAAGCCACAGCTGCTTCGCAGCGCTAACACGTAAATAAAAAAAAACTTTATCACCTTTCAGCATGGTGTATCTAACCATCCCAGGATGCGTCTGCAGTTGTTGACGCACACCTGAATATCGCTTCTCCGCGGATAACAGATGTAGTAGTTCTTCTGTACGCGTGAGACCTGTGAGATCGAGGCCAGCGCGTCGATGGGATCGCCTGGTGAGACGTGGTTCACTTTTGAATATCGGGCGCGTTCTTTCTTACCAGGGGAAGAAAGTGCACGCAAGGCCTACGCTGTAAAAAAAACAATTGCGATGGCTGGTTCTCGACATGCTATGCAACTTTCCAGTTCACACCATGGCTCAACGACGAATAATTAAAAGTTAGCTAATAAAATGCGCTTAATTAATCAGGCACAATGGAAAAATACAGGTCATTAGAATAAGCGACTCCACGCAATTGTCTGCAGTCTTCATTCACTTATAACACACCTGCAGTTTTAGACACCGATGCACGTTTGCTTGGGCTCCCTCTGCACTTTGTTGTAACGCTATGTATATGTTGTAACAGCACTTACAAATAAGCTTGTTGAAAACTATAAAAGGTACTCTCCATCCTGTTGCTAAAAACATGTTGGACATGTACACAAGCAGGAACGAGGTCGTGTACAGGATCAACTGCAGTTGGCGCACCAAATTTGGAAAGCGGTCCTGCAATTATAAATCAGCATTCAGCGGCATAAATTTTATGTGACAGGATACTGTTCGCTGGAAAACACAAATTGTCATTGGTTTGTTGAGAAAAATGCTGCGGTTCATCACAATAGACTTATTCCGTTCGTCTGTATGAGTTATTCGTGCTGAAGCTCTCCTCTCCGTGGAATAAGGGCAATATACGAGTACATGCTGTTGAGATCTAGAACGCCCTAGTCTTGCAGGCAAAGGAGAAGCTTAGCACGTTACCCTATGGTTTACTGCCTCCTAAAACTGCATATCGTTTGATATCCCCCCATTCATATTTCTTGCTAGCCCCTGTTATAGGATGCTGCTTCACTGGGCCTTCGTTGAAGGAGACTATATAAGGGATGTAGGAGCCGCATGAACAAAACACGCCACTTTTGCGCTGCGCCACATCGAACAGTGCAACCCTTGAGAACGAGTTAGTTCGTTTTTAGAGTTTAAAACATTTGCTGGTTGATTTCTGTCGCATACACTGAACAACGGTTCATAATTTGCTGTTCTGACGTTTTACCAGTGCCTACGATTCCGCAGCTAGCTTGCTGTTTCAACTGACGGGTGGATGATATACGAGGGTCACCGGTAATTTCTTAGCGGCTGTGAAATGGTCAAGCGCTACGTATTTGTTATCGATGCATCGCCCGTTCAAAACAGTGTACCTTATGTTCAAGATACCTTTATCAGTCATTTTCTAGCACGTTCTTCCGTGATCTACAACGTTTCTTTCATCATGCACAGAAGCAATAACAAGGCTTCATTTTGTTGTACCTGATGGAACCATTTCTGCTAGTACTAATCGCAGGACCGAGCTGTGGCCTGGTTCGTACACTTTGCGGTAGGTCATGAGCTCTTCCGCGAAAAACGGACGGGCGAACCTCGAATAGTTGCGTCTGCGATAGCACACAGGCAGACTTCGGCTCCTGTCCACACATGGGGTCGAGAAGGCCACCGCAGGGAGAACAAATAGCAAAAAGCTCAACGAAGAAGACAGCATGAGCTTAGGCACGAAAGCAGGCTGACAATTCGACAGCACTAAGCAGAAAATGCAATACACAGGGTGTTTCACCTAAAGTGATAAAACATTGTAACTGGCGACATACTTGCCGGAGGATTGAGGGACTTTCGGCAATTACCCTCTGGTAACTTCTGCCGTCATTTAGGAAGGCTCTGGACAATTTTTAAATCAGGGCAATTTATTTATAACTTTGAAAACTGCGAAGCGAACATATGAAGTCATCCACGGATAACCACAGACCCAACAAAACTATGCACAGTATCGCAACAGAAATAGTCGGAACAATCCCGCTTTAGCCCCGCCTGCGTGATTGTCGCAAAAAAGAGCCCACGGAAGATGTGGGGAGAGGAGGAAGTGTTCCCGCCTCTTGTTTTACTTTTCTCTCCCTACTTTGACCTTGATGTTGGTGACAACCGTGTTATCACACAGAAGGTAAAACAAATAAAAGCGGGGTCACAGCGTCCTCTAGACGCACATTTTGCGCGCGCTTCTTTGCGAAAATCAAGCAGGCGGTGCTAAAGCGTAGTTTTTTGTTTTTTTTTTTTACTGTTTCTGTTGCGATGCTGATACTGATACGTTTTTGTTGGGTCTGTCGTTACCCGTGGACGACCTCATATTTCTGTAAAAAAAGTGAGTTTCGCTCGGGATTTTCAAAGTTCAATTGACAAAGATTCAAAATTGTCCACAGCCTTTCTCAATGGTGGCAAAAGTTTGCAGAAGGTAATTGCCGAAAGTCCCACGAGTACGTCGCCAATTAGAATTTTTTATCACTTTAGGTGAAACACTTGTAAGTTAGGTCACACCGTGTAGGAGTACATAAAGGAAAGGTTATGTAGTAGGTACAAACCTCGAGTTTTACACAGGATAATGTCCACAAGTTCAGCACGTTTAAAGCAGGGCACCATCTGAGTCAATGCTGAACTGGTGGACATCTGTTTGTGCAGAACTAAGTTCCATAAAAAGAAAATAGTAAATAGAAAGAAGTGGCAAGTACGGAACGATAAGTACTGCTGAGAATCTGTGGGCTTCGAGTATAAGTTGGTTGAATTAATGCCATTTTAGAACTTGACTTACACATCCAAGAAGGTCACAGTGGAGCCGGAGCATTAGGGGGTAAATTTAATATTGAGTGAATTTCGTTGAACCGGTTGATGAACGTTAGTAGGTCACTTTCAGGATAAGCCATATGATAAAAATATTGTCTAAAAATTGTTGTACACAACTGGTCTCACTACAGATCTTTCGAGAAATGATTTTTCGAGGGATGCCATGAAGATATTTACATAGTTTTCATAGTGCAGTTTCCTACCCAGAGCTGTCCCGTTAACATGCAGATAATGATTGTTTTCAAATTCAAAGTCATTGGAGGTCACAATAAGTGTAGGTCACAGCTTGGTGGCTACAGTCGGATCATATGACTGATCTGGTTGATTTTTGTATGCTGAAACTGCCGCTGCTACCATCTGCGTGGGGAATATTAGTGTAAAGGGACGAGACATCTAATGTTGTCAAGAGACGGCTTGAAGAAACGGTTACTTGCAATACAGTTTGAAGGAAATGGTTGGTATCTATGACATAGGAAGGTAGTTTAGGGGGTAGGCTTAAGATGGTGATCGACAAAAGACTATATATTTTCTGTAGAGTAGAGTTACAGGACACAATTGGTCTTCCTGGATTGCCTGGTTTATGTGTCTTAGCGAGCATGTCAAATCTGTTGGGTTTAGGATTTTTAGGAAATCAGTATCCTAAGAGGGCATCATAAATTTTCTTTGTAGTCTTTAGCCGTTTTAGTATTTAACAGATATCTATGGCAATTTCATCGGTGGGGCCAGATTTAAGAGGTTTGCAAAATTTGTTGATGGAGTGTGAAAGTCGTTGACGGAAAGAGTTGTTGATGGAGTCCTTCTGCATCATAATTTTGCATATCTATTATGACTGTGGCACATCCTTTATCAGCTCATTTCATAATGACACCTTCATTGCCTTCTAGCACAGACAAGCTTTCCTCTTCTTTTTTCGTGAAGTTGTGCAGAAATTTCCAATTGGTTGCGTTTTCCTAAGTACTGAAACTATCCCTCTGAACACCTTTGGTGTACATATCAGGACCTTTATCTCGGTTCGGGTTGTCGTAAAATTAGATTTTAAACGAAAAGGAGCTAGATTTGATTCCGCTTTGCCATGGAAGAAGGTGCAGGCGCTGCCGGAAGTTGTCAAGTTGTAGCTGACATTCATCGATTTGACTATTATTGGGACAAAATGATAATCCCTTGTCCAGGAGAGAGATTTCTGCAGGTCTAAGGTCACGAGGAGAAAGGCTCACCATAAAGTGACACACGTTTTCTAGTAGGGGCGGTGCTGGGGGCGGACGGGCTGTTGCTGTCTAATGGGGAATCGGGATGTAATTGTTTTTTGAAAAATAACCGGAGCTCTTTGGCTGCACGTAGAGCCTGAAAGTACTCAAACAATGCCAAGCCAGTACTGAATAGCTGTTAGGCTGAAACAGCTGGGTTTCAGTATTATGATAGATGTCTAGGCACAATGATATGCATGAAGGTCAAGAGAGTAATTGGCCCGGTACACACTGATTTTATGAAAATGACACAGCTGTGCAACCTAGCAATATTAGTCTGCCAATGCTTTAGATTGGGCAAGTTGGTGCATGCCAGAAAATATCGTAAAGTGCCGAATAAAGGAGACACAAGATGCACGAAGAGAAGACAGACGACAACGAGTGCACATTACTCATATGACAAGAATATGTTATGCCATTTTTCATAGCCTGGCAGTGCATGCTATTCATTTAGAGCTGCAGTCACCCTAGAACTGCAAACAGCATCATGTGGCACTTAAAGCTCACTTTCCCCAGGAACACACGGAGCTCCCCAGGTTATTCCAGGAAGGTCTCTTACACACAGGAATGGTATCCCTAGGACGTCCCCAAAAGATCCTCAATTTGTCAGAAAATTGTCAACATGAGACTCCACATATCATCCCAAACCTTCCCTGGCAAATCTCCCACCAACAATACATATGTAGTAAAGTATGGTTGAGGAGTACAACCGGATATAATATACTAGATCGTTTATTTATTTATTTTGTGAAGTGAGTGCACGTTTTTAGTACAAGTCAGTGTTTCTTTGTTGTTGTTGTTTCCTTTTTGAAACATGGCACCAGCTTTTCATTCGCGGTTTCTCATTTCTATTTGTTCAACATATTTCTCATAACAAACAATGAGTACCCAGTTTAAAAAGCGAAAAAGAAAATACAGATATATAAAAGATCCCTGAGCCACGAAGTCCAGCGAGCCCATGTAGAAATGGATATGCTACAGTGGCATTTCATTTCCAAGACACAAAAGATAGAACATACTGCTTGTCTTTCGAGCTTCCGTAAATACGGAAGTCCTTTTTGCAGCTAAGTCAAAATGCAGGATGGGGTGTCTAAGTTTAATTCGATTTCGTACACAAACAGCAATGAAGTGAGCAATTTCTTGGAGTATTGTATCACTATCGAGATAACGTCCGTGTTTCTTACTGGTTTGGTTTGAGGCACGCATCGAAAGTGAGACTTGGGTAGTGTAACACTATCGCTTTTCTGTCTCTTTTGCAATAAATGCTCCGTGTGATGTTCCAATACGGACTCTTCTCGGATGTTCATCCAAGGAGGCCACAATGAAATGTCTAGCAAAGTATATTTTATTGCACGTCAATCCACTGATCTCTATGTATAAAGGCTGGATCGCGCATAGGAGAGGGGCTCGTGGGAGAGAGGTGCGGCAGCCGGCCGTCATGTCGGAGGGCCGAATGGCGCCGGCCGCTCCCATAGGAAACAATGGGAAGCAATTTGATTTGGAACATTTATTGCGCTTTAAACGCTCCCACATTGCTGATTAGCACGCTAGGAATTAGGATTAGCTTAGGAGCTAGAGATTAGATTAGAGATTAGAGCTAGCTATTAGATTAGGAGCTAGGATTAGCACGCTTCTCAGGAATAAGTGTGCTGATGTATTGCAAACGTGCTTTAGCCGTGTTCCTGTAGTTTTTAATGGTAATTGCCTTCTTTTTCTTCTCCGCTGCCTGTGCTCCGAATAGGGGGTCGTAACTCGTAAGTGTCGTGCACAGGGAGCATACGCATGAAGGTGAATTCGGTGAATGTCAACCTATAAAATTAATTATTTTTGCTCAGAAAGGTTTCACACTGTTTGTTATTGTAAGGTACTTCCGCTTTTATATTTTTTCTTTGTTTTCGTTTGTTGTTCGGTTTTCGTGGGTTGTTCCGCGGTTTTCGTTCGTTATTGTGTTGTTTGGTGCTGTATGGTTCTCGTTTGCCTTTTACCGTTATCGTATGATGTTCAACGAGTGTCTCTGCGTGTGCTCTACAATAAGACCTCGATCCTTATTGTGAAAGGAATTTACCACATCACCACCAGCAATGGGGTGGAGTATCGCCCCTGCGATGAAACTCCCCATTCCTCATCATAAAATAACGTTATTGTCACGACTGTGTTGCAGTTCTTCAGCTGTGTATTTCAGTCAGTGTATTTCATTACAGAAATTCAAAGTGCTGTGCACGATGAGCATGCACACGCATGACTTATCACACACGCTGTAGGAACGACTGCACATAGAAGGTTAACACGGCAGGTTATTTACTTCCACCGTTCGTTCCTCACAAACTAAAAGAACAGTGGAAAAAAAATGGCACATTGGTGCAGGTTCTGCATCCGCTTCTTTGGCACAGCTGGGAGACTGTGAGGGGAACCCGTAGAGCACAAGCGCATTGGTAATAGAAAATACATGGTTTTGAGATTTATAGGAGCAGCCACACATACTTTGTTAGCACGTAATGGCACCAGCGAAGTAGCAATGCAAGCAAGTCGGAGTTGTCAGATGCATGCGATACAAATAAGCAGTTTTTTCCTCAAAATAAAGAGCTTACCTGTGAAAAATTATCCCTCTTTCTCTGTACGTGTGAAGTGTACTCAAAGCTGCAACAAACTGGCATGACATGCCCTTTAATTTGAAGGAAATTTTAAAAAATACGGGCAGTCCCGCTTGAACTAAATGCAGACGACAGGATGCGTTGGGCCCACCAATATGACGGCCGGTGACCACGCTGTGGAGCATACTATGCGCGATCCAGCGTATACTTTAGAGATCAGTGCGTCATACCAAGTACAGTCGTGGCTACTGTTAATCAATCTCCTGTTTCGGTGGCCTGGCTCTGATAAGTGATGTGATACCATTCCACCACCAGGCCATCCCAAAAATGACAACCGACCGGTTCAATACTGTTTTCACTGTTCCCCGATGGCCAAGCTCTTATCAGAGCGAGGCCGCGGAAACAGGAGGTTGGTTAACAGTGGCCACGACTGTATATGGACAGATTCCTTTCAAATCCATTAAATGGTATTTGTACCCGTATATCTGTTTGTATTTTATGTTAGCTGTCTGTTTTTTTGTGCCATTTATACAGGACCACTCCGTCTTTGGTTGAATTTGCTTATGAAACAAACCGGAAACTTTGTTACTGCAAGGAGGCAGATGTACGCAAACCTCACCCGCTCACCCATGTGTACACACATCTTCTCCCATATCACTTTTTCACGTAACACCTTATCTACGTTTCAGCTTCACCAATGATGCTATCGCTGGATTTTATTTAACTCAGAATTGGAGACTACGATTGAGCATTGTAAATCTTGAATAACTGAATTGTTGATCATTGTGCTACACATATATTTGGAGTAGAGTTCACCACTAGTTGGGTCCTCCTAGGACCCTCTTCGTTGTCAATATGTGACATGTAATTGTTATTATTAGTCACAAAAAAAGTCATACAATGGGTCTCTAGGTTCTCACAGTTTCTGGGGAAGGCCTAAGGCCTAAATAAGAATATCCAATACCAGTGCTTACACTCCCTTGTCCGTACCTCTATTGCACCCAAACTATCACGTCACATATATGTATACACAAAACCCCAAGAACACTCGAGTAGTAATAGGTGGGGTCCATTTGACCGATATTGCCACCAGGGCAGCGCCACCGTCGCGTCTGCGCCGACTTTTTCCAGCGCGCGGCAGTTCATTTTTCAATCTGCGCCGACTTTTTTCGCGACTTTTTCCCGTGCGCGGCAGGCGGCGCTCGGGTGGAGGGCTGCTGCGGTGGGTGGAGCGTGGCCGGAGGGTTGCGTGCGCGCTTACCCGTTCAGCCTGGGCCGACTTCTTTCATCATTTTTCAATCTGTGCCGAATTGAATCGCAATTTTTTTCCAGCTACAGCAGGTGTGCAGTAGGCGATTTACATGCAAAGGATAGCCATACACAAAAGTACAAGTGAAAATATATTTATTAAAGTCATTAGTGTCAGGAATTAGGTTATGACTCAGTGTGAAGGAGAAAAACTCAGCCAAAAAATCTGATGCAATAGCATTGAAGGGGTATTTTATTAGTGATAATCACGCAAGTTTTCAATTAAGCAGAAGGAGTAGCACATTTTATTCAAAGAAAATATTTTTAATCAATACGATTACAATCAAATTAAAAGTTTTAATATAAAAAGTCTAACATGACCAACCATAGCGGAGTTTTAATTACAATGTTCTGATATGTAGCTTCATGCGCAACAGCTAGTATTCCATTATGACACATTTAATCAAAGAATATATTTGTAATCAATATGATTACAACCAAAATTAAAAGTTTTATTATAAAAAGTCCAATATTCCTATACATGAGAACCATCAGTGCAATAGCGGGAAGTTCTGACAGATGTATGTGAACAGCAGAGAACCTGGAAGACCATGGGACACGAACACAAGAGGAAATAAAATCTATAACAATACATTGGTTAATCAAAACAACAGAGGAGGGGACTATCATTTTAAATATCATAAAATCATTATCCTGACTTCCACAATACAATTTTCGTTCTAAGAGACACTACAAACCTTACTTTGGTTTATGAATTCAATACAGAAAATACATTAAAAAATGAACTTCACTGCGTAGCGCGCTCATAGTCAACAACCAGAACAAAGAACGACACGAACACAAGAGGAAATAAAATCTATACCAATACAAAGAAGATATTCCACTTCACCACATAGCACACTACTAGCCAACAAACAGAATAAAGAATGACAAGAACACAAGAGGAAATAAAATCTATACCACTACAAAGAAGATATTCCACTTCACCACATAGCACGCTCCTAGCCAACAACCAGATCTAATGATATCTACCCTGATTTGTTGAAGACGGGTGCCGATAGATGTATGGAAGACCGCGGAATACGAACGACAAGAACACAGGAGGAAATAAAATCTACACCACTACAAAGAAGTTATTCTTAATCAAAACAACATAGTAATCTATCATTCAAAAAATCAGAAGAAAAATCAAACTCATCAGAAAATTAATATTCCTTTATGTGAGAACCATCAGTGCAATAGCGGGAAGTTCTGACAGATGTACGTGAACAGCAGAGAACCTGGAAGACCATGGGACACGAACACAAGAGGAAATAAAATCTATAACAATACATTGGTTAATCAAAACAACAGAGGAGGAGACTATCATTTTAAATATCATAAAATCATCCTCGTGACTTCCCCATACAATTTTCATTCTAAGAGACACTACAAACCTTACTTTGTTTTATGAATTCAACACAGAAAATATATTAAAAAATGAACTTCATCACATAGCACGCTCCTAGCCAACAATCAGCTCTAGTAATATCTGCACTGATTTGTTGAAGACGGGAGGCGTACACCTGACAGTTATGAACATTTTCGAGCGCAATAGGGAAGATTATTCCAACATTACACAATTAATCAATTTCTTATTAAGTAAACAACATAGACATACGGAAATAATGAGAAAAACGATCAACAGCTAATAGAGAACCAAAACACATCACATAAACAACAGACACATGCAGGAAAATAAATGAAAAATAATCTATCAAAACGATCAACATGCACGGATGAATGGCAGAGAAACACTTTGAACAGCACATGATGAATAATTTAATACAGCACAGAGCTAACGCTGAATAGCAGAGAAACAATCTAAACGGCGCATCTGCCAACGTGTAAACAACAGACAGGAAAATATTACTGAAACAGATAATAGAGAGCCAAAATCCAACACGTAAACAAGAGGTACACAAAGGATAAATAGTTGAAGAACAATCTAACAAAAACAAGAAACATGCACGGGTGAATAGTAGAGAAACACTCTAAACGGTGCATCTACCAACGGTAAACAACAGACACATGCAGGAAAATAATTGAAAAAGAATCAATCAAAACGATAAACATGCACGAATGAATAGCAGAGAAAGGCTTTGAACGATGCATCTGCCAACATGTAAACAACACACAGGAAAATAATAGCAAACATTACAATTTGAAATAATATATCTTTTGAACTATCATAAAATCAACCTTGCGAGCTAACAATATCCTACTCAGGCACTTACCTTGACAGAGGTTTCCAAACAAGCACCACAGCTTTACAATAATTACAACCAGACTCGAGACATGGTGGGGTCACTCTCTCCCTCTATGCAGACCGGTGGGGTCACTCTCTCCATCTATACAGCCCAAAAAAGCGGGGAGCCTGTTGTCAATCTGCGAGGTGGGGAAATCCTCTCTCTTTTTCAAATTCTTTCCTCCAAAAAGGAAATATTCTTAGGACCAGTGTACAGAGGCGAAATTTTTTATTAATCGCAAATAGCCATTGGAATTATTCGATTCTAAAGAACACAATAAGAATTCTATCAAAAAAAAAAATCAAAGAATAGACTTTCTAAGCAAATGAGAAATATTATCGACGCAAACAATACCAAATGAGAAACGATGAATTTTATTGCATTTCAGATCAGACAAAACTATTAGGCATACATTATTCTCAACTCACAAATATCATTCGATTGAATATCTGAAGCAAAGAGAGAAAGTCAAATTTATTCAATGATAGAAACAATACTCATTCGAAAACGAGAATCAAATTTAATTACATCGTTTTATGTTAACTTTGCAATACACGCAGAAGTCGCAAACAACTCATCTGAAATGCAAATTATTGTGTTTGCTATAGCGGAAATCAACGCACACAACTTAAAAATACATTCCCAACTAGAAGAATATTTTTATTAATATCAATCGAGTGATCATCTGAAACAAAGTCAAAAGCAGTAATTAATTTAGGCAAACATTTTTTCATAATCACACAGCGCAAATATACATCACAGAAACATGTCTTTTTTCATTCAGGACCCACTAGTGGAAACGAAGTGAGAAAGTTCCCGTACACATTCGTTAAGGTTACGCCCGCAGGGAGTAGGGGAATCCAAACAATGGTCTAGGTATTCAAAGCCATAAAATTGCTCCTACAAGTCAAGTTAGGGAAGGAGGGTCTCTTGCGCTGTCTTGTACATAGAATCACTGAAAGCAAACGTTTTTCCTTTACACATCACATCTTTTTTGTAAATTGACTTTCATAATTCTAACGCCAGGTGGAAGATTATGAACCTGATAATAAAATTTTATTAAATAAAATTAGCACCAATATGATTTAATTAAATGTCGAGGCGTACTACAAAACAGAACAGACAATTGCTATACATTGAAGAGATGGACGGATTTTGTACTCGTTACCATACGTCATGGGAGGACCTGATAAAAAGCTGCTTCGAAAAGGAGGAGCCGCGAAACGATTCATTTATCGCTGCATTTCAATACGTCCTAGACATGGTCGTATTCGGAGATATGGCACAAATTATGGAATTCAAGATGCGAGAACTTGTATGCCGAATCTACAATAGTTATAAAAATATTTGCACGTCATCATCGGAAGGACCACTTGGGTTGATGGTGGAGTTTTTGAGGTTTGCTAACGAAGAATTGAAATACACTAGACCAAATGTAATTGTAATCATTGCAATGGGTATTGCATTAATCAAGAAAGCAATCAGATCAAATTATCATATACAAGCAGTCTATATCGCACGATTCATTACGGATTTGTTGAAATTACACCTAACGGTTGAAATGGAAAGTACATAAAAAATCTTATCACGTGATATATTCCACTAGAGCCTCTACACATTTATTTTATTCTACCAGTCAAGGATGTCGAATGAACAGAAGTTCAATATTGTCGTGCAAGGTCTGATGTATCATCACTTATTGAAACTCAACAAACATATCAATTGTGGTGGGCCACCGGACGATTTTCATCTAATACTCTCTTGTACGCCATTGAAGAATCTTCATACAAAGAAAGGAAGCATCAATAAGAGACTGTGCAAATTCGTCGCAACAAAGTGCAAGTTGTTGAAGCAATACAAACACGGCGACAACATATCACCTGCGTTAATCAACGCTGGATTCAAGCGCCCAATAATCAGAATAAATTACTTGATGTCTTCGGAATTCATCAATCAAGACAACAAACGAAAACTTCGGAGTTTGGAATAGAATTGTAATTTATCGAAATAAACAAGTGTATAATTGAAATAATAATTTTATTCTTTGTCATAATTCTAATGTATTCTACACAGCGCAACGAAAACAGCTTATGACTAGATTGAAGATTGCTAAGGAGACACTACATACAAGGATCTTCGCATGGAACCAGCGCTGGCAATCAAAGAGATTTTTTTACACGACCACACTCTATACAACACCGACACCCGAAGGAAAGAATTGTAGAAGAATCGATAATAGAAATTTAGAGGCATGTTACATCAATCTTTGTTTACAAAGAGGATCACTAATATCTTGCGAAAGCTTATTTTACGAATTAAATTGCACAGTGTATATATTTTCTCAGACTATTGGGCAGTTGACAATACTATATTGAAAGGAATCTATTATCAAATGACGCGATGCAAGTGATGGACATGCATGATGCGCTAACGGAGTCTACAATTCTAATCATCATAACATGCGGCACACAATTCCAATAAGATTTTGGGAGAATCGAATCACGCAACTGTCATCAGAAATGTTTAACCAATGAAGATGCGCACTATCCATAAGATATGTAATTATAATAAGTAAATATTCCTTTTGCAAACTTAACCAAAGCAGCACACATAAACGTAGCTCCAATTCACAGAACGCACCAGAGTTTTTTCATTAGCCATACTGAAAAAACTATGAGTCTACTCACTATGTCACGGCATATGAGGCACTACAAATGGGAAGGGCATACTTTAATTTTAGAAGATTTTAACTCATAATGAAACAAAACGCAAACTCCAACACTAAAGGTTCTTGTTTAAATTTTCAAAGTCAAAACTGTATACTCTTTCTTACAATTTTTTAATATATAGATTAAAAAGCTGTCTATATAGACACACATTGTATACAATATATTTGTTTGTACATTAATTGCTAAAAATTTATCAGATCACATTTCGGAGCAGTGGTGACTATTGGTAAGTGTTTAATTTGAACTGCTGCCGCAATTTACGAACTGAGTTGTAGAAAGTGTAATTTCACAGCTTTAGCTGGCTCAATTTGATACGCGAAGGTTTCAAGAACTCTTTCATGATGACAAAGAATTTAATCGAGTGTATTGATATTTTCTATATACTCTATAACGTAATGTGAATTCTCCATGACGCGGATAGTAAAAGTTAGGAATATTTTTCGAACGAAATGGTCATCCGCGTCGTCGAACCCGTTTCCGGAAGAAAGCAACACGCTCGCGTGCGGTACCGCGTTAACGCGTCGGGGTGCAGAATCGCGTTCGGTTTCGGAAGGGTGCCCGGGAAACGCTGCCCGGCGTGTTGCCGAAACGCATTCGACGACGCGGATGACCATTTCGTTCGAAAAATATTCCTAGCTTTTACTATCCGCGTTGTGTAGAATACATTAGAATTATGACAAAGAATACAATTATTATTTCAATTATACACTTGTTTATTTCGATAAATTACAATTCTATTCCAAACTCCGAAGTTTTCGTTTGTTGTCTTGATTGATGAATTCCGAAGACATCAAGTAATTTATTCTGATTATTGGGCGCTTGAATCCAGCGTTGATTAACGCAGGTGATATGTTGTCGCCGTGTTTGTATTGCTTCAACAACTTGCACTTTGTTGCGACGAATTTGCACAGTCTCTTATTGATGCTTCCTTTCTTTGTATGAAGATTCTTGAATGGCGTACAAGAGAGTATTAGATGAAAATCGTCCGGTGGCCCACCACAATTGATATGTTTGTTGAGTTTCAATAAGTGATGATACATCAGACCTTGCACGACAATATTGAACTTCTGTTCATTCGACATCCTTGACTGGTAGAATAAAATAAATGTGTAGAGGCTCTAGTGGAATATATCACGTGATAAGATTTTTATGTACTTTCCATTTCAACCGTTAGGTGTAATTTCAACAAATCCGTAATGAATCGTGCGATATAGACTGCTTGTATATGATAATTTGATCTGATTGCTTTCTTGATTAATGCAATACCCATTGCAATGATTACAATTACATTTGGTCTAGTGTATTTCAATTCTTCGTTAGCAAACCTCAAAAACTCCACCATCAACCCAAGTGGTCCTTCCGATGATGACGTGCAAATATTTTTATAACTATTGTAGATTCGGCATACAAGTTCTCGCATCTTGAATTCCATAATTTGTGCCATATCTCCGAATACGACCATGTCTAGGACGTATTGAAATGCAGCGATAAATGAATCGTTTCGCGGCTCCTCCTTTTCGAAGCAGCTTTTTATCAGGTCCTCCCATGACGTATGGTAACGAGTACAAAATCCGTCCATCTCTTCAATGTATAGCAATTGTCTGTTCTGTTTTGTAGTACGCCTCGACATTTAATTAAATCATATTGGTGCTAATTTTATTTAATAAAATTTTATTATCAGGTTCATAATCTCCCACCTGGCGTTAGAATTATGAAAGTCAATTTACAAAAAAGATGTGATGTGTAAAGGAAAAACGTTTGCTTTCAGTGATTCTATGTACAAGACAGCGCAAGAGACCCTCCTTCCCTAACTTGACTTGTAGGAGCGATTTTATGGCTTTGAATACCTAGACCATTGTTCGGATTCCCCTACTCCCTGCGGGCGTAACCTTAACGAATGTGTACGGGAACTCTCTCACTTCGTTTCCACTAGTGGGTCCTGAATGAAAAAAGACATGTTTCTGTGATGTATATTTGCGCTGTGTGATTATGAAAAAATGTTTGCCTAAATTAATTACTGCTTTTGACTTTGTTTCAGATGATCACTCGATTGATATTAATAAAAATATTCTTCTAGTTGGGAATGTATTTTTAAGTTGTGTGCGTTGATTTCCGCTATAGCAAACACAATAATTTGCACTTCAGATGAGTTGTTTGCGACTTCTGCGTGTATTGCAAAGTTAACATAAAACGATGTAATTAAATTTGATTCTCGTTTTCGAATGAGTATTGTTTCTATCATTGAATAAATTTGACTTTCTCTCTTTGCTTCAGATATTCAATCGAATGATATTTGTGAGTTGAGAATAATGTATGCCTAATAGTTTTGTCTGATCTGAAATGCAATAAAATTCATCGTTTCTCATTTGGTATTGTTTGCGTCGATAATATTTCTCATTTGCTTAGAAAGTCTATTCTTAGATATTTTTTTTTTGATAGAATTCTTATTGTGTTCTTTAGAATCGAATAATTCCAATGTCTATTTGCGATCAATAAAAAATTTCGCCTCTGTACATTGGTCCTAAGAATATTTCCTTTTTGGAGGAAAGAATTTGAAAAAGAGAGAGGATTTCCCCACCTCGCAGATTGACAACAGGCTCCCCGCTTTTTTGGGCTGTATAGATGGAGAGAGTGACCCCACCGGTCTGCATAGAGGGAGAGAGTGACCCCACCATGTCTCCAGTCTGGTTGTAATTATTGTAAAGCTGTGGTGCTTGTTTGGATACCTCTGTCAAGGTAAGTGCCTGAGTAGGATATTGTTAGCTCGCAAGGTTGATTTTATGATAGTTCAGAAGATATATTATTTCAAATTGTAATGTTTGCTATTATTTTCCTGTGTGTTGTTTACATGTTGGCAGATGCATCGTTCAAAGCCTTTCTCTGCTATTCATTCGTGCATGTTTATCGTTTTGATTGATTCTTTTTCAATTATTTTCCTGCATGTGTCTGTTGTTTACCGTTGGTAGATGCACCGTTTAGAGTGTTTCTCTACTATTCACCCGTGCATGTTTCTTGTTTTTGTTAGATTGTTCTTCAACTATTTATCCTTTGTGTACCTCTTGTTTACGTGTTGGATTTTGGCTCTCTATTATCTGTTTCAGTAATATTTTCCTGTCTGTTGTTTACACGTTGGCAGATGCGCCGTTTAGATTGTTTCTCTGCTATTCAGCGTTAGCTCTGTGCTGTATTAAATTATTCATCATGTGCTGTTCAAAGTGTTTCTCTGCCATTCATCCGTGCATGTTGATCGTTTTGATAGATTCTTTTTCATTTATTTTCCTGCATGTGTCTGTTGTTTATGTGATGTGTTTTGGTTCTCTATTAGCTGTTGATCGTTTTTCTCATTATTTCCGTATGTCTATGTTGTTTACTTAATAAGAAATTGATTAATTGTGTAATGTTGGAATAATCTTCCCTATTGCGCTCGAAAATGTTCATAACTGTCAGGTGTACGCCTCCCGTCTTCAACAAATCAGTGCAGATATTACTAGAGCTGATTGTTGGCTAGGAGCGTGCTATGTGATGAAGTTCATTTTTTAATATATTTTCTGTGTTGAATTCATAAAACAAAGTAAGGTTTGTAGTGTCTGTTAGAATGAAAATTGTATGGGGAAGTCACGAGGATGATTTTATGATATTTAAAATGATAGTCTCCTCCTCTGTTGTTTTGATTAACCAATGTATTGTTATAGATTTTATTTCCTCTTGTGTTCGTGTCCCATGGTCTTCCAGGTTCTCTGCTGTTCACGTACATCTGTCAGAACTTCCCGCTATTGCACTGATGGTTCTCACATAAAGGAATATTAATTTTCTGATGAGTTTGATTTTTTCTTCTGATTTTTTGAATGATAGATTACTATGTTGTTTTGATTAAGAATAACTTCTTTGTAGTGGTGTAGATTTTATTTCCTCATGTGTTCTTGTCGTTCGTATTCCGCGGTCTTCCATACATCTATCGGCACCCGTCTTCAACAAATCAGGGTAGATATCATTACATCTGGTTGTTGGCTAGGAGCGTGCTATGTGGTGAAGTGGAATATCTTCTTTGTAGTGGTATAGATTTTATTTCCTCTTGTGTTCTTGTCATTCTTTATTCTGTTTGTTGGCTAGTAGTGTGCTATGTGGTGAAGTGGAATATCTTCTTTGTATTGGTATAGATTTTATTTCCTCTTGTGTTCGTGTCGTTCTTTGTTCTGGTTGTTGACTATGAGCGCGCTACGCAGTGAAGTTCATTTTTTAATGTATTTTCTGTATTGAATTCATAAACCAAAGTAAGGTTTGTAGTGTCTCTTAGAACGAAAATTGTATTGTGGAAGTCAGGATAATGATTTTATGATATTTAAAATGATAGTCCCCTCCTCTGTTGTTTTGATTAACCAATGTATTGTTATAGATTTTATTTCCTCTTGTGTTCGTGTCCCATGGTCTTCCAGGTTCTCTGCTGTTCACATACATCTGTCAGAACTTCCCGCTATTGCACTGATGGTTCTCATGTATAGGAATATTGGACTTTTTATAATAAAACTTTTAATTTTGGTTGTAATCATATTGATTACAAATATATTCTTTGATTAAATGTGTCATAATGGAATACTAGCTGTTGCGCATGAAGCTACATATCAGAACATTGTAATTAAAACTCCGCTATGGTTGGTCATGTTAGACTTTTTATATTAAAACTTTTAATTTGATTGTAATCGTATTGATTAAAAATATTTTCTTTGAATAAAATGTGCTACTCCTTCTGCTTAATTGAAAACTTGCGTGATTATCACTAATAAAATACCCCTTCAATGCTATTGCATCAGATTTTTTGGCTGAGTTTTTCTCCTTCACACTGAGTCATAACCTAATTCCTGACACTAATGACTTTAATAAATATATTTTCACTTGTACTTTTGTGTATGGCTATCCTTTGCATGTAAATCGCCTACTGCACACCTGCTGTAGCTGGAAAAAAATTGCGATTCAATTCGGCACAGATTGAAAAATGATGAAAGAAGTCGGCCCAGGCTGAACGGGTAAGCGCGCACGCAACCCTCCGGCCACGCTCCACCCACCGCAGCAGCCCTCCACCCGAGCGCCGCCTGCCGCGCACGGGAAAAAGTCGCGAAAAAAGTCGGCGCAGATTGAAAAATGAACTGCCGCGCGCTGGAAAAAGTCGGCGCAGACGCGACGGTGGCGCTGCCCTGGTGGCAATATCGGTCAAATGGACCCCACCTATTACTACTCGAGTGTTCTTGGGGTTTTGTGTATACATATATGTGACGTGATAGTTTGGGTGCAATAGAGGTACGGACAAGGGAGTGTAAGCACTGGTATTGGATATTCTTATTTAGGCCTTAGGCCTTCCCCAGAAACTGTGAGAACCTAGAGACCCATTGTATGACTTTTTTTGTGACTAATAATAACAATTACATGTCACATATTGACAACGAAGAGGGTCCTAGGAGGACCCAACTAGTGGTGAACTCTACTCCAAATATATGTGTAGCACAATGATCAACAATTCAGTTATTCAAGATTTACAATGCTCAATCGTAGTCTCCAATTCTGAGTTAAATGAAATTCAGCGATAGCATCATTGGTGAAGCTGAAACGTAGATAAGGTGTTACGTGAAAAAGTGATATGGGAGAAAATGTGTGTACACATGGGTGATTTTTGATCCAGTGGTGATGACCAGTTGTGACCTTTTGTCCGCTACCATGACAGCCATTCACAAACTGGATGGACTGCTACATAAGTGTTTGTCACCACAAGCCTAACTATCTCCGCCTTTCCTTAGGTATTTGAGACAAAACGAATCCGAAGGTACTGTACTTTAATAATGGACATACACTGACCAGCTTCATAGTGTGCTTCTTGCTGATGAGATACAGGATGTCCCAGCTCAATCCGAACATATTTAAAAAAAATTATATATCACTTTTCCCGAGATGAAATCACCTGCAATATAGCATATGCTGAAGGGCACTCCTTAAGAGGGCACTAGCAAACTCCTAAGACAATGTTTTAATTAACTTTCACTAATTAACTTTTTAATTATAAAAGCTACAAAGTTGGCCCATCGAGAAAATCTAGTCCCTTCGGTCACCTGATACCGGAGCCGTTTTCAGAACAAAAATCGCTTCGATAGATCGTCCGCAAAAAAAATTACTGAAAGAACACAATTTTTTCCCTTATTTTGTTTATTGCGATCTTCGGAGACGCGTTCTTCCTTCACTCTCAATGTGAGAGGGCGAAGGAGCACAGTGCCGCCTCATGCGTCGAACAAACAAGAGAAAAATAAATGCATCGGGTGACTATCCGAACTGCCCTGATCTTGGGTTGCATTTTGTTTTCTTTTAATATTTTTCCAGGACCCAAGAGGCGGTAGAGTTCTCTTTCGCCCTCTCACATTGGGGGTAAAGGAAAGACGCCTCTCCGACGATGCGCAATGAAGAAAATAAAGAAAAAAGTGGTGTCCCTTCACGATTTTTTGCGAACGATCTATCGAACGGATTTTTGTTCTGAAAACGGCTCCGGTATCAGGTGACAGAAGAGACCAGATGTTTTCAGGGTTTTCCGCAGCCACCGCAGCCATGGGTTTCTGTTGGTCAGGGTTTCAAAATACGCTTCCCGTAAACAGTTCCTGACCAGCTTAAACAGCAATGGGGTAGAGTAAACAGCAATGCGGTAGAGTATCGCCTGCGGCGATGAAACTCCCCACTCTCCAAGGTCGAAAATAAAGTTGTTGTTGTTCTGACGAGCTTTCGGTCGATTCCTTGCTGCTTGACCACGGAGCGACCGAATTGAACGCACCGCTTCTTGGAAACTGCCTAATATCGCAGGTTTCCCTACGGTCTCCAAGAAATCACTTCTTGTGAGTGAGTTCCTCGTGATATTGTACCAGTACCATGATATATTGCAGTGCCATCATCTGTACCATTGACTACACGCCCCGCCTGAATCGTGATCAAAGATAGAGTGAAGAAGGAGAAAAAGTAAGAATGTTGCATTCCTTGTCTGCCCTCAAAGCTCTCTCCACCTTCCTGGATACCATAGGATGTAGATCCTTATTGTGAACGGGATCATTATTCCATTGCCTGCATCACCACCAGGAATGGGGTAGAGTATCGCCCCTGGCGATGAAAGGACCCACTCATCATCTCCTAACGAAGTGGTTGTTGTTGTTGTTTGTCATAAAAATACGTACCCTGGTTTGCAGGACTTCGCCAAGAAAAGCGCACGCGAGGGATACTTCAAAGGGAATATGGTTATGCTTACCCCTTACACATGGGTTGTGTGGAATGCTCTCTGCATCACTGATGTGAATTGTATTGAAGCTGTTCAGAAAAAAAGCACTTCACGTTGTTCACTATTTTTACACGGTTTGTTGAAGCATTTCAGCTTGCTGACACTGACTGCACGACGCAATATTGCTGATGCTCTGTTAACTTATAAATGGGTAAATTCATATATTGATTCTTTATTTCTTTTAAGTCGTCTGAGTTCTTGTCTACCCAGAGTAGCGTTACGTAATTTTTTAAATATAATTTCCGTGCATATGATCCCATTATACGTTGACAAATGTTGGTAAATCCAATTACTATGTCACGTGATATCTTTTCTCCTTCTTTTGAGTCCTTCAAGAGATAAATTACCATGAGTCTATCGTAACAAGTGCTGCCCTTATGTCTTTTTTCATATACATTTTTGATATTGTACATGTTTTGTGTGAATTTTCCTCCTTATTGTTTACCTTCTTTCGTTTTATTAATTTCTAGTACTTTGTCGTACGCCTCTGTAATTCTGTTCATGCTTACGTGCTCTGAAATCTCATGCTCATATGCTTTTTGAGAACGACCATAATGTTCAAAAATGATCGCCCAATGAATGTCGAAGGAATGAAACAATTGCATCTTACCTGGATCGAAACACCATAGCACGTGGTCCCAAAATGTATCACGAACTTCTCAAGTAGGACGGTTAGGCAATTAATAGAGCACCAAGCGCTAATGGCAGCTCCCCCATTGTGGCCGAACCAAATTATGCCGAAACAGAGCCCAGCACCAATAACTTTGAGCCCATTGGGCTTATCTCGGCCTACAAATGGTATGTAGAAATACCTGCGTAGAAATAATTCAAATGAGGTACGCAGAAAGAGAAATCAGGTGTCACATATTTATAGTTGTCTAGAAAATATTGTAGCCGACGGGGCAAGGCAGTTTACCAGAGAAGGATAAACACAAGACAAGGGTTATCACGCTCAGTGTTCCTCGGACTGCCATCATTCAATTATCTCGAAAATGTTCAATCAAAGCATATGAACTTAAACTATTGGTATATGCACGGCTCACAGAGTGGTTTATCTATTCGTGGGTGTTACATCCTCGAGAGATTCGTGTAAAAAGTTTAAAAAATAAAATTCACGAACCATTTAGTTTTCTGCGATCAAATGAAACAGGGCATTGATGCCCATGGAGTGCCAGTGGTAAGCTCCAATTCGTCGCAGTGCATCATAACATATGTTGTCAACAAGTCCTCTTACCTTCCTCGACACAGAACCGAGTTAGTTGAGGAAGCGAAAAACAATAAAATAAAATAAAAAAATCCTATCCCAGAGTAATCTGTGTGTGAACAAGTGAGATCGTGCCGTCAGTGACAAGAATGTATCCTCGTGATTGACGTGAAGAGAACAAACAAGACCCACCAGGACAAGGCTAATATTTACCTAGTCCTACTTTTGTGTTCAAAATTTTGTCCTTCATTAAAAGTTTTCAATCTTGGCCTCCTCGATCGGGTGACGTTTACGACGTACCACAAACATTAGTGTATAAGAGTCCGTTTCTTTTTCAAATCTCAAGCACTTTTGCTTTACAAGTTTCTACGTTATCAGGCAGGTTTATTGCATAGCCTAGTTAGTTAACTCATGCACAGGTCATTCGCCACATTAAGCATGATTGAGCATTCTCATGGGTTAGTTTGTCTCATTCTCATCTCCTCGACTGCTGATTCATGCTCAGGAGTGAGCTTTGTTAATGCTGATATTCTTGTTTGCTTATTCATGCCCACTCACCTTGCGCTTGTCTCTCCGTGTGCTCGAGCATGCTTAGCTTATTCTCCACATTGAGCATGTCGAAGCGTGCTCATAAGTCAGTTTTGCCGATGTAGGTTCGTGACGGCCGACCACGACTGTCTTGTCCCATTGTTCTTCGTAAATTTGATTGCGCGGTTGTAATAGATCACACAGCGAAAACATTTTGCATGGTGACTCCTCAAGAACATTCTAAGGAATGAGGCACGATTTCGAGCATGTTAAACGTAGCCTCGTTTCTCCTTTAGCATGTTCACTTGCGGAATTCTGAGAATGCAGGTAGGTAATTGAGATCACGGGCCAACGTACCAGAAGTTATGTACCGTGCGACAGAGCTACAGGACAAGGCATTTTTAAACAGGAACCATTCTGTTTGAACCTAAAAGAGCGTGGAAGGTCGAAAATACTTTTTGACGGCTCGATATCAAAACACTACTGGAACACTACACAGGAACTCTGGCCCAAAATATTCCTTTTCGGAACGGCGAGTTTCCTGAGACAATAACTGTCGAAGAATGTGCACAGCCGGTGCTGATCTTCCCCATCTACACTTCGTGTGCTGTGATGTCGGGTCAGTATAGGATTTTTATTGGCTGCCGAGACTTGTACCCTATCTAAGTGACCGATGTACTTCATTGCATCAAATGCAGGCCGGGCGGCACAAAAGGCCAAAGGAGAAACTGAGAAGAAAAAAAGAGGAAGA
This sequence comes from Ornithodoros turicata, assembly GCF_037126465.1. Lineage (NCBI taxonomy): Eukaryota > Metazoa > Arthropoda > Arachnida > Ixodida > Argasidae > Ornithodoros > Ornithodoros turicata. The sequence goes on along the minus strand of NC_088201.1, from coordinate 95,443,925 downwards.
CGCGATTGGGCAGATTGCGCTTTCCACTCGTACCAGGACTTTCTACACCTAATTTCTACTCCTCCTTGCAGTGCTTCTTTAGAGTGGAGACTTGGAATGCGGGAAATAATAAAATATCGCACTGTTTCAAGATGTGTCTTTGGTCGCAGTGCGTGACACATTACTCATTGGTGGTAAAAGGGAGACGACGAAGACAGCCATCAGCCATTTCTCACTCGTCCATCAACCATTCAATCCTGCATCGTTCTACAATCTGTCCATAAAATCCGGCACCTTTCAGACTCCGGTATGGCATAGTTCTGAGCGTTTTGGTGCCGCAACCAGGGAGTATGCTTTGGAAGAAGTATAGCATCTGGACTGTGCCTTTCGAATGGACAGCGAATACTTCGGGAGCGAGTCTGGGAGAGGATCAAGACGGTCAATTCAGATATATCCAAACTGAGGAACGCAAGGTAGCCCTTCCCGTGGGCAGCGCCAACGTTTTGCAAAGAAAGGAAGATTTACGAAACTCTACACCTGAACCAGCACGGAAAAGACTTGGAGGCCTCGATTGCTCCTGATACTCCAAGCAATTCGTTGGGGAAATCTGGATAAGCAATACCGGACAGCACACATGAGCAGCCACCACATTCGAGCTTCGAGGCTTAACCCACGAACAATGAAGCCTGGATGTTCTTGGAAAGCTAGCCTCCGAGAAGCACTGACCTCGGAATTGCTAGAATCGGTCGCACTCTTATCAGCTAACGTTTCTACGGTTCACCACTAATGTGAAGTCGCAGAAGATCATCAGGCCGAGCTTCCTGGAGTCACACCGAATCACCGTCGCCACGGGGAACACAAACTCCGTCGTCACGATATTCCTGCTGACGGCCCTTCGGTTGGCAAGGTGTTCCCTGAGGAAGCGTTTGCACACCGGATATGTAAAGGAGTCGTCCAAGTTTCATGTCCATCAGAACGCAATGTTCGCGACGCTTCCTCTGGATCGGAACAAGATGCTCAGACCTGCAGCCCTGAAGGACAGCAGGCTTCAGAACTGACCAGACCCAGAGAAACTTCAGACTTGTCTAGTCACATCTCTGTGGTTCGCGATCTCCTCGCGATACCCGATGAACCCAAGGCAGATCTTCTTTCTGGAATGCCAGGCCGCTTTGTCACCGGAACCCAATAACCTGGACCGATAATCTCAGGTTCGCCGCTGATGAAAATTCGACTGGCACGGTCGACGCAATGTCTCCCTCGAATGAAATCACAACGCCTGCGTCTGTTTTGTTGTTATAATCTGTTCATGCGCAATCGTGTTCCCAGACATGGTTAACCATGCTCCCATGGTTACACCCGTTGAACACGGCGCTACATTTTGTAAAAAGGAGACGACGATGATCATCGGCCATCTCTCACGCGCGTATCTACCATTCAGTCCTGCATTGTTCTACCATCCGTCCATTAAACGCTGCAACTTTCAAACTCCGATATGTCATAGTTCTCAGCACATCTTTCAAATTCGTATTTTATGCTTCTATGGGGGTTAGTAGTTTATGTAGGCCGTGCTCCGCTGGGCAACGTCACGATTGGAGCACAGGGGAGGATCGTGCGTCCTGGGCCAACTTCACAGGCAAGTGTGCCGGCATCTGTCTTAAAAGGTCTGAGGAAAACCCAGAAAAACAGCCACACAGCAGCTTCGAACCCGGGTCGCCGAGACTGGTTCTTGAGAATAATGATCTAAGAATGAACAACACCTATGTTGCAATAGGTCTCCTAATTGTGTGTTGCGTCTTTTTTACGACAGAGCGCATGCCATTCTGCGCTAGTGCGTTTGCACTTTCCTTTGAGAACGCAGCAGCTCGTAGGAAACAATTTTGGCCACGAACCCTCCTGCCTCTCCCCCTTTTTCCCCATCATCTTCAAACGTCCTCCTCACGCGAGCAAACGGTACTTGCTGATTTTCGCCATTCCTTTTCCAACCGGTCTTCCCGTGGATAAACAACATATTTCTATAGCATTATGCGATAAGCTTATACTTTTTGGACACCGTAGGGCTTCAGTCCTCAATGTATGGCGACTAATTATTATATTCCGTCACACTGCCACCAGTAACAGGTTAGAGTATCGCCCCTGGCGAATGGAACTCCCGAGCCATTGTCATAAAACTAAATTACTTTCGCATAGCCATGTATACACCTGACAACTCTTCTGACAGCAAAGCATACGGTAGCACAGAGCAACAAGCAGATACATAATCATTGGTTCCTCACCTTGCAGCCCACAAGTGGAAGCCACGATTAAAGTACCTGAAAGGGAATAAAAATGTGGAGTGTTATTCACCACGGTTTAATCACTTTTGCATAATACGGCATGCTCCGTAGCGGCGCTCATATCATATAACTATTAGCATCACTGAAACAGCATGTAATGGGGTGGTGTTCCCACGTGAGTCCGGATGTGCAAATTGGAGCAGACGTGCCTGACCTCATACTAGGAGAGAGCCGGTAGAACTGGCTGGCAGGCGCAGCCGCGCGCGCAGGCAGAGGCACGTCGTTGTTCTCCACGTCCCGCTACATCACGCCCCCCCCCCCTTTTTAGACGCGGAGCGGGGCATGCGGTTGAGGTTCGCGTCGACACCGCGAAGAGCGGATGGCATGAACAAGCACGCTGTGATCCATGCGGATTCAAGCGAAGAGCTGTGAATACAGAGTTCTGGAGTGGTTGAGCAGGGGAGTGGTTGTTGAGTGGGCGACAGCACCGCGACCGGTACGAGGGCGAAAATTCTGGTTGTTGCCATAGAATTGCCAGGGAGGACCATCGTGCAGCAGGTGGAGGCCGAAAACAGAGCTTGCTGCGGTCTCTCTTCGAGTTCATGATGTCCGACGTCGAGTGCGACTTCCCTGCCAGAAGGTGTTTTACTACTGATTTGCGGAAAAATCTAGGCTGGTGAATGGCCGAACTACGCCGAACGTAATGTTCGTTATTCAGGTCGCCAAATGTAGAGGAGATGGTGCTCCTCCACACATGTCCTGGTCGGCGATGATGGGTCCCAGCGGACTGATGTTCGTGGCCTCACAGTAGGACGCGGTGCCGGTAGAACTGGGGCTATGGCGGGCTAGAAGAACTGGTGTGCCGATCGCTTAATCGAATGCATTGAGAACACATGGTTACGGCCACGGGCAAGATGGTGTCGAATCGCGCGTGGTTTTGCGCTGTCGCTCGCAGCGCGCCTAATGGGATTGCACATTTCTGCGGGGCTCTCAAACGCTACTGGCGACTTCACACACACACACACACAAAACAGGAAAATTGAACAAAGTAGACAGGACACACATAGCTGTCCCATTGTAGAGGAGGCGGTGTCCCTCTACATAAGCCCCGACCAGCGATGCTGGTATGCCACGGAGAGGTGATGACAGCGGCCTATCTCTATGACCGCCCCGGTGCACTGTAACCCGTGCTCCAGTCGTGTTACCATCGTGGTCGTTGTCCACGGCAGGCTACAGCAATTTCAACTAACTTGATGAGAAAAACTATCAACAAAGACTCTTGACAAATACACTTACTTGACTCTTATACACTTCACAGAGCAGAGGAAGTAAAAATAAAACATGAAACCGATAAGGACAAACAAATGTGATACAGCGGTAGCACTACATAGCCAAAGAGCACCTTCCCCTGCACTATCCGAACCGCGCACCTCTGGCAGTCAAACGATTGGCAATTAGTCCTGTCTTGTCAGCCTTCCTTTCTCTGTATATATATATATATATTGTCGGGGATTAAGAGGGAGCAACTCAGGGGGACAACCGAGAGGTTTATTCTGTCCAGCAAGAAGAAGCAGGCACGCGGGATCATTTAGATGCGAGCACGATCAGGGCATCGTCTTCATTATCTTCACGACATTACCCCCCCCCCCCCCTCCTTCGGAAGGCTGGGCTGGGGGTTCGGCAGGCCGGACGAAAGGCTTCATACGCAATACGTGAACAACTTCTGTTCCACGTGAGCGGCGGTCAGGCGGCGGTACAAGGGGTGTGACCTCGTAGTTGAGAGGGGAGAGCTGCCTAGTCACGCGATACGGGCCAACGTAGCGCTTCAAGAGTTTCGTGGAACGGCCAGGCAGACGAGTTGGTGTCCACAGGAGAACTTCATCTCCGACGCTGTATTCCACAGCGCGGTGGCGGGCGTCATACCGGGAGCGTTCTTCGTCTTGCGAAGCGAATGTGCGTAGGCGAGCCAACTGACGAGCTTCTTCAGCGTTAGCGACGGCGTCGGCCACCAGGACAGGGTGAACGGCCTCGGGAGGACAAGGCAGCAGGGTATCTAAAAGAGTTGTAGGATGCCTGGAGTAGAGAAGATAGTAGGGGCTATAGCCGATGGTGCGCTGTCGTGCGGTGTTGTAGGCATAAGTGACGTATGGTAACACCATGTCCCAGTTGGCGTGGTCGCAGGAGATGTACATCGAGATCATATCGGCGAGTGTGTGGTTGAAGGGCTCAGTTAAACCATTCGTTTGTGGATGGTAGGACGTCGTGAGGGCATGGACCGTGCTGCAGGCGTCAAGGAGGGAACGAACGACAGCGGACAAGAAAGGGGTACCGCGGTCACTGAGAAGGGTACGAGGCGCACCGTGTCGAAGGACTATGCGGTGGAGGAACAAGTGGGAGACCTGGTCCGCGGTGTCTACAGGGACGGCTTTGGTCTCGACGTATCATGTCAAATGATCTACAGCAACCAATATCCACCGGTTTCCACGAGTAGAAGGCGGGAAGGGTCCCAGACCAGCAACACCATGGGTCTGTGCTTGGGTCTGACCAGCAAGAAGAAGCAGGCACGCGCGATCATTTAGATGCGAGCACGATCAGGCCATCGTCTTCATTATCTTCACGACAATATATATATAGTTGAAATAAATGGGAGACAGAAGACGAAAGTAGGGGAAGTAACAAAAAAGGGGTTTATTAAAACTTAAAAATCATAAAAGTTAGGGAGGATGTCTACGTTACGGCGGAAGCTCTGCCTTCTTCGGGACAAAAGAGCTAAATGTGGCCACGAGGCTGATAAGGGGCTTGAGAATGACGTGGTCGGTTGGGGGAAATTCCAGAGCGTTTTCGTGTCAGGTCCAGGAGTGGGGTTATCGTCCTTGTGGGTCAGTGGGGATTTTGATCTGGCTGAAACGAGAAAAGGCAACAGGGTCTTATCTAGGTTGTTAGACTTCTTATTGTTGACAGCATGCCAGGGTCCTCGTTAATGGCCGATCGGAATTTGTAAATTAGGTAAGATTCCCGTTGTTCCCGGGAGCGGTCGGAGGTAAAGTTCGACTGGAGAATAAAAACTGAGGCTTCGTTGATTGAATGTTCTGGTTGTTTGAAATGGCGTGAGACAGATTCGGAAAGAAGTTTTTGTCTGACCCACGTATTGGGTCAGACAATACGTAGGTTAGACAAAAACTTCTTTCCGAATTAGATTCAACAATCACCGATCGGATGTTACCAAGAAACCCAATCTTCCAGTCTCACGCCATTTCACACAACCAGAACATTCAATCAACGAAGCCTCAGTTTTTATTCTCCAGTCGAACTTTACCTCCGACCGCCTCCGGGAACAACGGGAATCTTACCTAATTTACAAATTCCGATCGGCCATTAACGAGGACCCTGGCATGCTGTCAACAATAAGAAGTCTAACAACCTAGATAAGACCCTGTTGCCTTTTCTCGTTTCAGCCAGATCAAAATCCCCACCGACCCACAAGGACGATGACCCTACTCCTGGACCTGACACGAAAACGCTCTGGAATTTCCCCAATTGACAACCGCCAGGTGGTGGGAATTTCCCCCAACCGACCACGTCATTCTCAAGCCCCTTATCAGCCTCGTGGCCACATTTAGCTCTTTTGTCCCGAAGAAGGCGGAGCTTCCGCCGTAACGTAGACATCCTCCCTAACTTTTATGATTTTTAAGTTTTAATAAACCCCTTTTTTGTTACTTCCCCTACTTTCGTCTTCTGTCTCCCATTTATTTCAACTATAATTACGTAGTCGTCCGATCCAACTTTTCAAGATATATATATATATATAAGTCCCAAACGTCGCCACACCAGCATTGGACAGCTGTTTCGGCCTTATTGGGCCTTCATCAGCAATGCGTAGGTGGGCGACGTTTGAGCGAGTGGCGTCGGAAGGTCACGTGGAACGTGATGTCCTCCCGTCAGGGTGAGTGACTCACCTCTGAAAGCCCAGTGCGAAGTCAGTAAAGTATTAAGTGAAGAAAAATAGCATAGGCTCTTTGGCTGCACGTTGAACATATGTTTATAAGTCCCAAACGTCGCCACACCAGCATTGGACAGCTGTTTCGGCCTTATTGGGCCTTATGTATTGTATGTATGTATGTATGTTGTATGTATGTATTATTGGGCCTATATGTATATATATATACATATATATACAGGGTGTCCCAGCTAAATGTGAACATATTTCTTAAAATATATCATATCAACATATCACTTTTTCCGAGATGAAATCAATTGCAATATAGCATATGCTTAAGCGCACTCTCCAGGAGGGCATTAGCAGACTCCTAAGGCAATGTCTTAATTAACTTTCAATAATTGAATTTTTAATTATAAAAGCTACTAAGTTGTTCCAATGAGAACATCTGATCTCTTATACCTGATACCAAAGCCGTTTCCAGAACAAAAATCCGTTCGATAGGTCGTCCGCAAAAAAATCGTGAAGGAACACCATTTTTTATTTCTTTTGTTCCTTGCGCATCTTCGAAGACGCGTCTGTCCTTCATCCCCAGTGTGAGAGAGCGAAAGAGCACCGTGCCGCCTCATGCGTCGAAGATGAGCTTTAACTTGCGGAAACAAAACAAAAACAAAGGTATCGGGTGACTCTATCGCAACTGCACTTATCTTGGGTTGCATTTTCTGTTTTCTTTTAATTTTCTTCCAGGATGCTAGAGGCGATAGTGTGCTCTTTCATCCTCTTGTATTGGGGGTGAAGGAAAGACGCGTTTCTAGAGATCCGCAATGAACAAAATAAAGAAACAAAATGGTGTTCCTTCACGAATTTTTTGCGGACAATCTACCCAACGGATATTTGTTCTGAAAACGGCTACGATGTCAGGTCATCGAAAGGAACAGATGTTTTCATTGGAACAACTTCGTAGCTTTTATAATTAAAAATGTAGGAAATTAATTACGGTTAATTAATTGACAAGGTGCGATGAAACAAATATTTTTGGATAGACCACACAACTGCCAAGCACGTACAGTTGGTTCCATTTTTGTAGAGCACTCCGTTTTTTGTTGAGCCCCTGGCCCTTTTCGGTGGGACACCCTGTATATATAAAGTAAGGAGTAAGCTAATAAAGTAAGTAAATAAGTTAGTAAAGTACTAATAAAGTACGCAAATAATAAGAGAGAGGGGTCGACAGTCCAGCTCGTTAAGATTCGGACAGTACGTTTCGGGAAGGTTGGTAGTGTGGGCAATGGAAGAGAATGTGCTCTGAATCTACTGCAGCACCGCAGTGACAGCATTGGCGGGAATCAACTTGTCCCAAGCGGTAACGCCGCTGTGCTGTAAAAGCCACGTCGATGCGCATCCGATGAACTAATGCGGCATCTTGACGAGAGGTATGTCGAGGCATGCGGAAAGCGAGCGCTGGAACAACTCTGCTCAGCATGGCTGGGGGGAGAATGTCAGTGGCCGGGAGCCAGGGTTGTCAAGAGACGTCGAAGTACGTAACGACGATCTGCTCTCAGAAGCGCAATACGCGTCCGTCTCTGAGACGAGAGAACTGTTTTGCGGCGTTGTCAGCCTATTGATTCCCTTCAACACCGCATTGGGCGGGAACCCACTGGGAGAACCAGCCCGTACCCTGCTTCGTAGACAAGGTTGTAAGCCATTAACAAATCCATTACCAACGGTGCGGATGAGCCTCGGATACGAGAATTTTCAATTGCTTGCAGCGCAGATGTAAAGTCAGTGAACAAGACCCATTTCGGCGAGGTAAAATCAACCATGTACTGTGGAAAGAAAAGTATGGTATAGAGTTTCGCAGCTGTGGATGAGGTTTGATGCGAAAGGCGACGTCCTTCCACTACGCCTTCGGATGGGATGAAAACTGCTGAGGCGGTCTTGCCATTTCCAGATGCGCCATCGGTGTATGCTGCGGCAGGGATAGGAAACTTCGCGTGAACCAGAACAAAAAAAAGGGGCGCGAAGGACTTGAGGGGGAACCTGATGTCTTCGTTCCCGGAGGTCCGGTGGACGTACGAAGGTAGGTGGCACAAGCAGAGATAGGGGGCGTCCGGCGGTGTAGCGTTCCTTAGCTGTGAAGCCAGTGAGAGCATGGCGTGTACCCTGCGCTACTCGATGGAAATCACTTTCAGGACGATATCGAATTCTCCTGAGGAGTGGGTGACAGAGAATGTTCGCACAGAAACTTAGAAAGTGCCGAGCCGTTCCATGCTCACGGAGAACCTCAAGCTGGAGTTCACCAGCTTCACCCAGGACTTGCCATGTTTTAGCTACTCTGGGTACCTCAAGGGAGCTATGAAGGCTTCGGGCAAACAGGGTGCGAAGGGTATGACGTTGTAGAAATCCCGCGCAAGACTGGAAGGCTCTAAAGCACAGCCGCCCTCACGAAAGTCGCATGAACGGCTACAAGGGAGTGCTGATCACAGCCCCGTCCTAAGCCAGAAATACGATGAATTGCAGGAAGCCATCGCTGCACTTTCGTTTCAAGGTGTTTAATGTGCCGAGCCCAGCGCAGGTCCGAGTTCATGACCGCGCTAAGGAAGCGATGGGAACGTGCAGGCTCGAGCTTCTTTGCACCAACCCAAAGAGGAAAATTTGTCATTGCCTGACGGGTGAATGGAAGTTCGACGCCTTTTTCGGGACAGGGGTACATCCCAAGTCCCGTGAGGTACAGATGAACCTTATTTAGGGCTAGCTGCAAACGACGCTGAGTCGCTGGTGGTAACTTGCCTACTGTCCAAAGGGCAACGTGATCGGTATACACAGAGAATGCTACTTTGCGACAAATAATCGATTTGAGGCCTGCCATTAAAACATTAAAGAGTGTAGGACTCGGAGTGCTTCCTTCGGGATGCGCCTTGATGAAGAGGATGCCTAGGGCTTTGGCCGTGGGATGTGCAGACAGCGACAGTTGGAAGGACAGTCCGTAAGGAAATCGTAGAGCCAGCTGAAGAGTCTACCAGATACTCATAAGAAGCGCAAGGCGTGCAGCACACAAATGTGGGAGACGGTATTATAGAGGCGCTTGATGTCTAGGAAAACTGATACAACGATCCGCCGACGTGCACGTGCATGTTGGACTGTAGAAACGAGGCCGAGAACTGAATCTATGGAGCTTCGGTGGCGACGAAAGCCTGCCATTTCGTGAGGGAACGCACCTTGCTTTTCGAGCCACCAGTCTAAACGATGCAAAACCATTCTCTCCATAAGTTTTCCCACACAGCTCGTCAGGCTCACAGGGCGAATTGAGGACATGGTACATGGTGGTTTGCCTTGTTTCTGGTCGGTAATAACTGATGCCTCCTTCCAGGTAGATCAGGTAGATGGTAGGGATCCCCGTTGCCAAGACGTATTATAAACATGAATGAGAGGTTGGAGTGACCGCCCCTCAAGGTTTCGCAGTGCGGCATAGGTGATTTTATCTGGTCCCGGGGATGGGCCCACATTCACAAGTTTCAACGCTGTCTTTAGCTCGATTAGAGTAAACTCGCGGTTCATAACCTCCGGTGGACGCGGCCAGTCATGGTGAATTTCATCCGTCAAGCTCTAGACAAAACTGCTGTGTATCGAAGTCGTGGAGGCAGCCGCCGGTGTCGTTAGCACGACGGAGAAACCTGTCGCTAGCGTGTTTTTATCTACAGTCTTAACGACAGCCCATGCCGCGAGACGATTCTTTTGTGTGGGCGCATTCTTCAGATCTCGAATTGTCCTCGTGGCCGGGTCAAACGGTGAAAGGGTTTGCCAAACTTACGCCAACGCTTTCGGTCTTCTGTCTTAAGTCCTCGTGTTGCTTTAGCTTGCATCCGGCGGTATGTAACAGTGTCAGGAAGTTGCCCTCGACCGGCCGTTCTTTCTGCTCGGTGACGCAAGCAGTAAGGTGGTTAATTGCTGGAGAATGACCGGCTCTTGGCCTTTTAGGAAGGACAACCACATCCTGAATAGCGCAACGAATGGCTTCGGAGAGAGCCTCTGGGGACATACCGGTCTGCAGAGATGCTCGGAGGCCGGCACAAAAGAGTCTCCAGTTCGTGAAAGAAATCAGTCCAGTAGTGGCTGAGAGAGGCAGTCTATAGTACGAAATATATAGAGGAAAGTGGACACTACCGCGGGTGTCGACATCGGTAGCGCACGGCAAGCGGCGAATTATATCCCGCTGAGCACCACGAATGATTCTATACACTGAGTGACGTTTATTGATCGCATATATGGTGGCTGTCAGCAGCTAAGAGGGCAGATGTGAGCATTCTCCATTGCTTCCAACAACCTCTTGCCGCGGCCGTCCGTCCTACGGCTTCCCCAGGCCATATGATGAGCATTGAGGTCACCCAGCACGAGACCTGGGGATTCAAGTGAATTGAATAAACGTTGGAGGTCAGTCCACGGAACCTGTACCACGGGACGTAGATAGATACTGAGGACGGGGGGGGGGGCAGTTAACAGCATGCGCCCAAGCATGTGCGGATCTTGCAGGTGAGATAATCCTAAGAGCGATGACAAATTAATCCTATGGGTGCAGCAAGGAGGTCATTACGAACGTATGGCGCTGTTCTGCTCTCAGAGGATTGATGAGATCGACCGATTGTATATCCGTTAACGCGGTGTGCAGCATCCATGCCATGTTCGCATACATATATGAAAGGGAAGTTGTACTGTTGTGGATTAGGTTTAAAATCAGGGAGCTTGTTGCGTAGGCTGCGAGGATTCCACTGTATCGCTATCTCCATTCTGTACAATTCCATCATGTTGAGGTAAAGATAATTCCTTCATTGCCAGATGCGCTTGAACCTCGGGCAGGTGGCTGATGGTGGTAACTGTCTTCTCATGCCTGCTGGTTCTGTCACACTGGCCACTGGCACTGTATAATATAATAAACTTAATAAGCTCCCCGGTGTGCTTTCCTGTAAGCTCTTTGTCTTCTGACTTTTCCTACTTGTTTCATTTTCCTGGTCAACCGCCCTCCTAAGCTTTCGAATATCTATATATATATATACATATACATATACAAAGGAAAAATAGCTAAAGCTCTATGGCTGCACGCTGAGCATATGTTTACAATTTGATCGTGCACTCCCAGCCGAGTACAGCTGTCTCGTCCTACTTGGGACTCGTCAGCCCGGCGTTGGGAAGTGACACGATCTTGGGTCGGCACTAACAGTGCGTCTCGGCGAGACGTCAATGTTCAACGGTGACGGCGCCACCTGTGGAGGCCGCAGTGCAAGCAAGCAAGTACATATACAAAGGAAAAATAGCTAATGCCCTATGACTGCACGCTGAGCATATGTTTACAATTTGATCGTGCACTCCCAGCCGAGTACAGCTGCTTCGTCCTGCTTGGGACTCGTCAGCCCGGCGTAGGGAAGTGACACGATCTTGGGTCGTCACTAACAGTGCCTCTCGGCGAGACGTCAATGTTACACGGTGACAGAGCCACCTGTGGAGGGTGCAGCGCAAGCCAGCAAGTACACATACAAAGGAAAAATAGCTAAAGCTCTATGGCTGCACGTATATGGCTCATTTCCCTACGCCGGGCTGACGAATCCCAAGTAGGACGAAACAGCTGTACTCGGCTTTGAGAGCGCGATCAAATTGTAAACATATGCTCAACGTGCAGCCACAGGGCTTTAGCTATTTTTCCTTATATATATATATATATATATATATGTTTATAGTCCCAAACGTCGCCACACCAGCATTGGACAGCTGTTTCGGCCTTATTGGGCCTTCATCAGCAATGCGTAGGTGGGCGACGATTGAGCGAGTAGCGGCGGAAGGTCACGTGGAACGTGATGTCCTCCCGTCAGGGTGAGAAACTCACCTCTGTAAGCTCAGTGCGAAGCCAGTAAAGTATTAAGTGAAAAAAAAATAGCCTAGGCTATATATATATATATATATATATAGATACTCATTGAACGATGCGACAGCACCAGAGGACACGTGTTTCGCCGTGTTTGCGGCTCGTCGGCCCTGGGTAGCTGCGCATCGTTCGGGATTGGCAAACCAGGTGTCACTCAGCGAGCGATATACACCTGGGAGGGTGACACTGCACTCCTCAATGCCACAGTGCAAGCCAGTGAATTATAAAGAGGGGGGGAAAGCCATTAATAAAAATAAGTAAATGATGCTAGACGTGTTTGAAATTCAAACTTACAGATTAAAATGGCTTCTATGGCTGCAAGTAGAGAAACAGATACTCATTGAACGATGCGACAGCACCAGAGGACACGTGTTTCGCCGTGTTTGCGGCTCGTCGGCCCTGGGTAGCTGCGCATCGTTCGGGATTGGCAAACCAGGGCCGACGAGCCGCAAACACGGCGAAACACGTGTCCTCTGGTGCTGTCGCATCGTTCAATGAGTATCTGTTTCTCTACGTGCAGCCATAGAAGCCATTTTAATCTGTAAGTTTGAATTTCAAACACGTCTAGCATCATTTACTTATTTTTATTAATGGCTTTTCCCCCCTCTTTATATATATATATATACACTTATACAGGGTGTTTCAAAAAACGTGTCATTCGGACTTTATAAAAAAACGGGGCGACGGAAAAATACGGGGTAAACGGCATTTGTCTGGCGGCTGAATTTGCCATCTTTCAAAAATATTTTCATTTGATTTTAATTAAAAGAAATTGAATTTCTTTAATTGAACTTCAAAATTTCCCAAGTCAACCTAACGTTTTGTTACAGAATTAGAGAGCCCGTAGTGAACTTAGTCAGATACACCAAGAAATTCGCTCGATATTGCAAATAGAACTGCCCCAAAAAAGTCCCGAAATTCAGGCTTCAGAGTTTCGGGTATTCAACGGCGCACAAAATCAGTCGCAAAGACGCGCGGAGAGCCTGAGATGCTCCTGCCCCCACGAAGCTAGTACAATTTATCGCCGAACCGGCGTGCAGCACAAGACGTGCCGATAACAAGGCGGTTGACATTCCACCATACGTTGATAAGCGGCAAACAAAAATGATTCCGCCTTTTTTTCCCGCCCTCTTTTTTTTTCGACCTTCTATCTTTCATGGGGGCAGGAGCATGTGCTGCTCTCTGCGCATCTTTGCGACTGACTTGGTGCGCCGTTGAATACCCGAAACTTTGAAGCCTCAATTTCGGAAATTTTTTTGGGCACTTCCATTTGCAATATCGAGCGGATTTCTTGGTGGATCTGACTACGTTCGCTACGGGCTCTCAAATTCTGTAAAAAAAACGTTAGGTTGACTTGGGAAATTTTTGAGTTCAATTAAAGAAATTCAATTTATTTTAATTAAAATCAAATGAAAATATATTTGCAAGATGGCAAATTCAGTTGCCACACAAGTGCCGTTTACCCCGTATTTTTCCGTCGCCCCGTTTTTTTATAAAGTCCGAATGACACGTTTTTTGAAACACCCTGTATATATTATACATAATATAATACATATAATACATAATATATATAATTATACATACTTATATATATATATATATATATATATATAATGCAGGAAAAAAAGCCATTAAAGAAACAAATAAATGATACTAGACGTGTTTGAAATTCAAACTTACAGATTAACATGGCTTCTATGGCTGCACGCAGAGAAACAGATACTCATGGAACGTGCTGCCGCATCGTTCCATGAGTATATATATATATATATATATAAGGAAAATAGGAGGAAAATAGGAAAAAAGCCATTAAAGAAACAAGTAAATGACACACATCATGACACAACAGTTCTGTAGAAAGTCAACAGAAATATACACAGACTTTCTGCAGACAAATCTCTACAGAAAGTAATGGGCCATAAGTCAACAGGAAGTAAACTAGCAGTGTCAACACAAGATCAACAGCTAGTCTGTAGAAAGTGTGTAGATTCTGTTGACTTTTGTCTGTTGACTATAAACAGAAAGGCAACAGCAATTTTCGTAAGGGCGAGTTCCCGTCCCGGATATAGCACTGTAAAGACTGGCAACGCTACCCAAGCCCAATCAGGACAGCACTCAGGCGAAGGGTCGGGTACCGTCGATGCCGCCCAGAACACCGCTGCGAGCAGCTCGCGCTCAGGAACGCAACGAGTTATTCTACCGAAACTCGAAGTGCCCGTCTTCTCAGGTGAGCTCCGTGAAAGGCAGGGGATCTGGGAACAGTTCGAAGCAACTATCCACAGACGTCAAGGTGTCCCGACATAGAGAAATTCCAATACCTGAAGACGTAGTTGAGTGCAAGGCAAGGCGTGCAGTGGAGTGGATTTGCCTCAACGAAAGCAACTACCTGATGGCGGTGAGCGTGCTCACCGAGCGGTTTGGCCGTACCGATGCTGTTGTCGATTAACATATTGATAGACTTCTTGCCATCGCGCCTATCCCTCCTTCCTATCCCTAGTTCCTCTCGGATAACTCGGCTCCGGGACCGCTACGAACAGATATCGCTGTCTTTACCGACAGCGTATGAAGACACAAGACAAACAAGATTCAACTTGCAGCTCCGCATTACGCCCCCGTGCGGAAGAAGTAAAGACTGTCATGGCGTTTCGGAAGGTCCAAGTGGAGAGCCGAGATGGGACCGAAGCAGCACGCGTAAAGAAAAACTCGAACCTCGCATCAACCGAACGAATGCAAGCACGTAGTTCCTCACACCTTACGTCTGCTCTGGCGTTGGCTACAGTGTCCGCCGCTCCTGATCAGCTCACGTGTCCTTTGTGTGAACTGTCTGGACATACAACCCAGGAGTGCCACGCCTCATTATCAGCAGATGAAAAGCGAAGGAGACTGTCAATAAGGCGTTGCTGTTTCAAGTGCGGCAGGCGTGGGCACCTGGCTCGTCAGTGCCGCACTGCTGCGGCACTGAGATGCCGGGGCTGTTCATGCCGTCATCTGACTGTACTGTGCGGCTTATGGAAGCGATCTGACCCGAGGTGTCCACAACCGTCATCTACCGCCGGGGACTCCTCAGTCCACAGCCGGAACACATAGCCCACAGCACGCAACAGCTACCGTGGCTGCGACCCATACTTGTAGCGGGGTCGTTCATCCGATACTACTACAGACAGCGACAGTGTGGGCGTCTGGAGAAAGTGACAGCATCATTGCGCGATTACTGCTCGATACTGGCAGCCTGAGGACGTTGTAAGGAGCGACCTTTCCCACAAACTGCACCTTCCTTGTGAGGAACAGGTATACCTCACCGCACTTACCTTCGGAAATTCAAGTTGGCCGCGGCGGTACCATTGGCGAACAATCAAGCTCACCCTTAGCAGCCGATTTATCTCTAAAGCCGTCACACTTGAAGCGCTGGAGGCTCCAGAAGCCTGTACGGTAACTACCTAGACCACGGATCTGCCGGAACTCCGTGGGGAGAGTCTGCTCTCCGCCGACGAACCTAATTCTTGTACGAGGCAAAAGGGTCCTTATCGGTTCAGATTTCTACTGGAGGGTGGTTACAGGACGTACCGAGCGCCTCGGCGACCGCATTTGAGACATGCAATTGGACACAGCGTTCGGCTGGGTGGTCCAAGGAGTCAACTCAAGTTCGAGCCATTCGGCTCCCATGTGCGGCAACACTGTCGCACTCATTTTAGGCTACATCATTGTCGCATGCTGTAACGAAGAAGTGATCGACCCTTCGGAGATGTGGAGACTTGATACCATTGGCATAACCAAGCCAGCTGATGCTCACACCACCGAGGAGCCCACTGCATTTGTTTAGTTCCAGAATGCAATATACAAGGCAGAGGTCGACTGGCCTACATATACCTGCATAGCCAAAAGCACGACGACTTGGGCAATGGACACACCTCTGCCTGTCAGAGCTCAAGTTTAGCGACTTCTCCTTATTTCGACGGCCCACTCCTTAGTACTGAGGGCTACGAACGCCTCCCCAAAGTTCTAAGAGTCACTGCGTGGATCAACATATTTCTGCGTAACGCGTCACTCCATGCCACGTCCTCCTCCAGACCGCTAGCAGCCCCTGAGTTGTCCGACTCAGAGTTGTATTGGATACGATTTGTTCAACGCACTGCGTTTCGGTCAGAAGTCGCTACGCTAGAGGTCGGACGATATGTCGAGTCTACTTCCACTGTTCTGACTTTACAGCCATTCCTTGACCAGAAAGGTTTGCTTCGTGTCCGTGGTCGCCTGCAGGCCCTTGATGCGCCGGAGGAATTGAAGCAGATACTACTGTGCAATAACCGGTTCACTGAACTTCTGGTAGTCGCAACGCATGTCTGCCTTCTTCATGGAGGAGTCCAGCTGACTTTAATCGAACTCCGCTCCAGGTGCTGAATTTCGAAAGGACGTCGGACAGTGAGACGGGTATTGAACGCTTGCGTCCGGAGACTGCTCTTCCAGAACCGTTACCGTGGGACCAGGTAACCGAAACCATTCCGTTTGACGTCGTTGGGACTGACGTTTGTGGACCACTGTACTGCCGCGCGTCATAAAACACTGACACAAAGATGTACATCGTTGTGTTCTCGTGTGCAGTGACAAGAGCGATCCACCTCGAGCTAACAAATGATACGACGGGACACACATTCCTCCTTGCCTTTCGGCGCTTCGCTTCGCGACGGGGTGTGCCGTCCACCATCTATTCGGACAACGCAAAGACATTGAGGTACTGCTCTAAAGTGCTGCGTGCGTTCTTCGATGACTCTGTCTCAGTCCACGCCAGTTCTCTCCAGTGAAAATTTATCCAGTGGAAATTTATCGCTGAAGGTGCGCCCTGGTGGGGAGGTTTTTGGGAACGACCCATTCGTACTATCAAGGACGGGCTGAAACGTTGTCTAGGGCGCAGTAGTCTCTGCTATGAGAGCTTCTCACCGTGCTACTCGAAGTTGAGGCTGCCGTCAACTGCCGTCCCCTTACCCAGCTTGCCGACGACACAGATGACTGCGTGGCTCTAACCCCTTCCCACTTCTTGATTGGAAGGCGCGTTGTGGCATTACCCGCTAGACTGAGTTTAGAGCTGCCTAGTTCCACTCCCGTAGATCTTCGTCGCCGAGTTCGACACAGACAGGCTGTTCTTCTGCAGTTATGGACTCGTTGGAAGAAGGAGTATCTCCTGCTTTTGGGTTCTGTATACCACTGTAAACCGAGGGCACCGCCGCGCATACGCATCGACGACGTCGTGATAGTGGAGGACAAGACACTTCCACCTCTGGTTTGGTAAGTTGGTCGCGTAGTTGGTTCCTTCCCAAGAGAGGTGGTGTTGAACGCTGTTTCAGAGTACTCCTCCTGAACGGTCGACAGCTCCGGCGCCCTCCTCAACGTTTGTAGCTGCTGGAAGCAGACTCGTACAACGCGGCCGCGGGAGGATGTTGACTATGCCGGAAGGGTACGGCCCTGGATGAAGATGAGCGAGTGGGCTGCTTGGCACGCACAAATGGAATAAACGGTTCCCCCGTAGAATATGGTCTGTGTCAGCCTCTGTCCTTAACAGTTATCAAACACAGCTTCCAAGATGCGCAAACTCTGTACGCTCTGAAGTCCGTTTCGCAGCGTACCCACTACCTCTCTAACCTGAAGTGCCTTGTTCTTCTGATGAGTTAATAGCGCTCCCGAACACATCGGGTACTCGCCGAAGTCGCAGAAGACTTGAAGTAGGCGTCCCTCAGGTACAGGGTGACGTCGTCCACATATGTCTCTGCGACCACAACCTTCGTCCCCGGCAGTGAAGGTTCCCTTATAAATCGATTGGCGTTCAATTTACGCAACAGCGGGTCAATACAAAGCACCAAAATTATGGGTGACAAGGGACACCCTTGTCTACTCCCCTCGATGCAACCAACTCTCTGGTATGTATACCATTGAAAAGCAAATCACTCACTAGGTCTGTAAACAAATGAGACATTATACAACCGTTGTACAAAACCAAAGCTTCCCAGTACCGCTAACAAATAAATATGCTCAACCATATCGAACGCTTCCTTCTGGTACAAAGGACGACCAAGCCTGACATGAGACGGATGTTCGTAAATTCTATTAAGCAACGTGTCAGCGAAAGCGAGGAAAAAATGTTCCTACCCACCACTGACGATGTTTGGTATGGCGACACAACATAGGGCAATACCCCTTTCAACCTTGCAGCTAACAGGGATGAGAGTATTTTATAATCGGCATTCAACAAAGTGATGGGTCGCCATTCCTGTGGGTTTCCAATGTCGGCTTGGCCCTCCTTTGGGATCAAACCAGTTCTGCCCTTCCCAAAAGATGGTGGCACACTCCCAACTGCAAGAAGGTAAGTACAGGGAAGAAACGTTGATAAAACTGAACTGCGAGCCCGTCACATGCCGGAGTGGAAGATGCCTTGATACTCTGAAGTACTATCCGAACCTGCAGTGGCCGCTACAAGCTTCTCATCATTGCACTTTTCGGGAACTTGCAGTAAGTTAGACAGAAACGAGCTGAGCCGCGTTTGAAATTCGTCGGTGTGGTTACTGATTCCTCAAGAGAAGAGATTCTCGAAAAAGCTAACAAATGGGTCATTCCATGCCAAACGTCCCAGAGGTGACGCTCGACCCTCGCCGATTTTGTTATAAAAATTCATACTGATTCATTGCTTGGGGAAAACCACTAAAACAAATGTTTTATCTGCCATCGCAAAATAGTTGTCCCTAAGTGTCCGTTTAAAGTTACGGGTTCAGCCTCTGACCACCCCTGCAGTCTACGCGTGCCGCCGCCAAAATTATAGAAATATCGCAATTGTTTTCATGCCGCGGTAAGGGAGAAGTGTCCGTATACCTATCTGAGGGTAGCAAATATTCTGGTTACTCGCCATATGTATCCTAAAGGAGGTGCCAAAAAATGCTTCGAGAAGCAAAGTTTCGCATTTTTTCTGGACTACATCGCTAGAAGTAAAGACACAAAACTATTTTTAACATTGAGATACGTACGGATAGTACAAGCCAAAAAAGTTTCGTTGAGAGGCTAAACACAATAATATCAGAAAAAAATACGCGAAGATACAACTTTGGCGAAAATACGGCAACTTTAACCTGAAATAACAAAATTGATGGAACGCAGAAGGAAGTACAGTGAAAGCTGGAAGAAAGTATCATGCCCAAAGAACGCAAGGAGTAAGTTTTAAAAAAGTATATTTTTTTATAGCGGAGAAGATAATTTTTGAAGTTCGGGTACGGGGCAGATAGCGCGCGCACCCGTAAGAACGCTCTGATTCTCTCGGCGACACCACATCGAAGGTGGAGAACGGAAGCACCTTCTGACTTGGTTGACTTGACCTTATTGACATGGTTTCACTCACAACGTGTCTGTGACTTGACACTTCTTTGCAACTTTCCCCGTTATAGGACCCTGTGACTGCATGAGGGGAATGACGAAACGCATAGCAGCAAAAGCAAGCTTGCAACGGTCCTTCAAATAGTTGATTCTGCGGGTGGGTCAACCGGAGTCTCGATAGTGTAAAAACGATATGGGTTTCGCAACAGTTTGTAAGTGAGACGATACAATTCCTTGAAGAGAAGTTAAAAGTACTGTGTCCGTTGCCGGCACACGCACCTGCCACTGCTTCCAACCAGTGAGCCCATTGGAGGATTATGTGTTTGTGTCGTTCATGTTAGTAACTTTCCTTGGCTAATTCTCGTTGTTAACGTCGTATACTGTATTCGACGTAAACAACGAGAATTCGCCGAGGCAGTCTACAAGCATGGATGACACAGGCACGTAAGCCTCCAATAGGCGATGTCTTGTGTGTACGATACACACAAGACATCGCCTGTTGGAGGCTTACGTGTCTGTGTCATCCATACTTGTAGACTGCTTCGGCTAATTCTCGTTGTTGACGTCATACGTAAGCAAGTACACTGTCAGCGCCGCACTTACGTCGTACTCAAGAAAGTAGTCTTTTCCGACGGTGTTTCCGAGTTGATGAACAAATCACATCATACTGACTGCTCGTAGCAGACGGCACCGACACGGGGCCCGACGTCGAATTGAAGATACCGTTCGTTATCGGTATTATTTGGAGATGACGCGCTCCAAATGTCATGTGGCGGCACGTTAAAACTGTTCCACTAGGCTGTGATTTCAAAGAAACGACACTACTGCTCATCACGCGAAAGCTCGTGACGAATCACAACGAATCCCATACATGCACTTATCACGCGGTACGGAATAACGAATAGACGAATAGTTGAGCATCGCGCCCCTGATGCACCTTCGATGTGGTGTCGCCGAGAGCATGAGAGCGTTGTTACGGTAGCGCGTGATGTCTGCGCCGTACCCGAACTTCAAAAATTATTTTCTCCGCTATAAAAATATATATACATATTTTTTAAACTTACTCCTTGTGTTCTTTGGGCATGATACTTTCTTCCAGCTTTCACTGTACTTCTTTCTGCGTTCCACCATTTTTGTTATTTCACGTTAAAGTTGCCGTATTTTTGCCAAAGTTGCATCTTCGCGTATTTTTTTCTCATATTATTGTGCTTAGCCTCTCAACGAAACTTTTTTGGCTTGTCGTATCCGTACGTATCTCAATGTTAAAAATAATTTTGTCCCTTTACTTCAAGCGATGTACTGCAGAAAAAAAAAAGCGAAACTTTGCTTGTCGAAGCATTTTTCGCACCCCCTTTAGGATACATATGGCAAGTAACCAGAATATTTGCGACCCTCAGATAGGTAGACGGACACTTCTCCCCTACCGCGGCATGAAAACCATTGCGATATTTCTATAATTTTGGCATCGGCACGCGTAGACTGCAGGGGTGGTCAGAGGCTGAACCCGCAACTTTAAACAGACACTTAGGGACAACTATTTTGCGATGGCAGCTAAAACGTTTGTTTTAGTGGTTTTCCCCAAGCAATGAATCAGTATGAATTTTTATGACAAAATCGACGAGGGTCGAGCGTCACCTCTGGGACGTTTGGCATGGAATGACCCAAATGTGCCCTCAGTGTCAGCAGGGGACAGCTACCCGTTGGGTTGACGAACCTCAGTCACAGGTGAGCCATTCCCTGCAATTTCCCCGTTGCGAATGTACCTCAATAGCTCAGGGGTTCCAGTTGGTGTGTTTCTGCTACAAACAACTGCGGCAGTTCGGGATGACAGCCTTGGTTCTCGGTAATAACGTTCTTGCAGCAACTCGAAATAATCCTGCATAACGAGAGTCGCTGCATCTCCCCTCTTGACGATTTGCATTTTCTTCCAGATACTTCTTAACTGCACTGTGCCCTTCGTTTTCTTCGCTTCCGCCACTTATTCTTTAGTTCATCCCAAGTTAACATTCCATGATCTGCTGCAAGTCGGCATATTATTTAATATCTTTGAGTGCATCATTGCTACGTGCCACACGAGCCGATCTAAAAACAAACAAAAACAACAACAAAAACTCTGTATTGTAGCAGAATACTGGCGGTAAGAAACCACGCTGCTCCTATGCCTAGCGTTGGTGGCAAGGCTGTGATAATTTCGAGTGTGCTACTATCCGGTAGCTGTACATCATTACATAATTCGGATAGGGATACAATACTTCCTCCCTGCCAGACAATATCAATAGTTGCGTAGCAGCAATACTTACTTCCATAGGTGGGCCATGGAGTACAGTCGGGCTATGCACATAGGGGCTGGATGCAAACGCAGACCATCCAGAGCTGCTACAGATTCACCCAGTAGTAAAAAGATGCGATATTCGAGAAATATCGAGAAGGAGGACAAGAAACAGAAACCTGCTGCACTCCACGCATCTAACGTTTCCACGATATGCGGATGGTACGACAGGACTTGACTGGAACAGATGAAAGAAGAGGAGAAAGGTAAGCAGGGCTGTAAATGGTGATGCGCGTAAGAACTTGAACAATTGAAATGTTTCAGTCGTCGAAAACGCCACAAATCATGTAAGAAGTCTAGGCTGCAAAATAATGGTATTGGTATGGTAAAATAATGCTCATGTGGCTAAATGTAGGAATTAGGTTTTCTACTTTGTGGAATCTTCTGTACCGACTATACACGTTCTGAAATACATCAAAATAAGTAAATAATATTGTTAAGCCACAGAACAGTCAGGTGAAGGATGCGATGAGGAATCGTTTGCTCGGGCAAGGGCATTACGTACGTGCCTTCGTAGCAGTGTTGTACCCGTTACCGAAATATGGTATCGCCATACCGATACTCGTTACTTGAGTAAAAAGTATCCAAATACCGATATCGATACCTCATTTTTAATGTAACGGAGTACCGCTACAGTTACTAAAAAAAGTAACGCGATATTTCGGGCGATACTTTTGTTTGAAATACGGAGATGACGCAACATAGAAATATCGCTTACGTGAACAGTTTTGTAGTGAAAAGACAGCATATTAGATATGTAGCTCGGAAATGTTATGCTTGACCTTTATCAATAGCTGGTTCTTGAAGTCGTCTTCTGCCACCTTTACAAGCCGTGGTCTCTCCGGCAGCTGACAGAGGCCAGTATGGCAATTACGTTAGTGTCAGGCCCACACATACCATGGAGTCCAATGACCAAGGAACCCTATCCGAATTTAACAATGTCACAGTATATGTGAGCGTGACTCAGTGCGACACGGCAGCTTAGCAGTGGAATCCAGAGCGCACTGTCAAAGTCTTGACCTCTGTTCGTTGACCTCAACTGCTTTATTGAACACAGCGCGGTTATTTCCTTCAGTTTCAAAGCAAAACGGTGAACACGTGTTTGGTATAATTGCATAATTCCGGTTACGGAGCACGTAGGCTTGTCCACAAGCTTCTTGTCGAGGGCTAGACCGACCATTCACAGTGAGTAAGAGTGAGAAATATGGCCGGTGAAGAAAGGGTGGGGCACTAAAAAGTATCGGTATCGGTAACGATCCAGAGATCGCGCTACCATAAATTTGTAACGGAAATACTTTTCCGACACCGACTTAAGAAAGTATCGCGATACGCACTCCGATACCGAAAAAGTATCGATTACTGTAACGGCGTTACTTGTAGCGGCGATATGTACAACACAGCTTGGTAGTCGCTGCAATAACACCCCCTTCCGAAGGCCTGACATCCTGGTCGGCGGAGTTTACAGATGAAATGCGCTGATGTCGACGTGACGGTGACGATGACATTGAAAATGGACGCGTAGAATCAAACTGATGATAGCAACGCAGCCGCGCTGGTGTCGAGACCTGATGGGCATAATTCCTGGTAGAGACACCGGCCCATCCCAATATTCGACCGTTGACGGCGAACCTGTGGGCTTCTTGTAGTCTGCGGGGCTTGGGCCTTGTTGCTTTGTCGTAGTCATATCACATGATCCCATTGTGTTCTCGTTGTACAACGTTTTAATTTATTGGATTGCGTCGTGGGAGACCCCTTATGACGCATCGAGGGAAAGTGATGCATTCCGGCGTAATACGATTATAGGCCGGCGTGAGTAGGCGGCTTATTGAAATAATTTGAACAAATCGAGCAGGCATTATGTCAGGCATCTTCACATTAGAGTGTCGGATTATAAAACGAATCTAAGGACGGGAACCGAAAAACGAATCTGGTTGCAGGTCTGTCCTGCATCGGATTTCAACAGGGAGCTGTATGACGTACCCCAGTGCTTCCTAAACGCTGCTACCCTGCGACCAATCAAAAGTATAAAATGTAGCTCCCCCCGTCCCGCACCCGTCGTGTTTTACCGATGTCACAGCCTTTTCTATTTCAGTGTGTGAAATCTATTACACAATGAAATTTTATTTCACACTTAATACCGCTGTCACACGGCAAATTTAATGACGTTCCCAGATAATGACATTCCCACTGAATGTAGCTACTGAAGCTTGTATTGCATGGAGCTATACGAAGAAACAGAATGTCATTCGCATGTGATGTCACTACCGATTTTTAAGACATCAGTCTCGAACGTATGAACGTTTAGTTTTGCGCATTCGGAAACATTAGATTATTTCACAAACTTGTTGCATTTTGGACCACGCTCACATGGCTAAATATCACAAGCCAAGGCAGGTAAGAAGACCATGTGTGATGTGTCAAACACACGAGCGTGGGAGTCGATTGGGAACGAGGGTGGTTCTCGGTAAAACAGTGTTAAGCGTTCCTTCCTTTATGTCAAAAATCCTTAAATTCGTGATGAAATATAGAAAAGCAACTTTTTATTGGTGTTGAATTTCTCCTCACGGTTTATTGTTGTTGTTTTTACATCGGTAGGTTTTTCGACGGCAGTACGTGCACTGCGTGCGAATCCCATTCTCTCGTACGGCCATGTCGTTTCACCGTGTGACACGGAACGAATGTTTCACTGTCATTCTGCCGCTTGGACACTGGACACTGGAGTTTGGACACTGAGTCCCGACTCAATGTTGAACCGCGACCTGTGCTTTGTCTTCAGCGACGCCACCACAGTAAGCAAAGTTCGCGTAAGTATGTCGCAGCAAAGGGAAGAAGGATTCTCATGACTTTAGCACACATGGCTTGTACTTCCTGCCGACTCAGCCCCAAATTCGGGAAGTGACTTTAGCGGAAACTGTTGCTGCATTTTTTTAAAGTTCCCGAGCCGCTTCGCGACCCCCCACTGAACCACAGTTTGTGCAGCACCAAGACCACACATAGCACAGACGGTGGTGGCACTCGACCCATGTCTCTCCAAGTCGCTTTCCGCTGCGTAGATCATATCCACTGGACTGCGACGCTGGCGGATGTACAAGAATGCGATTAAGGGGACCTGGAACCACCACGGACGCGTAGAACCACCAGCTTGCCTGCTTTCTCGACGGCATTTCTGTGACCTTCCCTCATACAGGCTTCGTCCCTGTCCCCTGTTTTTAATCGCCTCATGTTAGGTAACGAAATTCGTGGTGGTCCACTTTCTCGCTTCATGTTAGATCTGCCATACTGTAGCTCGTTTGGAGGAGGAGGAGTGTGACAGTGATCAGCTACTACGGAAGAGGCTTCTGCCTGAACCTTTAGTGGGTGTCTTAATTAGTACATTCTACCTTTGCATCGCAAGAAGTAGATTATAAATGCTCATGGAGGTGCTATAAGTGATCACGAACGGTTCCTTCGGAAATTACCGTCATGGTTATCAAAAGCGCTCATCGGCTCCCAGTGCTTTTGCGATCAACGATGCATGGCATGGGCGAGCATGGAGAATCCAGAATCATCTAGATTCTTCTTGACCTACCGATCCCACTGAGGTGCATCCTGAAGTAAATAATGAATATTCCGAGACAGCAGACCGAAAAGATGTGGTCTCCCGAGTTGAACTGAACGGAAGTACCGTGGTAACCAGGGAACTGCGTTTATTTCGTTGAATTATTTCTCATATAATGCATATATGACCCTGACAGTTTAGCTCAGCAGAAGCGTGCCAGCACAACAGCTTATGGGATCACATGCCTCCAAGACACTGAGTTTGTGCCATACCAAGGGTTTACCACATGGAAGAACCCATGACCATTCTTGGCTCTCATGCAGACAAGCGAGCCATATAAAAGTCGCACGCAGGTTCTCGTGAATCAGATATTGATACTTACTGATAGAAGTAATGAGTGTGCAGATTGTAAAACAGGTACAGCACGTAGCAGCGCACCAGGTTCAGGAACAGCCCGAATGATCGCTTCGAGAAGGACCAGGGCGTTGGCGGACGATCAAGCTGCAACAATGAGGAGTAAATAAAAGAACAGCGGGTGGCACGATGCTACACATGTATTTGATAAATGCAGAATACACCCATTGTACGCCCCAACGAGGACGCTCCGTCGTGAGGTGTGTTGGATTCACTACAAGGGAAGTCACAGTATTTAAAATCGATTCGGGAGTTTCCGATTAGGCAAGCGTAGAACGAAACTGTTCACCTAAATGCTCGCAAGACAAAAGTCGTTATTTCTGTCCACACAGAAAAACCCGCGATTAGGGACGATAACGATGCTCGACAGTTTTTCACAATGGATCGATGTCTTCAGGTCGCTTGCTTATGAACCGTTCTCTCCTTGTTCTTGTTCTTTTTTTTTTCTTGTTGTCGTCGTTCAGGATTAGTTGCTTTACACATTTACACTGCGGCATTTGTAACGTTTGTGTAAATACTCTTTGTAATTGCTCGTACACGTTTCATAGCACCAAAGGCCTTAAATAGGCCTTAAATAGACTTTAAAAGGCCTTGTCGGTGTTTGTCGTTCTTTTTTTTTATCCCCTAGTCTCGGGTTTTTAAGTTATGGATTAAATAGCACGTCGACAAAGCTCACGTACAATGACGCGCCACAATCGAGGATGTTGACTTTGCGGAACTTTTGACAAGCTAACAACTAGGGTTTTCTTGAAAAAAAAAACGAAAATTTGCAAGACGAAACGCGCCATCACACGTACTTATTCGTACCAGAGCGACAATAGTTCCTGATGTTTGACGTGACAAACCGAAAACCAGCGTACAAGCAAGTGTCCATTGTTGGTATTGTGCGCATGCTGTTCTACCGCGCCTGTTTCTACCACTCCACCCTTATGAAATTGTTTTTTTAGTTTGTTCACCAGGACCTATATCCAGCCTATTCACTCCCAATCTAGCAGATGGAAACCTGATTAAAGCTAGATACAGGATTTAGTGAGCGCACTGCATACATTTTCTAAACAGGAATTTATAAGTACTTTTAACCAGCCCTTATCAATTTCTGTATTACGCACACTGTAACCAGTCCGTATTCAGTCTGTATTCAGCAGCAGTATTTTAGTGACGTTCTGAACCCGATCATAATGTATGCATGCAAAGCAGAAAAAAGAGATTTTGGGCAAGGAATCTTATTTCATTTTTTAATGTGTCATGTCATTGATCATTCTTTCACGCGCTTTACTTTGACAGATATTTCAAACTCGTTCCCATCACTGTTGATGCAATATGGGTTGAGGTTGTGAACCTGCTCACCAGAATCCAGTATGTTGTTGGTCGTAATCCCAAAACAGTTTCTTGTGTTTCAGTAGTGCTGGGCTCAGCATTTGGTGAATACCGTACGCAGGACAAAGAATTCGGACCATTTCACACTATCGGTTCACCACAACAAACAATTCCCTATTCAAAATGAACTTTCTGACACCAGAAAATTCTGGTGTTTCTTGATGATGCTTGATGTCACATCGAGATTTCTTGATGTGACATTTAGAAGCATCAGGATTTTCTCGTGTCACATCAAGATTTCTTCATGCTCTTAGTGCCAGCAACCCGCGATCTTGAGCTCAGCAACGGCTTGCTGAGCTCACGATCGCGGGTTCTTTCCGGCCGAGGGCGGTAGCAATGTGGGGGAGGGAAACATGGCTTCCAGCACCGTGTGGCGGTGATTTCCGGCGCTCGTCAAAAGAACCCCAGGTGGTCCAAATTATCCGCAGTCTTACCCTGTGGCACGTGCAACATGTCGCCACACTGCGCAGACAAACCTTACATGTAACATCACAATACCATTATTACCAGTCACGTTCATCGGAAACGTCGCGGAGTGACGTCAGGGATTAAGGAGCTCCCCGGTCTATTCGGCCCTCCTGGACATTCCATCACCGCCGATCAGTACTCATGTAGAGCATAAACATCTCTACACACATATCGAAATTGAGGTCAGTTTCGCTGCGTGACACAGGCGCCTGTCTGGACAGCGGATGTCTATTAAAGGAACTGTAAAGTGAAATTTGACACCCCTGTTTCTGTGTGCGAACTGGTAGTGTTTGCCTGTGTGAGTAGTAGAAGGGGGAAGATACTGGCGACAAGAGATACTGGTGACCATCGGCACCCTCCGCTCCACATAGGGAGATATTTGGAGCAAGATACTTTGCGCCAAGGAGGAGCGCGCGCCAAGACCGCCCCGTGCCTTTCGCAGCCGCGCGCAGCGTACAGAGGGCTTTCCTTCTCACATTCGAGCATGCATAAACATGCAAAGTACATAACCACCAACCAAAATGTTATTGCCCGCCCATCTTATTCCCTCTCCGGCCCAGTTCCACATACAATACATCATGAGTGAGGAAGTCCACTCCATGGAAGAGTGTTTCATCTCCCCATGCTTCCCCTTAACATAGCGGACTTTCCTTCTCGCGCCAAGACATGCAAGCAACAGACATACATATTTGTGCAAGTGAAAATATTTTATTAATCTAAAGTACCAGCAATCAGCATAGAGAGGTGTAAAGTTTAAACGAACAAGTTCTGCAGGCAACATTCACATCCTACACACACACACTACAAATTTTATGATATTGTAATATCTGCAGTTAAACCAATTTAATATCAAATGGATAGATTCGAAAACTCGAGTGGGCAGACACTCACTTCCCCAGAGCAGATAATATTTATTAAAGAACCTTCAGGAACACAACTTTTAATTAAGGAAGGGATTCTTAGTTCATACACTAAGAATTAAAATTAATATTTCTACCATAACAAGTCTGAGCTTCTTCTATGTGACCTCCATCTTCATGTTGTAAATCAACATAAAAAAATCATACATGTAAATAATTAATTATTCCATGCACAAATCATTTCAATGCTATTAAATACGAGTCTTTTCGATTCAAGAGCACAACACGGGGGACACACCGCACCATCCAGGAAAGCACTAATTAAACAAACAATAGTTAACACTGTCAGAGGGACATCATTAGCACAACTTTTAATTAAAGAATCTTTAACTTCGAAGCTTGCTATCAACACGACCTGAGCTAGGACGAATGCCGAGGAACGTGAACTATATAGGGAGGACAATTATCATTGATATGAAAGATGATACAGCCCTCACTTTCTTGTGCATTCAGAATCATTACATGTACACACATTAAATATAATTCCGACTCACATTTACGCACCTTGCCGAGCATTTCCATGAGAAGAACACAGTGACACACACAGCACACAAGCTCAGGTAAACTTATTTCCTGACCCCAGTCCGCTAGAACCGGATTCACCTCTCCTTTCACACATCCCTCTTTCACTCTTTCCTCGAAACGCGCGGGAGATCTCCCTCAACCCCAATCGACGATTCCCTCCCAAAGTCAAAATACATATTGGGTGCCATCATCATTAGAGTGAAGGATGATATCAAACCACAAGTAACACCATAAATGCAACGACTAATCTTGCTGTTATATGAAGGCGATATTTTTTTATTATCCTAATCGAACAATATACAATTATCACAAATACTCTATATGTAAGCATCTTCAGGGTGGCCAATTCGAATTTTGTTGTAACTCACACCTCTTTTTTGTTTGTTTGTTTATCAGATCACCATCACAAATAGGTGTAAGGAAATAATAATTAACTGCTTATATTAATCGAAAGCTACCAAATACAAATCTACCAAGTGAAGAGCAAAACGCAGGAACATGTGGATAGTTGGAGAAATAGAATCAGGCACACGATCACAGAAACAATTATCATTAGTCAACACTACAAATATTATGCTAAAAGAGGAACAAGCAAAGTTAAGAACATATAGATGGAGAAAGTATCGAGGAGTAAAATCAGACACACAGAATCGTAGCAACAATTAGCAATAGTCAATGCTTAAAGAATTAATAATAATTATCTACTTATATTAATCGAAGGCTACTAAACACGAATCTATCAAGTGAAGAGAAAAAAAAACAGGAACATATAGACAGATGGAGGATTTATATCAAACACGCAGAATCGTAGCAACCATTATCGTTTGTCATTGCTTGAAGGAATAATAATTCTCAACTTATATCGAAAGCTACCAAATACGAATCTGTCAAGTGAAGAGCAAAACACAGGAACATGTAGATATATGGAGAAAGTCTGGAGTAGTAGAATCAAACACACATTATCGTAGCAACAATTATCAATAGTCAATGTTAGAAATAACATGCTAACAGGGGAACATCGAAAGAGATAGAATCACGGCGAGCAGTCATAGAGGTAATTAAAGCAATCAATAGTCAATGCTAAACACTGTCAGAGGGATCTTATTAACACAACTTTTAATTAAAGAAGAGTTAACTTTTATGCATGCTGTCATTGGGACCTGACCTAGGGCAAACACCAAGCAACACGAATTTCTATAGCAGGACAGTTTTCATCAATCTGAAAGGGGCTACAAAGTCTACATTCTTTTGCATTCGGGATCATTACATGTGCACAGATTAAACGCAATTTTGACTCACATTCTCAGATTTTGTTGAATATTTCCATGAGAAGGACAAAATAGCATACACACAGAGACAGGTTCGCTGTTCCCCAGTCCCTACAGAACCGGTTTTCCCCGTCTTTTCATTTGTCCCTCTCCATTCTTTTCTGGAAACCTACGGGAGAGGTCCCCCACCGCAACCTACGGTTTCCCCCATGGCTCAAATTCCTGTTGCATGGCAATATCAGTGGACTGAAGGATGATACCAATGCACAAGTAACATCATAGATTTTTCAACAATACAATGGGTAAAAGCAAACGACATGCTTTAATTGAACGTAGAATCCACAAGTGAAGAAGCTTGTAACACAAAGTAAACATCATCTCTTTTCTTTGCTTTTTCTCTCTGTAGCATTCATTATCACTACAAATCTTAAATATGCTCATACCGTTTTTTTTTAACATCATGGATAAACAATCGCTTCACATGTATTGAATGATTATTCTCTCCCTTAACCAGGAGCATAAATTTGAAAATGAAAGAACATATGATAAGACATCCATAAGCTTACTTTTATTTTTTATTTTTTTGAGAAGTTTCATGGCTTCGAAGACTATTTCAAGACAACGGCCAAAATAGTCCAATGCATAATTGAAAGAATGAGCATGACATCATTTATCAACATATAATGTAAGGATCGCTGTCCCAAATTTACATCACACGACACAAATGCAACGAAAGCAGGCAAAATGAGAACAACGAACATGACCATTTAGTGATGGGAAGCTGTTTTCTGTATACTTAGACAGTCATAAACAGCCTATGTCAGGAACTGATTTTCTGGCGGTGAAATGACAAACCATATGCATATCTAAGCAACAAACATGCATTTTTTATTGACCAACAAGAACGAGCAGGACTGGAAATATTCCTACAAAGCCCACGAGTTCTCTCAGGTATTCCTCACTGCATGCAAGCAACCTTTTTTCTCAGTTGTGAGAAGGCACAGACAAAACCTTTCTAGCTGGCTACAACACAATTGACCATAAGCTCCCCATCCCGTCAACAATAGAACGTGGAGATGTACGGTCTTTTTACGACTTCAAACGCCCCAAGGATGGAAGTAATTGATGTTGGGAGAGAATCGGTACACAGGATGACGATAAAATTCTCTTCACACACACCTCAAACCAATACTTTTCTTCTTTACACATTACTATCATGTTTCAAATTTAACAAAATAATCGAAATGTTTCGAATAATCGAAACAAACAATCGAAATTGTTTTTGAGTGTCAAAACAGACCAACCAATGCTATATGAGGACGAACTGTTTAAATCAGCATATGGACTCAACAAGACAAGCAGGATGAGCGAAAGCTTTGTGAAGCTTCTAAAGCAACTGTGAAAATAAACAATTCCACAGCTGAAAAAAAAAAACCGAGTATAGATTATTTTCTCTATACATAGCAAGTCAATGAATGTTCAACTGGGATTTTCTTAACTAATCCACTTCTTCCAATCAACCAAACGAATTTATTACATTAGAAGGAGAAAACATAATTATTAATCATCTTTTCCAAATCGTACGGAGATTCATAGAGATGCTCCCCAAAAGCCACAGTCGAGGCCTCTGTTGGAATCATCGCGCAGACGAAATAGTGTTCTCACATATATTTCTTGTAAACTGCTCTAACTTTGCCCATCATCCAAATGAATTTGATTTCATTAGAAGGAGACAATGTAATAATTTTAGACAAACACCCATAATGGCTTAATTTAGAACTCGTGAAAATAGATGATTATCATCTATAACGGACTTTCAAATTCAAAATAGTATGCAGATACACATAAATACCCTAAATACTGCAATTGAATCCGGTTTCTTTTCTCTTTTACTTTTAGAGAATCAGCATTCAGAGGGAATAGTGTTCCTACACAAAACTATTGTCACATGTTGACATTGTCGTTAAGGCATTTTTCGTCCTTGTAATCTAGTGTTGACATTAGAACATTCTCACTTTTTTGTGTGCGAAAACTTGCAACAATATGTAATCTGGATGTCTGAAAGCAACAACAATATAGCGGACGGAAAAAGTGATTTCATGGTCTACATCGAATCTCATTCATGACAATCATTTCAGTATGGTGAGCATGTCAAAGGATGTGTAATCACAAAAGGCCTTTGCATCTCAATTGTCTCGCGACGTAAACCCCCAGCTATTATTATTAAAAGGCCTCTGGTCAAGTGTTCCAGGTTACGAATACATTTACGAAGAGTGCGATTTTAGCAATATACAAGCTTTAGTCAGGTGACTGATACGTCGACGACAAGAGGACACGAGGAAGAGGTCACACTGACATAGAATTTTGTCGATAACCGACGATATGATTAAGAAGAAGCTTGACTAACAAGATTATACGATTAAGCAGAAGACACGATTAAACAGAAGCAAACTTAAGAAGCAAGATTAAACAGAAGGCAACTGCATTGGAATGATGTGCGTTCGTGAAGACGTTATATCTCCGACGATGACGAAGACGTTTCAGGAGACAAGCAACACAGTCGGGATACCGCGTTGGGCTTGGATGCGTCGTGCGTGACTCGCACATGTTACCACATGGGTGCCCGGCATTGCGCATCGGGGATTCGGGCGCATCGCTGAAACCGTGAGTGTTGCTTTGAAATCGCTTTCTTCATCGTTGGAGATATAACGTCTTCACGAACGCACATCATTCCAATGCAGTTGCCTCTTCAAGTTTGCTTCTGTGTAATCATATCTTCTTCTTAATCCTATAATCTTCTTAATCAAGCTTCTTCTTAATCATATCGTCGGTTATCGACAAAATTCTATGTCAGTGTGACCTTCGCAACCTTCGTGTCCTCTTGTCGTCGACGTATCAGTCACCTAACTAAAGCTTGTATATTGCTCAAATCGCACTCTTCGTAAATGTATTGGTAACCTAGAACACTTGGCCAGAGGCCTTTTAATAATAATAACTGGGGGTTTACGTCGCAAGACAATTGAGATGCAAAGGCCTTTTGTGGTTACACATCCTTTGACATGCTCACCATATTGAAATGATTGTCATGAATGTGATTCGATGTCGACCATGAAATCACTTTTCCCGTCCGCTATATTGTTGTTGCTTTCAGACATCCAGATTACGTATTGTTGCAAGTTTTCGCACACAAAAAAGTGAGAATGTTCTAATGTCAACACTAGATTACTATCATGAAAAATGCCATAACGACAATGTCAACATGTGAGAATAGTTTTGTGTAGGAACACTATTCCCTCTGAATGCTGATTCTCTAAAAGTAAAAGAGAAAAGAAAACGGATTCAATTGCAGTATTTAGGGTATTTATGTGTATCTGCATACTATTTTGAATTTGAAAGACCGTTATAGATGATAATCATCTATTTTCACGAGTTCTAAATTAAGCCATTCTGGGTGTTTGTCTAAAATTACTACATTGTCTCCTTCTAATGAAATCAAATTCATTTGGATGATGGGCAAAGTTAGAGCAGTTTACAAGAAATATATGTGAGAACACTATTTCGTCTGCGCGATGATTCCAACAGAGGCCTCGACTGTGGCTTTTGGGGAGCATCTCTATGAATCTCCGT
The DNA here is from genome assembly GCF_037126465.1 of Ornithodoros turicata. Classification (NCBI taxonomy): domain Eukaryota; kingdom Metazoa; phylum Arthropoda; class Arachnida; order Ixodida; family Argasidae; genus Ornithodoros; species Ornithodoros turicata. The sequence continues at coordinate 95,410,012 of NC_088201.1, read as the reverse complement.
ACGAATTGGAAACGATGATTAATAATTATGTTTTCTCCTTCTAATGTAATCAAATTCGTTTGGTTGATTGGCAGAGAAGTGGATTAGTTTACAAGATTCCAGTTGAACATTCATTGACTTGCTATGTATAGAGAAAATAATGTATACTCGTTTTTTTTGTTTTTTTTTTGTTTTCAGCTGTGGAATTGTTTATTTTCACAGTTGCTTTAGAAGCTTCACAAAGCTTTCGCTCGTCCTGCTTGTCTTGTTGAGTCCATATGCTAATTTAAACAGTTCGTCCTCATATAGCATTGGTTGGTCTGTTTTGACACTCAAAAATATTTTCGATTGAGTTATTTTGTTAAGTTTGAAACATGATAGTAATGTGTAAAGAAGAAAAGCGTTGGTTTGAGGTGTGTGTGTGGAGAGAATTTTATCGTCATCCTGTGTACCGATTCTCCCCCAACATCAATTACTTCCATCCTTGGGGCGTTTGAAGCCGTAAAAAGACCGTACACCTCCATGTTCTATTGTTGACGGGATTGGGAGCTTATGGTCAATTGTGTTGTAGCCAGCTAGAAAGGTCTTGTCTGTGCCTTCGTAAAACTGAGAAAAGGTTGCTTGCATGCAGCGAGGAATACCTGAGAGAACTCGTGGGCTTTGTAGGAATATTTCCAGTCCAGCTCGTTCTTGTAGGTCAATGAAAAATACATGTTTGTTGCTTAGATATCCATATGGTTTGTCATTTCACCGCCAGAAAATCAGTTCCTGACATAGGCTGTTCATGACTGTCTAAGTATACAAAAAAGAGCTTCCGATCACTAAATGGTCAGGTTCGTTGTTCTCATTTTGCCTGCTCTCGTTGCATTTGTATCGTGTGATGTAAATTTGGGAGAGTGATCCTTACATTATATGTTGATAAATGAGGTCATGCTCATTCTTTCAATTATGCATTGGACTATTTTGGCAGTTGTCTTGAAATAGTCTTCGAAGCTATGAAACTTCTCAAAAAATAAAAAATAAAAGTAAGCTTATAGATGTATTATCATATGTTCTTTCATTTTCAAATTTATGCTCCTGATTAAGGGAGAGAATAATGATTCGATACATGTGAAGCGGTTGTTTATTCATGATATTAAAAAAACGGTATGAGTACATTTAAGATTTGCAGTGATAATGAATGCTAGAGAGAGAAAAAGCAAAGAAAAGCGATGATATTTACTTTGTGTTACAAGCTTCTTCACTTGTGGATTCTACGTTCAATTAAAGCATGTCGTTTGCTTTTACCCATTGTATTGTTGAAAAATCTATGATGTTACTTGTGCGTTGGTATCATCCTTCAGTCCACTGATATTGCCATGCAACAGGAATTTGAGCCATGGGGGAAACCGTAGGTTGCGGTGGGAGACCTCTCCCGTAAGTTTCCAGAAAAGAATGGAGAGAGACAAATGAAAAGACGGGGAAAACCGGTTCTGTAGGGACTGGGGGACAGCGAACCTGTCTCTGTGTGTATGCTATTTGGTCCTTCTCATGGAAATATTCAACAAAATCCGAGAATGTGAGTCAAAATTGCGTTTAATCTGTGCACATGCAATGATCCCGAATGCAAAAGAATGTAGGCTTTGTAGCCTCTTTCAGGTTGATGAAAACTGTCCTGCTATAGAAATTCGTGTTGCTTGGTGTTTGCCCTAGGTCAGGTCGCAATGACAGCATGCATAAAAGTTAGCTCTTCTTCAATTAAAAGTTGTGTTAATAAGATCCCTCTGACAGTTTTTAGCATTGACTATTGATTGCTTTAATTACCTCTATGACTGCTCGCCGTATTTCTATTCCTTTAATGATTATTCGATGTTCCCTTGTTAGCATGTTATTTCTAACATTGACTATTGATAATTGTTGCTACGATTCTGTGTGTTTGATTCTAGTCCTCCAGACTTTCTCCATATATCTACATGTTCCTGTGTTTTGCTCTTCACTTGACAGATTCCTATTTGGTAGCTTTCGATTAATATAAGTTGAGAATTATTATTCCTTCAAGCAATGACAAACGATAATGGTTGCTACGATTCTGCGTGTAAATCCTCCATCTGTCTATATGTTCCTGTTTTTTTCTCTTCACTTGATAGATTCGTATTTGGTAGCCTTCGATTAATATAAGCAGTTAATTATTATTTACTTACACCTATTTGTGATGGTGATCTGATAAATAAACAAACAACCAAACAAACAAAAAGTTAACGATGAAAGATGAAAGTCACTGAAAAGGTTAGCCAGCTGTAGGACTCGAACCCACATCTTCTGGATTGCCGGTCCAGGGCTCTACCAATTGAGCAAAGCTAACACGCCTTCTCAGCGACAAACCAGCCACTCTCTCTCACTCATCCTCCTTTCACTCTTACATTTTTGTGAAACAAAAAGTGTTTTTTTCTCTTCACTTGATAGATTAGTATTTATTTGGTAGCCTTCAATTAATATAAGTAGATAATTATTATTAATTGTTTAAGCATTGACTATTGCTAATTGTTGCTACGATTCTGTGTGTCTGATTTTACTCCTCGATTCTTTCTCCATCTATATACATCTTCTTAACTTGTGCTTGTTCCTGTTTTTGCATAATATTTGTAGTGTTGACTAATGATAATTGTTGCTGTGATCGTGTGTCTGATTCTATTTCTCCAACTATCCACATGTTCCTGCGTTTCGCTCTTCACTTGGTAGATCTGTATTTGGTAGCTTTCGATTAATATAAGCAGTTAATTATTATTTCCTTACACCTATTTGTGATGGTAATCTGATAAACAAACAAACAAACAAACAAACAAACAAACAAACAAACAAACAAACAAACAAAAAGGGTTGTGAGTTACAACAAAATTCGAATTGGCCACCCTGAAGATGCTTAAATATAGAGTATTTGTGATCATTGTTTATTGTTCAATTAGGATAATTAAAAAATATCGCCTTCATATAACAGCAAGGTCAGTCGTTGCGTTTATGGTGTTACTTGTGGTTTGATATCATCCTTCACTCTAATGATGATGGCACCCAATATGTATTTTGACTTTGGGAGGGAATCGTCGATTGGGGTTGAGGGAGATCTCCCGCGCGTTTCGAGGAAAGAGTGAAAGAGGGATGTGTGAAAGGAGAGGTGAAACCGGTTCTAGCGGACTGGGGTCAGGAAATAAGTTTATCTGAGCTTGTGTGTGTGTGTGTCACTGTGTTCTTCTCATGGAAATGTTCGGCAAAATGCGTAAATGTGAGTCGGAATTGTATTTAATGTGTGTACATGTAATTTTGAATGCACAAGAAAGTGAGGGCTGTATCATCTTTCATATCAATGAAAATTGTCCTCCCTATATAGTTCACGTTCCTCGGCATTCGTCCTAGCTCAGGTCGTGTTGATAGCAAGCTTCGAAGTTAAAGATTCTTTAATTAAAAGTTGTGCTAATGATGTCCCTCTGACAGTGTTAACTATTGTTTGTTTAATTAGTGCTTTCCTGGATGGTGCGGTGTGTCCCCCGTGTTGTGCTCTTGAATCGAAAAGACTCGTATTTAATAGCATTGAAATGATTTGTGCATGGAATAATTAATTATTTACATGTATGATTTTTTTATGTTGATTTACAACATGAAGATGGAGGTCACATAGAAGAAGCTCAGACTTGTTATGGTAGAAATATTAATTTTAATTCTTAGTGTATGAACTAAGAATCCCTTCCTTAATTAAAAGTTGTGTTCCTGAAGGTTCTTTAATAAATATTATCTGCTCTGGGGAAGTGAGTATCTGCCCACTCGAGTTATCAAATCTATCCATTTGATATTAAATTGGTTTAACTGCAGATATTACAATATCATAAAATTTGTAGTGTGTGTGTGTAGGATGTGAATGTTGCCTGCAGAACTTGTTCGTTTAAACTTTACACCTCTCTATGCTGATTGCTGGTACTTTAGATTAATAAAATATTTTCACTTGCACAAATATGTATGTCTGTTGCTTGCATGTCTTGGCGCGAGAAGGAAAGTCCGCTATGTTAAGGGGAAGCATGGGGAGATGAAACACTCTTCCATGGAGTGGACTTCCTCACTCATGATGTATTGTATGTGGAACTGGGCCGGAGAGGGAATAAGATGGGCGGGCAATAACATTTTGGTTGGTGGTTATGTACTTTGCATGTTTATGCATGCTCGAATGTGAGAAGGAAAGCCCTCTGTACGCTGCGCGCGGCTGCGAAAGGCCCCAGCTTGCCATCCCACTTGAAGTCAGGTCCCATTGTGGATGCTTGGGTAGCATGAGTGGTTCCAGTGTGCCTCCACGCTGGGCCCCCTCCAGCCATCCCACTTGAAGTCAAGTCCCATTGTGGTATTTAGAGTGGGATGCCTGGTCCACTGTGTGTCCATCCTGGGAGCACAACCTACCAACCCACTTGAGCCAGGTTCCTTTGGGGGGGGGGGGGGGTCTGGCTCCAGTGTTGCACCGTCCCACTTGATATTGGAAACCACTTTGAAGCCTTAAAGCCAGTACCACTGAGTCACTGTAATTTTGACACCTGCCCTAGAACTACGCGAATCTTCACCGGGATGAATTGCAGACGCTATATCCCTGTAACTCCAATTCGTGCACATATTCTCATCTGAAGGTGCATGAATATCATAACATATTAAGTACCAGAGAAATGTAAAAAAAGACATCTCAACAACAACAAAAATTAAACTAAATAACTAGAAGAAAAACAACGAAAAAAAGAAGAACAGGTAATTGCAGAGGCTGATGCAATGTGAAGAAGCCACGGCGGCTCGGCGAGAGCCGAGAGAGAGAGGAGAGGGAGAGAGGCGAGACCCCCGAGACTGGCAGGTGGCAGTTGGAAACTTGAACGCTTCGCGGCAAGTTGGTTTTGTCTTCCGTTCCGTTGCCGTCGCTAGGATGGTGTACCTCCCTCCTGTGCAGTATTTGCGTGTGTTCTAGTGCGCTTTGTAAGACAATGCGATGACAGTGGTTTCTGTGCAACACAGAAACCACTGATTGTCGATTTCCTGGAAGAGTTCTGACTCCAAGAAGACGTAAACGGCGTAAGGGCAAAAACGCACTGTGAAACGCCAATCGGACTGCACGTCGCGAATGTTTGCAGGTATGAGTGATGACCGTGATGTTTTGATTACTATCAATTACATGTTTCAAACTTAGGAGGAACTTGAAGAGAAACAGGATAAAAAGATTCCGAACGTGCGGTGGGAAGGGGGTGTATGTCGCGACCTGCATGGAAAACAGGAGTGTCATGTGTCATCTTCTCTGAGAAAATACAAGATGTGAGGTGGCCAACGAACGCAAGCTCCCTGTGGTCCGTGAGTGCATGCCAGTCAGGCATATGCTTTGTCTAGACACAGTGAGTGATCAGACTTATACTACGTAGTATGTACAGCTCCCCGCAACCTTAACTTGAACGCCGCTTCGCGTGGCAGAGAAGGAGGAGAGACACCCTAGTGGGATTCAGCTGAACTATTGGGAGAGCGCATTTCGGGCTGTCCCATTCGCGTGTAGGGATGTATGGTTGTTGCTGAAACCCTCGAAGGCAGGCGGGCGTTGCTTTCTGAAGACGCCGTTATGGGGATGGCGACTGTTTGTGTTGCTTATGTGCGATGAACGCTAGATGATACCGGTAATATCGGCGATATTCGAGGTACGGCCGAGTTGACAGCTAAGAATGATTGTGTGCACCCGAACGGATTAGCAATGATGCTGTATCCACTTGAGACGAAATAAAGGAGGATAAAACAACGTTATTTTGTGATTAGGAAGATTCATCTCCTTGTGTGGCGATGCTCTATACCATTGCTTATGGTAACATAGTGAAATAAGGGTAGAACTGCATCATACATTTATTTGACTCAGGATATGATGAAATATAAGTGAGCGGTAGTAGGTGTGAGCAGTGATCTCCGCATTATGGCACAGGGTGTCGAACCGAAACGTTTTTCGTTCCGGTTTTCGTTCCGGTTACATCATAAACGATCCGGTACCGGTTCTGCTCCGGAGCAAAAAAATAACGGTTCATACCGGTTTTTAACCGGTTCCGCTTCTGCTGGGAATATTCATCCCCACACAAAAAAAAAATCAATGTTACAAAATGTAAACCCGTTTATTCAGCATACATGGTATTTAATATTAATAGACAGCTGTGAAATTGGTAGCGCGTGGTTCCTGTAGGTTACTGTCTGTTCAAATGGGCTTTCTCATTTCTTGAAACGCATGCTACAAACTGACTTGTTTGTCGTGATGTCATACGTAAAGTACTTTCTTGCTGGGTTGGAGCGAGTACGTCCCATCCGAATGTCTGTTGCTACTGTCTAGCCTGCAAGCACCACCGCACGAGTACGACGCAAATCGAGGAACACCTTCACTCACAAACGCGCTCGACGGCTCCGTTTTATTTTCTTCGTGTCCTGTCCACAAAAGAGTTGCCACTTTGCACGGGCTTGCCCTCGCGTATACGTAAATGTATTCAACTTAGCTGCTCTGAAACAAGGGACGCGTTGCGCGACATTACCGATAAAGAAGCTGTTATGCAGCCCCCTTGGGTCGCTGTTTAGTTGAGGACAGTTTGGGGGGATCAAATTAAAATGAACACTACGGCACATTGCTAGAGAGTCACATGTACCTCGAAGTCTGTGTGCGTGCGCGAACGATAAACCATTACAAAGGGAGCCTAGGGGTCATACTATACCGACATACGTTCCACCGTAACCGTAACCTTCGTATAGTATCCATGACATGACTTCAGAGCACACGACGTCTCATTCGCCTATCCGTAGTCCAAACCGGCGAAGTTTTTCTTGGACCGAAAACCGTTAAATATATTTTTCGGTTCCGGTTTTCGGTTCGCTCCGACACCCTGTTATGGCATACAAGGATGCCGAAACGGCAATTGAAACAGGGCAACTTGTGCATTCTCATGTCGCTAGACTACACACACACACACACATACATTGGATGATGATGGGGTGGGCGATTCACCGCCGCTGAGGCTGTACACTGCCCTATTTCGCATTGGGGGAGGATGAAGGGATGATGTCGCTAGACTAGCGAGTGTTCTTGACAGTCAATACATCGTTGCATAAAAATGATCCGCATAGATATAACCTATAGTCTGCATCAACTGCTATAACGTTTAACATATGACTTCAGGGAGGAAAGTAACACATACAGTTCTAAAAAACTTGCTCTTCACCCGGCGATGGCTGAACGCTCCAAACTGCTATGCAGTATCTCAAGGCATGGGCAAGTTCTGGGACAGTTCGGATATATACAGGGATATTTTCACCGTCAAGAACACTGGCAAATGTAGAGACATGATAAAGGAAAAGCAAAGTAGTCCTGTTTCAATTGCCACCTACTACGGCTTACTTAAATTCATTATTTCCTGAGTCAAATAAATGTATGTTGCACTACGATCCTTATTTCACCATGTTACCATCAGCAATAGTGTAGAGCATCGCCACACAAGGAGATGAAACTTTCCAATCACAATCACAAAATAAAGTTGTTTTATCCTCGTTTATTTCGTCTCGAGTTGATACAGCATCTTTGCTTCTTTCATTCTTAGCTGTCAACGCGTCCTCGAATATCGCCGATATTACAGATATCATCCAGCATATCATCTCACACAAGCAATCGCCATCCCGATAACGGCGTGTTCAGAAACCAACGCCCGCCTTCCTTCGAGGCGTTTGAGCAAAAACGAAACAGCCCTACACCCGAGTGGAACAGCACGAAACGCGCTCTCCCAATAGTTCAGCTGAAACCCACTAGGGTGTCTCTCCTCCTTCTCCGCCACGCGAAACGGCGTTCAAGTTAAGGTTGCGGGTACATGTAGAGATGTATTGATTATTTCTTTCTGCTAAGTGTATGCTCTTAGCAAAATAAACTGTATTTACTTGAGTAATATGTGCATTTCTACGCATTATTTTCGTTCATGTATTCAGTGGTCCCAGCTGCTAAGTGGCCGGATCCTGGACCACTTAGCAGAGGGGACCACTGGATCAATTCTCATCTTCCGAAAAAATCTTCCGATCGGATTCTCAAAAATCCGATCCATGGCGCCGGGCGGCAAGGAGGTGTGCGGGAAGTGCTCCCAGAACTTTCAAGGTAGACAGCAGTTTATCTACTGTTCTGGTGTCTGTCAGCGAAGTTTTCACTGTAAATGTGTCAACGTTGGAGCAACGGAGTACGAGTACCTAATGCGTGAAGGTACTAGTACGTACAAATGTGATTGTTGCACACGACAGCACGCTGCAAGCAGCGTTAAGCCTAAAGCACCTGTGAACAACAGCAAAGATAATGAATACGACAAGGAATTTTCCCCAGAGGTCACAGAAGGTAAGCTGCCTTCGGCTCAGAAGAATGGAATGGAAGGGCTTATCATGCTATTATTGAAGAAAGTCGACGTGTTAACGTGTGAAGTTGAAAACCTCAAGGTCGAATGCCATGCTCTCAGGGCGGAACTGCGGGCAGGACACAGAGTGATTCCGGTTAACAACGATAGCTTTGGTGCTGTTAAGCCGAAACTGACGTACGCGAAGACAGCGGTCTCTGTCAACAAGCCAACCGCGTCAGGCATGCAGCGAGAAATTTCGGGTCCCGCTGCTGCTACAAGCAGTACGACAAGTGGTCGTATGCCAAGCGATATGGAAGAATGTAATCGACCGCCATTGACAGAGGACGATGGATTTACATTGATCAAAAGGAAGCGCACGACGCAAATGAAATCGGGGGCAGCAAAGAACAGCAAGGTTGTCGCCGCAAAGCGGGTTAGCACTCGCAGCCTCTTCGTGTCCCGGCTTGTTCCTGAGACGACGGAAGCTGACGTAGTATCTTTAATTATGCCTGTGATAGGTGAAAACCCCGAAGTGCATGTTGACTGCACAAGGCTGAGGTCCAGGTATACTACATACTCCTCATTCTGCATTACTGTGGATGCTGATCTATTTAATAAGATCAACGACACGAATATCTGGCCGGAGGGATGTATATTCAGGCAATATTATGGAAGAATATATGGATCTGTTGAATCAAAGCAAAGCGATAAGCAGAACAGGAATGGAAGCACGGATTGAAGCATATTACCAGAATGTACGAGGCTTACGAACTAAGACAGCCCAGCTTCTTAGTGCTTTGTTGCTTACGAGATACGATCTTATCTGTTTAACGGAAACTTGGTTATGTGAAGGCATATCTACTTCTGAAATCTTTCCGCCTGCGTACACAGTGTTTCGTAAGGATCGCAATTACGCTGCCTGTGGTTGTAGCTACGGTGGCGGGGTGCTAATCGCTCTAAATAATGCAGTGCAAGTGCATCGACGACATGATTTGGAGACTTACGATGAATGTCTCTGGCTTGAGGCAGACTTTGGAAAAGGAAGCCGTTATCTAATAGGCAACTATTATTTTCAGCCGGGGTCCGATGCGGACATTTTTATTCGACATTTTGAAGATCTGAGTCAGTACTTGGAAGCGTCTTCTAAGCGTATCTTAATCTTCGGAGATTTCAACCTACCAGGAGTGAAATGGCATGGAAATGCTCACCTCTCGACAGACTCTTCAACTCGTAAGAAGGCTTTTTGCCTGCTAGATTTTATGAACCTTCTAGGGCTCTTACAAGCAAATCGTCATTGCAATGTTGCTGGTAACGTTTTAGATCTTGTTGTTACAGATGAGGCCTTTATTGATGTCAATGTACCCTCTTCTCTGGTACCACCTGATAAATATCATCCGCCGTTAGATATAGTGATATCTGTTCCAGTTGAGTTTACCCAACGTGTCATACCTGCAGTGTATCAGTTTAGTCGTGGCGACTACTTATCATTGTATCGGTATTTTGAAAACTGTGATTGGACGCCTGTAATGCAGGACACAAATCTTGATGCCTCCTTGGGTGCCTTTCTCAATATTGTAGTTGATGGTATGCGAAAATACATACCAATGAATAGTCGAAGAAGGTCACGTTATCCATCGTGGTTTTCTGTCGAACTAATTAAGTGTCTTAGAAAGAAACTGCATTGCCACAGAATGTGGAAACGTTCTGGTTTAATGTACTGGCACGATAAATATAAGGCCTATCGCACGCTAGCTAAAAAGTTGTATAGTTATGATCACCTGAACAATGTTCAAGATACGGAACGTAGTCTGAGAACTCGTCCGAAGGAATTCTGGCGATATACCAAATCTTTGTTGAAGGGCTCGTATCCGGATGTTACCTTGCGTGATGGTGGATGCTACTACAATGACCCTATGATTGTGGCGGATATCTTTAGTAAGCATTTCTCTTCGATTCAGTGTCAGTATTTTACACCTGGCGTGAGTTGCGAGTTGTATACTGGACATATGGATGTTATGCAAATCAATGATGTCGGCCTAGATGATGTCACTGTTGCCATATCTCGCCTTAAACCGAAGATTACGTCGGGTTATGACGGTGTCCCGAGTTTTATACTAAAGGGGTGTTGTGACTTAATTGCCCCAGTATTGAAGCACATCTTCCAACTATCACTGAGTGCAGGTGTATTTCCTGAAGCTCTGAAAAAAGCGGTAGTTGTTCCGATCTTTAAAGCTGGAGATGCTACTGACCGGAACAACTATAGACCAATATCGCTGCTAACAAGCGTGTCAAAAGTGTTCGAGTCAGTTATGTACACCCGTTTATATAGTTTTTTAAAGCATAAAATTAACAACTGTCAGCATGGTTTTATCAAGGGAAGGTCAGTAGAAACGAACCTGAGCGCATTTATGAATGAATGTGCGTCCATTGTAGAGAATCGCGGCCAGTTGGATGTAGTTTATTTCGATATGTCGAAGGCTTTCGACATGGTGAGTCACGAGCTGTTACTAATGAAACTGGCTGCGTACGGTCTTAGTGACCGTTTAGTGGCATGGTTCAGGAGTTATCTCACTTGTCGGGAAAATGTTGTGCGCGTTGGTGGCTCTCTATCTGAATCATATGAAACTTTTTCTGGGGTGCCGCAAGGCTCAAATCTTGGACCTCTGCTCTTTGTTGTATTTGTGAATGATATCATTCAAAATATTAAGTATTCAAATTGTTTGCAATATGCTGATGATTTAAAAGTGTATAGACGAGTTAATGACGCAGGTGACGCCACAAAGTTGCAGCGTGATGTTGATGCCATAGAATGCTGGTGTCGGGTCAATGGTTTGCGCTTGAACACAGAGAAAACGAAAGTAATATCTTTGACACGAAAAAAGGATGATCTTTTGCATGTTTATAAGGTCGGTGGCGTAGATATGAAAAGAGTAAAGGTTGTACGTGACCTTGGCGTAATTTGGGATTCGGCTTTAAATATGGAGGAACACGTCACTAGTATAGTGACATCGGCAACACGCTCGCTAGGTGCAATTTTTCGTATAACTAGAGATTTTCGTAACAAGGAAAGCGTACTGGCGCTTTACAGGGGTTTAGTAAGGTCAAAATTAGAATTCGCGTCCGCTGCGTGGAATTTCCTAAACAGTAAATTATCAGCTAAGATTGAATCAGTACAGAAACGATTTATCAGAACGTTTTTTGATAGATTTTTCGACAGAAGACATTTTTATGATTATTACTGGATTCTGAAGAAACTTGACTTGTGTTCTTTAAGTGTTCGCAGAGATATTCATGATGTGTTGTTTTTGCACAAAATTTTAAACAGTTCCATTGATTGTCCAGATTTACTCTCGTCTGTATCGTTTTGCGTACCTTCTCGCCAACGGAGAAATGCTAATTTGTTTTACGTTGCTCGTGTTTTATTGTCTTCACCTGTGATCAGGAGTGAATTAATGTTTAATACTCTAGAATCTAATGAGATTGATATGTTCATGAGTACGAATTTTTATCATACTGTTCGAAGTGTTTTTGCCTAACAGTGTTCTGCTTTTTTCCCTGTATGTGCTCCCTTTTCTTTTTTTCTTTTCCTTGATCCATTTTTCCATGTATGTGCACCATTCACAAGGCGCTTTAATGGGCTGTTAATGGGCACAATAAAATCAAATCAAATCAAATCAAATTCCACTGGTTCCACTTCAAGTGGGACCACCGTGAAGCTGGTTCCACTTTCAACTGGTCCCAGTCACTAAGTGGTCCCACTCCAGATTTTTGCCTGGTTTGGGATCGGGGCCAAGACGGGTCCCACTGAAATCCCATCCGTCAAGTGGTCCCACTTCCTGACTGGTTCCAGGTCCCAAGCTGTCCCCATCCCAGAGTGGTTCCCTACTGGGACCATCTGAGAGTGGGGACCAGCATGAGACCTGTTTCAAAAACCACTTTGGGCTGGTCCCACTCTAGATTTTTGCCTGGGCTCCCAACCATATTGCACGGCGACGGCGTTTATTGCGGCCTTGCGAGGTTTGTGTACGCAAAAAAGTTCACTTCCTGCCGAAATTGAACAAAGCTTCACCTGACAGCTATGCCAGGTATCTACTGTAATGTTCGGGGATACACCAAGTGTGCTCTTTCGCCAAGGGACGTTGTGTACCACATGATTCCAACGGAAAATGCAATGAAACGAAAGTTGTTGCAAGCGCTTGGTCAAGGCATTCGTGAGCCACGCCGTATTTGGTCAACCCATTTCTCTGACGAGTTGTACGGAATGGTAGCAGCGGACAGTCGAAAACTTCTCACACGGACGGCTCCCGACACCAGTGTTTCAACGTGTGCTGTCTGACGATGCGAACACCAGTGCAGACGAGGTATGTATTTACCGATACACAGGAATGATACATATATGTGGTTCACTTGAAATTCGAATCGATTTTTGTGATGCCTACGCTGCGTAACGCACCAAACGCAATATCCCCCTTCCCCTGGGGAGCCTTGAGCTCTCGCAGGAGAATATAAGTGTCAAATAAATTATGCGCTATAGACACCGCATTCTTCACTTATATCAGCGACACAGGCTTCCATCGTGACTGACAAGAATGTGAAACTCAGAAGTAAACGCGTGTCAGCGGATGATTTACCGTCAACACCTCTCAACCTTTATCCAGCGATGAATTCAACACCTATTGTCCATATACACTCATGCTCACAGGTGAGTCAAACTCTTCTTTTGTTTAACATTTTAACTTCTGCATGCCTTGCAGGTGCATGATATGACAATATCTGCACCACTGGTGGAACCAGCTGTTGAGTAATTCTGGGTTTCTGAAGACAACAGCTTTGAATGGCCTGCTGATACAAGTTTGCAGATAACAGAAGCTCTTCTACTTTGCAGTGTTGTGCCCTCTGCTTCACCAGACCAGAAGAAGTACATCAAATGTGCATCATATTCAGAACTGCCGGTGCATCTCACAAAGTGGCCTCAGATGTTCGTGTCACGCTTCTCACCACAAAAGCCGAGTGCCCAAGTGAACACAATTTATCTTTGAAACTTCGGCCAGAAGTGAACAAGATGGCTGCAGGGAACATCCTGCTGTCCTGCACAGTCCTTTTCAATAGGACCAGTGTAGCCAAGGTGTGAATTCATAGCGCCTTATGTTTTCACAGATTCAAATGACACCTTGTAGTATTTGCTGCTGACCAGGTTCCGTGGTTACTCGAGCTGATTAATATAAAAGTCACCTCAACAGACCTCACCTACAACACCTACCAGAAAGGTCGCAGGCTCCCTTTACCGACACAGGTAGGATTATCAGAACTCACGGTCATGAGAGACTGAAACATCCAAATAATCTTACTGAAACACAAGCTTTCGAATAGAGTCTGTCCTTCATTAGGCATGATACAGACATACTTGGTACAGATATTTATACTGATGTACATTAGAGAAAGGGAACAAAGAAGGTAGTGGGGAGGAGGAAATCCAAATTCTTGTTAGAAAGTATTGAGGGCACGAAAAAATAATACAAAACAAGGCACACAGGCTTTGCGTAGTTGAATTTTCCGTTACAATATTCCTATCTGGAATAATGACGTAAAAGGTACACGTACTATAAAAGGTAAAAAGAACAAGCTTGTACAATTGCAATATGCAAGTGCCATGCTCAGGAATGCTTAGTGGCCACAAGAGGATCTTGTAACAGAGGATTAAGAAAAAGCTTGAGTCTGCCGTCAAGTTCCGTGCACTTGCTCAGCTAAACCCGTGGATGCAGCGTACTTGTAACCATCTTTACAGGTGTAGAGCTTCTACTTAGCATGTGGGGAAGTATGAGCTTACGTATACAAATCAGCTGTCATTCAGGAAAGAGTGTATACAAGCTTCGAGATAATGTGTCTAGGTTTGACCTGGCACGCTTTCAACAGCCATGACAGCCATGAGGGACCATGTTTCAATATAAAGGGCATAGTGAAGACACTTAGCCATGACCATACCTTATCTTCGCAGAGGATGTAGATCACCTCGTGAGTGAAACACCAACGACTTGCAAAGATGTGAGCTACAGTGAAATACTAGCGGTCTGCAAAAGGCCTGAGCCCACACCAATGGCAGCAAATGGACTGGTATGAGGGAAAACATGGGAAATTTATAACAAGAAATTGAGAAAGTATTGCAAAGATGGATGTGCGCAGACACAGAAAAGGTCTAAAATTTTTGTCAACCACAGGGATGCCTCTGAAGAGAAGCCTCTGTTGATGCCATTGGCATGACCCCACCTAAGGCCTTCTTATACTGATAAAGTCATGAACGCGAGATGTTTTATTTATGTATTTATTTATTTCTATTTGGTGCACCACCCTAATGGTGCACCATACAAACAGTCAATACAAAGAAATGCATTAAAACACCATAATTACATAAAATAAAACAAAAACAAATACTACGACAAAGACAAAACCATGTAGATGGCGAGGCAACAACTGGCCTTGCTTTGGACCCATTATGAAGGAGGCATCGAAGTTGGCGTACGATGCCAAATGAGTCACCACTGAACAGATAAAAAAACCCGGAATGGGAGTTATATACAATCTGAAGCCTCAAAGAAGGTGATTTCTCGTAACTATTACCATATACATAAAATGTTTTGTGGGTTCTAGTGCTGCAATGTGGAACATAGAAATTGAGCCTTGATACGATCGCAGCTGAATCGATATATATCTATATTGATATATAAATCGATTATAGGCAAGGTGATAGTTTATATTCTCTTAGAGCTTATGGACGGGAACGTGTTTGTGGCAAACACCTGTGCACAGAACAGCACAAAAAAAAAGCATACATACATTGCGTTACTGGTTGGTGCGAAGTAGCAATTGCAAATTGATATGAACACAGTATGGGGATGTTCTCCTTCATTGTTTGCTTGTTTATGCTATCACATGTATGCTCATTCATAAACACAGTGATGAATAAAGCAACATTACCATCTTTGATGTCTGTAGAATGTATTTTACTGTGTAATGGCTGTCTGGTTATTCCAGAAGGGTATATGACAGACCTCTGTTGTTCATGAAAGGAATACTGTTGTGATCAAGCAGTGTTCAAACCATCCAGTGTACTGCTGTCAGGATGGGAGGCATTCAATGCAGCGTACAAGCGCCTGAAAGAAAAGTGAGAGCTTCATCTCAGTGAAAGCGAATAAACACGCACGTGGTCAGACAGCATCTACTGCATCACACGTCAAAAAGGCAAAAACCTTTGTGTGCTTGCTTCAGAAGGAAAGTTTTCCCTTATGGCATGTACAGCACATGCTTCGAGGACTTTCCTGCAGTGCTTTCAGCTTTCCTAATGGTCCCCAGAGCCACCTGGTAAACTGTTTGTAGGCAACGTACCGAAACTTCCTGCATGTACAATGGACAGCGTAAAATTATGATATGTAAGTTTACTAATAACAAACCGAAGGCACACATGAATGAACTCACTTGTTCACTTTGCTGTTCCTGGTAAGAGCGTACTCGTCGCTTTCTATCACGTATCAACTGGAGCAACTCAGTCTTCAGCCACAGTATTTTGAAGTACATATTTCTTGAAATGCAACCGCTGCGCTGCTTCAGTAATGTCTCATTTCGCGGCAACAAAGGCATTCTTCTGCCGTCGGCATCGGCAGGCATGTGCCACAAGGACACCTGAACCGAAGGAGCAATGCCATATTTCCGCTGCGAGGTTCTCAACATTTTTATTACACATGAAGAGTGTTTCTCGCGGCGGCTGGGTGACTGCAATGACGGTAATTCATCCTCCGTCGACGATTCTGCGGATGATGTCATCTGATACTGCGTCTACCGCATGCACTCGTACGAACAAACGTTTTGCGGGCGTGACTGCTGAACTATCGCAAACTCGAGGGCATTCAAGTTTGTAAAAATCAACATCGCACGACGTGGACCACAAAACAACATTACGGCGAAAGAAGAAAGTCACCGAAAAGGTTAGCCAGCTGTAGGACTAGAACCCACATCTTCTGGATTGCCGGCTTCTTAGGCGATTTGAGGCTTTGTATGTAGTTGTCCTTTCTATGTTGTTCCAGCCTCAGAACATCAGTTCTCCCTTGTTCAACATTACGGCTCCGCCACAGACCGGGAGACGAATTAGAAAGGCGAAACTAGCCGTAGCCGACGCGAGCCAACCCAGTGTTGTGTCTGAGGGAGTACTGAGCTTTGCGCTCGAATGTAATCTTTGAAATTCGATTACTCAAAGAAAGAAAGGATTCAAAAAGAAATATTTCGTAACTGAGATGTACTCTTCCTAGGCTTTCATAAAATCGTAAGGTAACCCTGGGTTGAAATTCACTTTACAGTTCCTTTAAGGTACAAAACGAAAGCGGTGCGACATTTTATGGCGCTGTTTCACCAACGCAGATTAACATTTAAGCCGAGATCAACGATCCCTTAACTTGAATTTGACGCTTAACTCTACTTCATTAAAGGGAGTTATTGTCACTGAAACATTCATCAGGTCGCCAGCTAACATTTGGGTCATTCCACGCGAAAGGATCCAACGAGTGCGCTCGACCTACCACATGAAAAATATCACATGTTATGCTCTAGTAGTAACCGTTGTCGCTGCAGGCGGCATTAAAGGGGGCGTCCTTTATAGAAACCACGGATCGCCCGATAGTTTGTAGCGGCGCTTCGGGATCTGCTAGAAGGTGGTGTATTTTATAATCGCAGCAAAATTCCCGCCTTTTTATCTTCCCCCGTCATTGCCTACGGACACGTCGTGAACGCAATTTTTGTGCAATTTTGCGATTTTTTTACGCCTGATGGGTCAGCTGAATTTTTGTGAGTATTTTTTCGCTGGTAGCTCTCCTGAAACTGCCCATGCAAAAAAAATCGTGGGAACTGAGGGTGTAGTCGGTAATGTAATAAAAATTGGTAAAATAGCCATTTTTAGCTAAATCTTCAATGCTCGGAGGCGAAATTCGGAATGAGGAGGTCGGTTAGGAAAAATAATGTTCGCGTCATTGTATGCGATGGACCTTCCCATACTGTTCCCATCAATCTAATACTAGGTGAATTTATGTGGAATTCACAGAAACTCGACTGCCTATCCGACCGAATGAGACATGCACAGCAACTAGAAAAAGGAAACTATCAGGGGCCACCGACATTGAGTGCGGAAGCACGAGCGCGGTGCCAATTCTCCCAGCTGAGTGGCAACGTATCCGTCGGCATTTTTTTTTGTCACGCCTATAAAAAAATACCCTGTATATTTTTGATATGGTATATGGTAAGGTCCGTCGCATACAATGACGCAAACTATATTTTTCCAAACCGACCTCTCATTTCGAGTTTTGCCTCCAAACATTGAAGATTCAGCTAAAAATGGCTACTTTACCAATTTTTAATACATTACCAACTACAACCTCAGTTGTGACGATTTCTTTGCATGAGCAGCATCACAAGAGCTACCAGCCAAAAAATATGTACGGAAATTCAGCTGACTCATCAGGCAAAAAAAAAAAAAAAAAACATCGCACACCTAGGCGAATCGCACACCTAGGTAGGTAGAGGGCACTCATTGGATCATTTGGCGTGAAATGACCCATTTGTAAAAAAGGAGTCCTTGCTCTATGTTTAAAGTTAGCCAGCGTTGATGAAACCGAGCCTATGACACTTGCAGAATAACTTCCTTTTGCCGCGAGGCTATAATTCCCACATGATGAAGTGTACGCAAGTGTGCATGTTCCCGCGGAGAAATTCCTTTGCTAAGGCTCGCTATACCCACAGGGAATGTGCACAGAGACATATAACCTGCTATTCGAAAATGTCGACAGTGGTCTTTTCCTGCTTCGCGCTGGAATACCTGTCTTGCCTTCTGAAAACAAAACCGGACCAGGCAGTGCACGCTCGAAATAATACAGAAAAGAAAAAATGAAAAGAACAAAAAAATGCCGTCCAGAACGTGTTTTTTTTCTCTCTCGCTCTGCGTTAATTGAAAGGATCAAAAACAGTTTATTTTCCCAGAACTTTTTCTGGTTTTTAACGTTTACACCTCTAGTGACAACTGTATTGACCAAAACCTATTAGCATGAACTAATTGGAAAACGCAGTGGTAGAATGGTAGGAATTAACTATATTCGACACACACATATGGAACCTTGGAGCGGCAAGAACATCGGCCATGACGAGTAGCTAGATAGTACCATAGTGCCTAGACTATATCGGGACGCGTGCCCGGGGCGTGACTCTCTCTCGATGCTGAGCCTGGGACACCATAAGAGCAGGCTGGTAAAAAGGCTAAGATGGAACGCAGTAGTAAGTGTACAACTTTAATCGAAGGCCTGTAAGCACCTGTCGTTGGTATATATCGTTTAATATCGTTTTCACGAGAAACATAAGATGCTTTGCTGCTTACCTCCTGCTCGAAGTCACTGTAGTTCATCAGAGGGCCCCAAAAGAAGTTGGGTAAATAGAGATAGTAAGCCAATGTTTTCCATAGTGGCGGAACCGTATCCCTCTCAATGCAATCCAATGCAAAGCTCAAGCTGCGAAGAAAAGCGTAGCACGTCCCGACATCAATCAGGACGCCTTTGTCAGCCCCGCGTCTGTACATAATATGCTGAAATAGAATGCGAAGAAGCGTGTGAGGTACACACAGGTATCGCAGTAAAAATCATTTTCTTTACACACGAGTAGTATAGAGGTTATGTTCAACTCAGACAATGCGAAACTCAACATGGCCACCAGGGCAGCGCCGCCGTCCCGCCGACTTTTTTTTCGCGATTTTTTCCTGTGCTCGGGTGGAGGCTCTTACCGGTGGGCGGAGCGTGGCCGGAGGGCTGCGTGCGCGCTTAGCCGCTCACATTTTTCATCCTGGACCGAGTTCTTTCGTCATTTTTCAGTCTGTGCCGAATTCAATGGCAATTTTTTTCCAGCTACAACACGTGTGCAGTAGGCTGTTTACATGCACAGGATAGCCATACACAAAAGTACAAGTGAAAATATATTTATTAAAGTCAAAAAATTATGTTATGACTCTATGTGAAGGAGAAAAACCCAGCCAAAAACCTGAAGCAGAAGAAACACAATACAATACACGTAACAAAGATTATTCTTATTACAGGTATGATGCAATAGCATTGAAGGGGTATCACACATCATACACAATATTTTTTATTAGTGGTAATCACGCATTTTCAATTAAGCAGAAGGGATAGCACATTTAATCAAATAAGATATTTTTTATGAATATGATTACAATCAAAATTACAAGTTTTATTATAAAAAGTCTCACATTATTATACGTGAGCACCATAGTGGAGTTTTAATTACAAAGTTCTGATAGATGTATGTAACTTCAAGAACAATAGCTGGGCCGACTTCTCTAGCAATTTCTTTATTATTTTTTCTAGCGCGCAGATTAAATTTACTTAAAACTGGAAGAAATGGTCATCCGCGTTGACGAACCCGTTTCCGGAAGAAAGCAACACGCTCGCGTGGGGTGCCGCGTTTAACGCCTCGGGCGCCGAATCGGTTTCGGTTTCGGAAGGGTGCCCGGGAAACGCTGCCCGGCGTGTTGCCGAAACGCATTCGATGGCGCGGATGACCATTTCTTCGAGTTTTAAGTAAATTTAGTTCGAAAAATATTCGTAACTTTTACTATCCGCAACATGGAGAATTCACATTACATTATAGAGTATATAGAAAATATCAATACGCTCGATTAAATTTTTTGTCATCGTGAAAGAGTCCTTAAAACCTTCGCGTATCAAAGTGAGTCAGCTAAAGCTGTGAAATTACACTTTCTACAACTCAGTTCGTAAATTGCGGCAGCAGTTGAAATTTTAATTAAACACTTACTGATGTGTGATAGTCACCACTGCTCTGGAATGTGATCTGATAAATTTGAGCAATTAATGTACAAACAATTATCTTGTATACAATATGTGACTATATAGACAGCTTTTTTAATCTATATATTAAAAAATTGTAAGAAAGAGTGTACAGTTTTGACTTTGAAAATTTAAACAAGAACCTTTAGTGTTGGAGTTTGCGTTTGGTTTCGTTATGAGCTAAAATCTTCTAAAATTAAAGTATGCCCTTCCCATTTGTAGTGCCTCATATGCCATGACATAATGAAGAGACTCATAGTTTTTCAGTATGGCTAATGAAAAAACCTTGGGTACATTCTGTGAATCGGAGCTACGTTTATGTGTGCTGCGTTGGTTAAGTTTGCAAAAGGAATATTTAGTTATTATAATTACATATCTTATGCATAGTGCTCATTTTCATTGTATAGTGGTTAAACATTTCTGATGACAGTTGTGTGATTCGATTCTCCCAAAATGTTATTGGAACTGTGTGCCGCATGTTATGATGATCAGAATTGTAGACTCCGCCTGCGCGTCATTTGATAATAGATTCCTTTCAATATGGTATTGTCAACTGTCCAATCGTCTGAGAAAATATATACACTGTGCAATTTATTTCATAAAATAAGCTTTCACAAAATATTAGTGATCCTCTTTGTAAACAAAGATTGATGTAACATACCTCTAAATTTCAATTAGCGATTCTTCTACAATTCTTTCCTTCGGGTGTCGGTGTTGTATAGAGTGTGGTCGTGTAAAATCTCTTTGATTGCCAGCGTTGATTCCATGCGAAGATCCTTGTAGATAGTGTGGAATAAACGTCTCCTTAGCAATCTTCAATCTAATCATAAGCTGTTCTTGTTGTGATGTGTAGAATACGTTACAATGATGACAAAGAATACATTTATTATTTCAATTATACACTTGTTTATTTCGATAAATTACAGTTCTATTCCAAACTCTGAAGTTTCCGTATGTTGTCTTGATTGATGAATTCGGAAGACATCAAGTAGTTTATTCTGATTATTGGGCGCTTGAATCCGGCGTTGATTAACGCAGGCGATATGTTGTCGCCGGGTTTGTATTGCTTCAATAACTTCCACTTTGTTGCGATGAACTTTGGACAGTCTCTTATTGATGTTTCCTTTCTTTGTATGAAGATTCTTGAATGGCGTACAAGAGAGTATTAGATGAAAATCGTCTGGTGGTCCACCACAATCGATATGTTTGTTGAGTTTCAATAAGTGATGATACATCAGACCTTGCACGAGAATATTGAACTTCTGTTCATTCGACATCATTGACTGGTAGAATAAAATAAATATGTAGAGGCTCCAGGGTGGAATATATCACGAGATAAGATTTTGAATGTACTTTCCATTTCAACCGTTAGGTGTAATTTCAACAAATCCGTAATGAATCGTGCGATATAGACTGCTTGTATATGATAATTTGATCTGATTGCTTTCTTGATTAATGAAATGGCCATTGCATGATTACAATTACGTTTGGTCTAGTGTATTTCAATTCTTCGTTAGCAAACCTCAAACACTCCACCATCAATCCCAGTGGTCCTTCCGATGTTGACGTGCAAATATTTTTATAACTATTGTAGGTTCGGCATTACAAGTTCTCGCATCTTGAATTCCATAATTTGCGCCATATCTCCGAATACGACCATGTCTAGGACGAATCGAAATGCAGCGATAATTGAATCGTTTCGAGGTTCCTCCTTTTAAAAGCAGCTTTTTATCAGGTCCTCCCATGACCTATGGTAACGAGTACAAAATCCGTCCATCTCTTCAATGTATAGCAATTGTCTGTTCTGTTTTGTAGTGTGCCTCGAAACTTAATTAAATCATATCGGTGCTAATTTTATTTATTAAAAATTTATTATGTTATCGTGTTTAGAATGTTATTAATATCCACCCGACGTGAGAATTTTGAAAGTCAATTTACAAAAAAGATGGGATGAGCGAGAAAAACCTAGAAGAACCCTCAATTCCCGGCTTGAGTTGTTGGAGTTAGTTTATGACTTTGACCACGACCCATTGTGGGATCCCGCTTCTTCCCGCGGGGCGTAACCTTGGCGAAAGTGCATGAGAGCTGAGCTTCCCTCTCTCACTCGTTCTTTTTTTTTTTGTTAGTGGGCTCTGAATGAAAAAGATTTGTTCCTGTGATGTATCGACCTGCTTGTTCAGAAGTGTTTCCCTAAATTAATTACTGCTTTGAGTTTGCTTCAGATGATCGCTCGATTGATATTAATAAAAATACTCTAGTAGTTGTGAAAGTATTTTTAAGTTGTGTGCGTTCATTTTTGCTTTAGCAAACTTTTACATTAATTTGCATTTCAGATGAGTTGTTTGCGGCTTCTGCGTGTAGAAATTACTATTGCAAAGTTATCATAAAATGATGTAATTAAATTTGATTCTCGTTTTCGAATGAGTATTGCTTCTATCATTGAATAAATTTGACTTTCTCTTTTTGCTTCAGATATTCACTCGATTGATATTTTGTGAGTTGAGAATAATGTATTCATAATAGTTGTGTCAGATCTGAAATCCATTAAAATGCATCGTTTCTCGTTTTGGTTGAGTATTGTTTATGCCGATAATATTTATGATTTGCTTAGATAATGTTTCTCTAAAACCAGTTTGCACTGACATAAAAGTCTATTCTGAGAATTTATGCGTGCTATTGTTTGTTGATAGAATTCTTATTGTGTTCTTGAGAATCGAATAATTCCAATGTCTATTTGCGATCAATAAAAAATTTCGTCTCTGTACACCAGTCCTAAGAATATTTCCTTTTGGAGGAAAGAATGTGAAAAAGAGAGAGAGTTTGACCACCCCATAGATTGACAAAGGATGTGCAGTTTCTTTGCTTTTGGGGTGTATAGAGGGCGAGAGTGACCCCACCGGGCTTGAGTTGGTTGTACTGTGTAAAGCATAGCTGTGCTGCGTGTTTGGATACCTCTGTCAAGGTAATGTTTATAGTGCCTGAGTAGGATGAAAATTCTATATTGTTAGGTCGCAAGGTTGTTTTTGTGATAGTTCAAAAGATATATTATTTCCATTTCAATTTGTAATGTTTGATAGTTTGTTTCACTATTATTTTCCTGTGTGTTGAATACATGTTGGCAGATGCATCGTTCAAAGCGTTTCTCTGCTATTCATCCGTGCATGTTTATCGTTTTGATAGCTTGTTTTTGAATTATTTTCTTTTGTATACCTCTTGTTTGCTTTGGTGCATTTGGTTGGTTCTCTGTTAGCTGTTGATTGTATTTCTCATTATTTCATTGCATGTACCTATTGTTTACGTGTGGATGGTGTGCCGTTCAAAGTGTTTCTCTGCTATTCATCCCTGCATGTTTCTCGTTTTGTTAGATTCTTTTTCAATTATTTTCCTGCATGTGCCTGTTGTTTACACGTTGGCTAGATGCGTCGTTTAGAGTGTTTCTCTGCTATTCATCCGTGCATGTTTATCGTTTTCATAGATTATTTTTAAATTATTTTCCTGCATGTGTCTGTTTACGTGTTGGATTTTGGCTCTCTATTAGCTGTTGATCTTGTTTCAATAATATTTTCCTGTCTGGTGTTTACACGTTGGCAGATGCGCCGTTTAGCGTGTTTCTCTGCTATTGAGTGTTAAGTGCGTGCATGTTTCTCGTTTTGATAGATTCTTTTTCAATTATTAATCCTTTGTGTACCTCTTGTTTACGTAATGGGTTTTGGTTCTCTACTAGCTGTTGATCGTTTTGTTTCTCATTATTTCCGTATGTCTATGCTGTTTACTTAATAAGAAACTGATTAATT
Organism: Ornithodoros turicata; assembly: GCF_037126465.1. Taxonomy (NCBI): domain Eukaryota; kingdom Metazoa; phylum Arthropoda; class Arachnida; order Ixodida; family Argasidae; genus Ornithodoros; species Ornithodoros turicata. Next base: position 95,385,988 of record NC_088201.1, on the reverse strand, counting down.
GTGTAATGTTGGAATAATCAACTTATCTTATCCTATTGCGCTCGAAAATGTTCATAGCTGTCACAAAACAGGTGTACGCCTCCCGTCTTCAACAAATCAGGGCATATATTATTAGAGCTGGTTGTTGGCTAGGAGTGTGCTATGCGGTGAAGTTCATTTTTTAATATATTTTCTGTGTTGGATTCATAAAACAAAGTCAGGGTTGTGGTGTCTCTTAGAATGAAAATTGTATGGGGTTCGACTAGATTAAGTCACGAGGATGATTTTATGATAGTTAAAATGATCGATTATTCTGCTCCTCTGTTGTTTTGATTAAGAATAACTTCTTTGATTAAATGTAGTGTTAGAGATTTTATTTTGTCTTGTGTTCGTGTCATTCTTGTCATTCGTGTCCCATGGTCTTCCAGGTTTTCTGCTGTCCACAATTAACTACATACATCTATCGACACTTGTAATTAAAGCTCCACTATGGCGGTCACGTATAATAATGTTAGACTTTTTATAAAACTTTCAATTTTGATTGTAAGCATATTGATTAAGAATATCTTATTTGGTTAAATATGGTGTCCGTTTCTCGTTTTGATATGGTATTGTGCTATTATTTCCCTACATTTTGGAGGATATGTCGGTTTGGTTCTATATTAACGCAATCTGTCGATCGTGTTGATTCAAATTATTTCCTTCTGTCTGCGCTATTCAGTTCATAAGAAACTGATTAATTAAATTTGTGTCATGTTGGAATATCAAACTTAGCTTCCATATTGTGCCTGAAATTACTTATATCTGTCAGAACTTGTAACTAAAACTCCACTGTTGCAATGATGGTTCTCACGTCTCAGACTTTTCATAATAAAACATTTAATTTTGATTGTAATCGTATTGATTAAAAATATCTTCTTTGATTAAAATGTGCTACTCCTTCTGCTTAATTGAAAACTTGTGTGATTATCACTAATAAAAAATTGTGATACCCCTTCAATGCTATTGCATCACATTTTTTGGCAAAGTTTTTCTCCTTCACAGAGTCATAACATAATTCCTGACACGAATGACTTTAATAAATATATTTTCACTTGTGTTTTTGTGTATGGCTATCCTTTGCATGTAAACCGCCTACCGCACACCTGTTGTATCGGAAAAAAAAAAATAGCGATTGAAATCGGCACAGATTGAAAAATGATGAAAGAAGTTGGCCCAGGCTAAAAAATGTGAGAGGGTAAGCGCGCACGCTGCCCTCCCCCCGCCGATAAGCGCACGGACAACCCTCCGCACACGCGCCGCGCGGGGAAAAATACACGAACGAACCAGACGCGACGGTGGCGCTGCCTTGGTGGCCATGTTGTAGTTTCGCCTTGTTGTAGTGTCGACCAGCCCTCCTACTACTCACACGAACGACAAGCTTATCTCTTTTCTTAGCGTCGCAAAAATCGCCATTTTTGGGTGTTTTGACAAATATATTTCGTGTGGCTGGCATCACTTCAAAATATGTCACCATATAGGAAACTGTAGCCAAATGAATACGTATCAAATGATGTAAGTTTCAAAAACAAAGCTATCCACGTATTTCTGAAATTAATTTGGAAACACACACACACACAATGGTGCATACAGCAGAAACCTCATGAAGATACGCCTGTGTCTTGAACAAAAATATGGCTCTCTAAGTTCCAGAATATACAAGCTGTGGCAAATTTTGTCAAAATAATATCTGCAAATATCAACACTCTGGATCAAGACGTTCATGAGTTATGGAAAATAATATCAACGCTCATATTCTTTGTGTAACTGGAGTGGCAGGGTCCACTGAAGGAGTAAAACAGAAATGAACATCATTGATTTCTGAAGAAATCATTAGTTTCTTGCTCAACTTCCCTGTTCTTGTACCACATTTTGCTATTTCACCGGTTTTCAACTCCTCCCGGTTAGTTTTCACACAGGGAGAATAGCAATAGTGCAACTTATACATATCCACACATTCAGGACAAGAATCTGATTATCTAACTCCTTCTGAGTCGTCTTCTGCATTCTAATAAACGGAATTGAACCCAAGTATGCTTAAATCTCAGTATTGTTGATGAAGATGATAATTGGAGGTTTTTGGCGCAAAAGCGACTGAGACCATAGAGCGCCAAAAACTATGGTTGTAAATGACTCAACTTAGAAGTAAAAGTAAAAATGATGGAATTAAGAGAGAGATGCAAATCTAGACATACAGGTGGATATAAAAAATTTAGCTAAAAGTTACAAGTTCCTAAGCATATCTCAAAAGAAGCTCAAAATGTTCTCGAAAGGAACAAAAGGCTCATCACCCAGCAGAAGAGTTGGGTGAAGCGGTAAAACGTACTTGTAGCACTCAGTAAAGTGACGATTTCGATGAGGTTCGTGTTTTGGACACGGTATCAAAATATGTACAATAGAAATGGGCTCGTCACAGAGAGTGCACTGTGGCGGCTCCTCCCCACGAAGTAGAAAGCCGTGTGATAGGTAAGTGTGTCCAATTCTGAGCCTGTGCCTCAGGATATCACAGATGTGGTGTTCCAATGTGTGCGTGTGATGACTGATGTGTGGCTTTATCAGGTGAAGTTTGTTCTGTGTTTGTGAATCCCAGATTTCTTGCCATTTTGCGTTAATGGCGCATTTTACCACCCGTCTGAAGTCGTGAAAGGGCATGTCAAATGGACTGATGTCTAAGGTAAGGGCTGCTGAAGCAGCTCGATCTGCCTGCTCGCTTCCTGGGATACCCATATCGCTGGGCACCCAGCAAAACGTTAGTCTGTAACCTCTATTTATGACTCTACTTACCAAGGAAAGCGCTCTCTTAACCAACAGATTCTTGGTTCTCTGCAGACTGTGCAGGGCGTGTAGAGAGCTCAGAGAATCTGTGTAGATTACAGCAGATCTAATGCTGGTTTGCAAGATAAAATTGAGGGCTAAGATAGTTGCGTACACTTCGGCCATAAAAATAGATGCGACTGGATTTAGGCGATGCGACCTTGTCACTGCTGCAGAGACCATGGCACACGAAACGCTGCTAGCGGTTCGTGATCCATCTGTGTATATTTCCACGTTTGTTGGTTTTTGTCAAAGACCATTCCCAGGAATTTGTGTTCGTCCTCGACTGCAAGGTCCCGACCATTGATGGACAGTGTTGGGCTTGGAATTAGTCCTCTTTTCCTGGAAAACAGGACACACACAGTCTTTTCTGGGGAAAACTTAAATCCATTTTTGTCAGCCCATCTGACAAGTCTGTTTATCGTCAGCTGGAGCTGCCTCTCACATGTATTCAAATTTGTCGAGGAGAAGGAGATTTGCACATCATCGACGTACAGCGAGTAAGACACAGAAGGAGGAATTGCGGTAGCTATTGAATTCATTTTCACAATAAAAAGAGTGACACTGAGAACTGAACGCTGAGGTACTCCGTTTTCCTGAACAAATGGCCTTGTCAGGGTGGAACCCAACTGCAGCCTGAAAGTTCTCCCGTGAAGAAAATTGACGACACAACGTAAAAGTCGGCCTCTTATGCCTAAGAAATGCAGATCTCGTATGATACCATACCGCCATGCAGTATCATACGCTTTTTCTGGATAAAAAAATACCGAGACATAGTGACTCCGCCTGACAAATGCCTCTCTGATTGCGGTTTCCAAGCGGACAAGATGATCTGTAGTACAGCAGCTCCGCACAGTACAGCATTCCATTAAAAGATACTGGAGTGAACTCTGATTGTTCTTTGAATAAACTCCAGTTGGCTTCTCGGAGCTTCCAGCGAGGCTGACGTGTTGTTATTGTGCTTGTACTTGAAACATACGTCAACTTCACTGGGAAGTGATCACTGCCCATCAGATTTGTCATCGCTGCCCACGCAATGTCTGGGAACAGCGATGGGCTGCAAAAGGACAAGTCAATGGCGGAGAAAAATTGTGTGGCTATATGGAGGTATGTTGGTGAACCTGTGTTAAGAAGACATATGGGTTGAGCAAGTAAGATCCTCTCTAACATTTTCCCCCGACTATCGACTTTAGAGCTCCCCCACAGATAGTTGTGTGCATTAAAGTCTCCCAAGACAATGAAAGGAGGTGGGAGTTGGTCTAATACTTTCTCAATGTCCGTTTGTAATATTCTTTCTGAATGAGGGAGGTACACAGAACCGACAGTTACAAGTTTGTTTAGACAGATTTGGACTCCAACAGCTTCTAACTCACTTGCAACAGAAATATCTTTAGCCGGAAGTGACCGTGGTACGATCACAGTCACACCGCCAGCTGTTCGTGCATTGTTCATGCGGTCTTTCCTAAACATGTTATAGTGCCTGAGGGGATTCATGTTTTGTGCACTCAGATAAGTTTCTTGTAGGCATGCACAAATAGTGTTATTCTTGTCTAGAATGTCCTTAAAGGAGGTCTGAAAGCCATCTAAAAAATTTTCCGTTCCGAACGCGTTGTGAAAGCAGGTAACTTAACTTTATGATTAACATGAAAATTTTCTCTGTACGCGATGTTTTTCGTAGAAAAAAAGACACTTGAACATCGCCGCACGTGTTCCCACTCGACTCGCTCCTCCGGGTCAAACGAGGAGGAGAATGAAAAAAACGTCATTCGTGACGTAATAAAAGTTGAAAGCAGCGACCGCGCTTCTATCCGGGTCAGTGCTGACTGGTTTTCTTTTCTTTCTTTCCGTTTTCTTTCCCCCTGCTTTCTTCCTGTCAAGGGATGAATAAGGGAGGACCTCGATATTCCTGGTCGTGAAACCCCCGTTCTCGAAATTCATGGTCTGGAAACAAGGAAAAGGGGAAATGCTGCTTCGTAAGATGACATGCCGCGATTAAGAACATAACATCACTGTTTAACCACTCAAATTCAGGAATTTTCTATATGTGTCCAAGTCGTCTTAGCGAACGAAAGACACATTTAGAAGCCACTTGGCTTAGCAGAGCGGCATGTTGGTTGGTTAGTTGTGTGCTTGCAATATTATGACTGGGTTAGTCACAGTTTGCCCTTTGCAGTTTTCTGCGCGCAACATGTGCATTTTATAGTCAGCTAAAATTTACGCTAGTCACGTGCTGTTTCAGTGCACGCTGATATGTCGTCGGACGCTTAACCGGCTTTGTCGGTCACTATATGGTAGATAAAACTGATGCACCATATGGTGACAAAACAAATGGCGCCGAGGACGGATGAACTCAAACTTGCGTGTCTGCGTCGTCCACATTTCCAGTCTGCATCGGCCAATTCTGGTTTAGCTCGATGATTGGTAAGTTGACCATAAATTGTGGTGGTCTTATGACACTGCTTGGTGTGTAACTCAGGCAATGAATGTTCAACTCCTGATGCCACGATGTGCCGGCGACGGCATGTTGCGATAGATTTCACTGGATTGTATCTGACAACGTATGGCCAAGAACACTCCTCCAGCCGAATAAGGAATTTACTGACTGGCTAACAAAGTTTCTAGTCAAAGTGACGGGCACTAGTGATCATAGCGAATTAGTGATATAGCGTATGTTGATATAATGACATAGCGGACGGAATTAGTGGTCATAGCGATGCAGCGATCATTTTGAGGCGTGAACTGAAGCAGCGCTTAGTGCTGCACTGTGTTTATGCGTAATGCCACCAACAACACAACAAGAAACAGTCACCACGATAACGAACACCGTACAAAACACAGACACGGACAGAACAGCGTTCATCTGTCACCTGAAGTTTATTTTCATAATCCACCTACTCCGGAAGGTCGCTTTAGGGAAAGCAAGGTCAAGCGGGGAGAGGTTGACCGATTTCTGGTTGACTTCGCTCGGGGAGTCCAATGAGGAGGCCTCTAGATTCTCACGGTCTAACCTTGAACAGTGTCTGTAGACCAATCTTCGTTTACTGTATCTGATAAACCAAAGAAAAAGCAAAAGAAACTTCTTCCACCGTTGCAGCGGGGTTCCGAGTGAAAAATAGCAGACGACGTTCTTCGAAACCAATCAGGGGCTCCACTTTTCTGACGTCAAAATGACGCAAGCGGCTCGACGGCTCGTTCCGGGTATTGCCACCGTTGCGCACGGTCGCGATTTTCAAAATCGAATTCTGCGATATTTATGCACCTGTTGATAGTATTACTTCGCATGGTGCATTTTAATAAGCTTACTAACCGCTTGGTTCAAAAAAATGCTGGTGATTAGAGTGCTTTCCTAGCTCCTTTAATATCTTCTCAATTGGAATAGATTGCTCGACAATTCCACTGGCAGATAGCCTGACCCATAGCAGAGAAAAGAACGGGCAAAAGAAATAGAAGCGCATAACACTGCACAGTACCTCGGATGTCTGCGGACATTGACTGTCTTTTCATGTTTGTATTGTGGTTAAGGGGGCTGTACTCTAGGTGCAGGTACCCTTTGCTTATCTTTGGGTTTTGTACCCCTGCCTCTGCCCTTTTCCCTTTTCTCCATAGCCTGGGAAAAAGAAGGACGACTCGACGACGACTTCTGCGACGAGCAATCATCGTCGTCGACGTCCATACTATGGCTTGCATTTAGAGGCGAGCACTGAGTGCTGCCCTCCCAGATGGAGAGGTTGCCAGCAGCCTCTACGGAAGCTGTTGCCACCTCGTTAGTACTACCAGCCACTTGGCTGGCAGCAGGTACTGGAGGAGGGGACATTTCCATGTCCTTCGCCTTTTGGTGGGGAGCGTGGAGTGGAGGCCGAACGGTTTGGGTCTCCACGGACACCCTGAAGGGCGCCACTCCCCTGCGCACCACCTCAGAGAAAGAACCTTCCTTCTGGAACTCTAGTCGGGCCTTAGCTGCTTTGTATGAGATATTCTGTTCCGTTCTGATTTTGAGGACTTGTTTTTCGTCTTGCCATCGAGGGAAGGACCTGGAATATACTGGGTGCCCACATATATGTACAGTGTACAGTTCACACATTTGAAGTCATACTGAAAGGTTTCTGACATATGATCCTTTCCAGAGCATTTCGGGCATGTCGTCTGTCCCCGACAAGTCTGTGAGCTATGCCCAAAGCGCTGGCATTTGAAACAGCGCTTCGGATTGGGAATGAAAGGTCTAACGTGACAGTTGAGATAGCCGGCTTTTATGGTCGATGGGAGTGTTTGACGCCAGAAGGAAAAGATTACATGTTTTGTGGGAATCTCTTTGCCCTCTCTGCGCATGGTTATTCATTTTGCAGAAACAACACCCTCTTCCGTTAAACCGTCCTCAATCTCAGACTCTGAACAGTCCAGCAGCTCGTCTTGGGAGATCACGCCCTTCACTGTGTTTAGTGTTCTGTGAGGCGTTACCGTCACAGGTATATCGCCTATTTGTTTCAGTGACTCTAAAGCTGTACTCTGCTGCTTGGTTTGCCTCTCTATCTGGATATCCCCTGTACGAAGTTTCCTGGCCTGATAGGACTTCCCTATTTCTTGTTCGATAACTTTGGCTGTCACAAATGGTGATAACTTGCCTAAAGTACCAGTGTCATTGTCAGCATGAATTATCAAAAACTTTGGAAACCACGTTTCCGCAGGTGTTACTAAGAAATCCATTACTCGTCCTTCGGTGCGGAACCGTTTTCGGTCCCGATCGTTTCCGTTATGGTCACGTGTTGCCATAAAATAATATACAATGTTCTGTGCAAATGCCCTGTCGTCCACCACGGAACCCAACCACGGGATCGCGCTCCACACGATAACAGGTACGTTCGCACTATACCCAAGTGCAGCTTCGCAAGAGGTGAAAGAACTGCACACGGTTGACCCTTGCCGCCAAAGAAGGTGAAATGAGAAAGGGGAAGAGAGGAGAGTGCAGAAAGAAAAAGTAGTGAAAAGTAGATGGCGACTAGCTGAATAGTCCTGGCCGGGCCTTCCAGGACCACCCGTCTACGGGAAGCAGGGGCCAAAGCAGTGTGTTGTTTTCCCGGAGGGGCCCCGAAGGGTCCAAACCAACCTCCGAGTCCACTCAACTGCTAGGATCCCCCTTTCCCCAGACACGGGAAAGCCACGCACAGCTACACGTGGGGGTCTCCCTCCTGCGGCGACCCAACCGTGAGTGCAGGAGGGGGCTACTGCGGCTGCTGCCGGGCGATGGGGGCGCCAGGTTCCCGACGCCGGGCTCAGTATTGTGGATCTGCGAAAGCCGTGAATATGATAAAATCTCCACACTGCCACCTTGGCGCAGAGTCAGCTTCATAAATCACGACTACGAGGAAAAGCTAAAAGTGTAAATGAAATTCATTCTGTAGTGTTTATAGTATGCACCAAATGTCACCACTTGTCCATATCGCCTTGAAGTTCTAGTAGCGCCGCTCGAAAAACCGTCGACACCGGTGATCGACGCTCTATGGGTGGGGTATGGATATGATTAAAAGTCAGAAGATATTCGCTCTCCTTGCCCGAAAGACGGATTGACGGATTACCAACGCAGCCCTCCACCCTTTCCAATATCAAAATCATCTCAAATTTTACCCTGCACGAACCTGTCCTTCATCTTAGAATTATTTCTCGTTCAGAAATCAGGAATTTCTGGTGGGCGGCTGTGAGATCTTGTTGGGTGATTGTAATATAAAGGTGAGGTTCCCGGAGGGTAAAGAGAGAACATTTTGGGATGCTTTTTGCAGCGGCAGCTGTTAATGGGACGAGGAGATCAGCGTGAGGCTAGAAAGAAGAAGAAAAAAAAAGAAGCCCTCGCCTCTTCGCGGCAGAGAGGAGGACAGTAGTAAGCTGCACGTCACGAGGGCAAGGTGTGGAAAGGGAAGGCGGCGCGAGAGGTGCAGCTGCGTGTGGGGCAGGGGAATCAAAAGGTGATGATGGTGGTTATTCAATTTTGATGGCGGATATGCAACTCAGGAATCAAAAGGAATCACATATTAGGGAGTTTCAGAACAGCGGAAGCGTCCCTGGGAAAAGAGTCCAAGTCTGTTGAGTCTTGAGCCCGAAGAGACAAGACATTAGCCTGCCAACGTGATTTCTTGAAAAAAAAAAAAGAGTTCCAGCTCACGCGCTCCTGCTCCACATTCAGCTCAACGTCCTCTAATCCATTAAAGAGAGATAACGAAGTTATGAACTCACATACTGCAACATTCCCATCCCTTTGGGAAGCTCAACACATTGAAGGCTTCGCTCCCACTCTCCCCTATATCTGTAATTCGGTATTTTGTTTTCGGGGGCACAACTGCCTAGTGACTCGCCCTCGAAGGCCCTCGAGCTGGTTCTCCTAGAGGTTCTTCCGCATAATCTGTTGTCTCATTTGTACTCGCAGCCAAAGGTGACTTTAGGTCTACCGTCGTTTACGTGGCACCCACAGTTCCTGGAAATAATGTCTGGATAGCTATGCATTCGGATGGGTGGAACCCTGAATCTTTGCAAACTGAAATCCGTATGCACTGCCCCTGTTCGGATATCACGTGATCTGGATAAGCGAAGTCCGCATTTTTACAGTTTCAAATGGGAGAGTGTGCAAGTGCATTACACGGGGTCGAAATCAAGGCTGGGATACCTGGTGTTGATGGTGACGATGATTCATCTTTTACTGCCGTATGAGCGAGGGAGTACTAGGTAGCCCAGGATGGAACACGTCCACAATATCAATTATGAAACAATTTATACTTAAACCCCCTTTGATCCCCGCTGTACGAAAATGGTTTGCAAGTAGGGATTGCTTCATGAATTATGTGGAATTGCAGACATTTGTCACCTGGGGAATCAGGATGACAGCAATTTTTGCAGATTTCAGTTTGAAGAAAGTGGACATATTCGCCCGAGAACAAAATCACCCACTCCAAGAAATAACAACGACAAAAGGGAAACACAAATAGAGAGAAATAAGGATTGTCCCCGCCCCGGCAACACAGTCCGCGCCAGCTGCACCCACGTGTAGAAGCCTGACGTGATATGCCTGCGGAATAGAGCGACGAACGTCATCAATACCGAAAAACAATGCCGGAAAAGTGAAGGCACATTTACAGATATGCAGACACTTCACTTAGTTTATTTGATTTACATAACACACCCGACGCTAAATCCCTACTTTTTGGCTTTTTCGGTCCTTAGTTTTTTGTCGTGTAGCGGAACATGCTAAAAATAAATAACGACAGATGAATCCGAATGAATGAATGAAGCCGAAATGCGCGTGCAACATTCTTAGCGGAATGAGAATTCATATTGCTGAAAGCATGAAACCCCCTGGCACGTAAACTGTGTAAAACCCGTGCACTGAAATTTGCAGCATCAGGTTTCAAACAGATCCGTTTTCGTGCGTCTGCGACATCTTCTCATACTTTGCCAATTGTCAAATAAAACACATTGTCAGCTCGTGCATCAGGTTCTGCCTCCAAAAAAGAATGCGCAAAAGGATTTGCTGCTCACGCGACAATTGCTCACCGTTCAAGCGCTGAATCAGGTCAATTCCAGAGACTGAAGCCGAAACAAATATCGGTTCGGTTACGGTGGAAGTGGTTTCGGTTACGGGATTCGCCGTTTTAATATCTGCAATTACGGGTAACCAAACCGTTGAACCTGAACCGGTATTTTTTCGGTTTTCTCTAGGATGGTATCTGCAGGCTGCGTGGACGTCACAAAGTGTAAAGGGGTAAAAATAAGCTTATTTATCTGTTACGCTCCGAAAGAGCGTTGCACTGCCATCTGAATCTTCGGTGCACTTTTGCAGTTTGCAACATTTCATGTAAAATAATTTGTTGCGGTCGCTGTTGTCTCGTGCACATTCATTTCGCTCGTATTGTAACCATCTACAAGCTAAGCCAAACTGCGTGCGTTCAGCGGTTATGCAAACAGATGTGGAAACAAACAGCGTGCAACCCTTGGTATCTTAAATGATCAAAATTATATAGTTCATAACTCATAAGGAACGTACGCAGTATATGCCACACGACGCGTATGTCATCCGCAGTGGGTCCAAGCGCATAAGATGGTATGTTGTTTACACTATGTGGTGCTTCGCCACATGTTTTATTATTTCTAAGAATTACCCGTAGATATATTGACGCCTGGCCTTGCGCGTGCGCTCTGCTCACCTTTGGGACGAGGATTTCGCATTGTAATGCGTCCTTCACGGCTCTGCGCTCCCCGAGACACACTACAACAAAGCCCTTCTCACTGTCCCAAACCTTGAAAGAACAGAAGAGGTAACCAGCGCTGCAGCGTCTTTACCAGCGAAGAGGTTACGCCACAAGAGATCCCAAGAACACAGAATAAAACGGCGCAACCGTCAACCATCACCCCAAGCATAAGAACTAAAAGATTAAATACCAGGACGTCGGTGTCACAGAAGAGGATACCTCGATGAGGAATCCCCAGAACGCAGATGACGGACAGCCTAACTTTCAGACACCGCAAAAAAGACCAAGCAGGAGACAGCGGTTCCTAGAAAACTGGCGTGCGACGGCCTTGTCAATGAAGACGTACGCTCCGCTGAAGGGGAAAAGAAATTTCGGGAGAATGGGAAAGACCGACGCAAGAAGGTCAACCGCGTGCGACGGTCCCTACAAAAGCCGACGGCGAACGATGGCCGACACGGTTTTCTGGCCTACAGTAAAGGGTGTTGCTGCGAGGAGGAACATCGGCCTGCCTGTCACCGGAGAGCTGCCCACGCGGATCCACAACCCCGACTTGCGACGTGCGGTCCCTTTCACACACGGACATCTGCCTCCGACTCTTCACGGTGACTCTACGAGCAACGACCGCTGGTGAAAACGTAATGCATCGGAAAGGAAAGCCAACCCAGAGGAGAACAGCGACGTGGCCGACGTGTATCAGTAATCGGCACTAGACACCTTTATGCAAATTTTGTTTCTGTTTTAGCATTATATGCATTTTCCAGTGTTGTACCCGTTACCGAAATATGGTATCGCGATACCGATACTCGTTACTTTAGTAAAAAGTATCGAAATTCCGATAGCGATAGTTCTTTTTTAAAGTAACGGAGTACCGCTACCATTAATAAAACAAGTAACGCAATACTTTGCACGGTACTATTTTGTGAAATACGAAGATGATGCAACACAGAAATATCGCTTACGTGAAAACGTTTGCACTAAAAAACAGCATGTATGTAGCCCGGACACTTTATGCTTGACTTTTATCAATAGCTGATTCTCGAAGTCGTCTTCTGCCATCCTTGCAGGCCGTGGTCTCTGCGGCAGCTGACAGAGGCCATTGTGACAATTACGGGCCTACACATACAGTGGAGTCCAATGACCAAGGATCCTATCCGAAGTTAAAGGGACCGAACAGTGAAAAATATCCCCATATTTTTGCCCACTATCGTGCACAACGTCCTTGTTGGATAACACACAGCAAGCATTACTTCTCAATTCGGCATATTTTTTACGTATAACTATTTTGGCGATTGCCTGAACATGGACGGTGCTGCCAAGAAACGGCGAAAAAGACCAACTTGGGTTTCGGGTCCAGGGCTCCCAGAAGTTGGTCAACCCTTACCACGTGAAAGTTAATTTTGTAGAGAACAAATTTGACGCACATTATCTTACAGCTAAACGCCATTTTAAAATGACGCTCACTTCCATAGTTTCTACATTGGTAAAGCATTCAGCTACTTCACCGCTAGATCTACGATGCGCCGCGCCATCTGCAAGGCCGTCTGTGTGTTATCGCGTTTATTGTCTACTTCGTGGGTGGTCGTGTTGGTCGCGCGAAGCAGAAAATGGAAGTGAATGTACATGTCTGTGGCTGCTGTGTCACGTATTAGAGAGACCTACATATGCCTGGTGTAGTTTTTGTGTTCGGGGATGCTAAAATCATCTTCGTTCATCTTTGACGACGGGCGTGTTCTAGCACAAGATCCCTCAGGACAGTGCGCGAAAACGAATGTGGTTCGAAACACTCGGCAATTAGATACCGCAGTCGTGTCGTGTGTGCTGAGCTCATTTTGGTGCCGATGACTACGAAGATGCCGTAGAAGGCGAATTGCGAAGACGTCCGAAGCAAACTGCCGTTCAGTAACCAGTGATTTTGCTTCACCTAGGCGACGAGTTCAACACAACGTCTTATGTATGTACAGGTGTCACACATGTATAAATTATAATATAGCGATGACGTATTCCATTTAATTTATGTTATCCTACTTGTCCCGTGCTGAACATTGTCAACATCAACAAATTTACTTTTAGGGGTTTTCTAGTGTTGAAGTGGCGCAAGACTGCTTCGTGTGTGTGTGATCCAGGCACTTAAGTTGACATGGCAGAAATACGTAGCTGAAAACAGGTATGCAAAGTCCAGAGATGGAAGCACTAGATCTTTTACGTGTTGCAGACTTTGTGACATTTTGGGGGTCTTTGGACAGGTGCAGAACATTAGTATGACGTCAACAGTAGGAGAAGAAAGCGATGAGAACTACTATATTATTTGAAGGGTAGAGGAATTCTTCCTGTTGAGGTAGACTAAGGAACGCTAATTGATTTTCTAGAGATGCATCCTCTACACTTGAATTCCCAGTGAAACAGCAGAAGTTCATTGTCTTTGAAGCCCCACTACTGGAATTTTTCAAAGAGTGTCACAGCTGCAGTGAGCCATGCAAGGTTACCACATCATAGTGGTCTTAAATTTGCAGAGTTCCCCTATCTCGGACACAACTGTCATTTCTCTTTATTCCTCTCCCGATCCTGCCTTCTCAGAGATTAATGTGATTCTCCATGCATTGCATTGGCACTGGCTTTTTCTACTCATGCTTTCAGTTTCTTGTTGTGTTAAATAAATCTTCAGTTGAGAGTTTGCAGCCATCACGCTTGTCTACTATGTTTGCCCCTCATCTATATTGATATGCTATAACGGTATAGAACATCAACATGCCAACAACCTACCAACAACAACCAAACAACCTTGCCTAGTCCTACTTTTAGATGGAAACTACATGTGGTGACATCCACATATATAAAATTTTAGTCAACGTAGATTTGATGTGTATTTGTACAACCTTCATTGTACATTTCTTTTGTCTCACTTAGCACACGTGAAGAAAAGTTCTGATCTTCACCAAGATGACAGGTCATTGTTGGATCTATCTGCAGCATTATTGTTCCTGTAACCTTTTCATCAACACAGAATACAAAAGTGCACAAATGGTAACATATTACTTTCTTGTTCGAAGGGAAAGACAAAACTGTTTATACTCCTCTTGTTTATTTTGTTGCAGGTTTTACAGCTCTATCAAGCATGTCAAAACATCAGAGGGCAGGAAGTCCTGCTCTGTTTCCTAAATCCCTGGACAATAAAAAAAGAAGGCTATAGTTTGAGTTGTGACAAAATCTTGCTTCTGCTCTTACATTATATTGCAATTAAATGTTACGATGCGTTTGTCGTGTACACTGAAGCCACTTTCAATTCGCAGGACTGTCAAAAGTACTTTACAAAAGTACATCTCAATTACAGTAACAGAGAACTTACACAATAAATTATTTAGCCACTTGGAGTATTATTGCCCAAACCATTGCTGCATGGTTAACTTTGAAGCCAGATTAAGGGTTGCAATACTTGAAGTCAGCACTGAAGTCCTTCTTTACGAATGTTAGTTGGTGATATGATAATGAATCAGTTGCAAGTACTCATTTTAGCAAAACAGAGTTTATTAAGTGTTAAATCCCAATCTCGGTTCAAATATTAATTGGCATTTGGAAATCTGGTCAATAAGAAGTATATTAAAAGGTTATGAACACAGTTCAGCTGAGTGACACTAATGAACATTATCTTATTTACTCCTCATATATACAAGACATGAGTATAATCTACAAATATAGATATGCCCCCAGGTTACTTAACCCTCTAGGAACAAACTAATAATTATATATTATAATATGCTCTGACTGCAAAGAAAAAGCAATGAGAAAAACTTGCAACAAGCAAGAAATGAAAATTTGCTGACATCCATATATACAGATGAAAGTTCAATATGTCTCGTGTTCTCATGTTCAATATATACATCTCTACAAGTCCGCACACAGATGGGGAAAGCGTTCCTAAATGCGAGACGCACGCAGGAAGAATACTCTCTATTGTACTTTGTCAGAGCACCCCATATCCTCCTTGTGAATAGCCGACAGGTGATATGACGGAATTTCCTGCAGAAATAAGGGTTTTTCCGTCCAGTTTGCCGTTCAAGTAGCGCGTAAAGACCACACGGCGCTTCCGCGTATGTTGCCATACTCTTCAGTTTCTCGGATGTATGTAAAAGGCACTTGCAGTACTTCGGTGTCCAGGCACAGTATCTCAAAATATTCGTTAGTTGTGATGCAATTGTATCTGCTTTTAACACGCATTCTCTACCTCTCGGCAGCAAAAACACTGGTCCGTGATATCCATCGGTTTGCATTTCCCACATGAACACATGCATGACGAAAAAACAGCGCTTGTTTCGGCTTACATAAGTGTTTCTCCCTGATACATGTATATTTCACAAACCAGTCCGTCTTCACGGCGAGATGAGCTACTGGTGAGGACGACTGTGACTCCGGTAAATCTCTGCGCGAGGAATCTTCTGCAGCGAAGCACACACGCACGCTATCCAGCACGCTATCACACGAACAGAAGTTGTGTGAGCGATAGTTCTCGAATGCGGAATTCCAGCGTACTCATGTTCAAGAAGTTCGACATTCTCGACGTAGAAAGTGGTCACAAATGCTAAGGCCATTTTCGTTTTCGCCGGATTAGCGACCGGAAGCGCGCGTATTACATGCGTCCCCGACAGATGGCGCGGGGTGATGCAATTGTTGACAGACTCCTCGGTTTCCTACTAGGTCCCTGGACATGCAGTCATCGAAAATTCCATTACAGAAAAACTACAGCGGTTTCAGCGGAGTTCTTTGATATTTGAACTTGTGAAGGTTCAAGCTTTTCGCTGAACATAAAGTTTTCATAGGTTTATATTCACTTTTCGGTCCCTTTAACAATGCCACAGTATATCTGAGCGTGACTCAGTGCGACACGGCACCTTAGCAGTGTAATCCAGAGCGCACTCTTAAAGACTTGACCTCTGTTCGTTGACCTCAACTCTTTTGTTGAACACAGCGTGGTTATTTCATCCAGTTTAGGCTACATATTGGTTTCTTATTGATGTGCTGTCTATTGGGTGCCGTGCATGGGCTGCTAAAGGCAACATATTGTTTTCTTATTTATGTCCTTTCTATTGTGGGTTGTACACACGCTGCTTATAGGCTACATACTGGTTTCTTACTCATGGCGTGTCTATTGTTTGTTGTGCTTATGCTGCCTATAGGCGACAAATTGGTTTCACTTATGTTCTGTCTATTGTGTGTTTTGCATAGGCTGCCTGTAGGCTACATATTGCTTTACTCATGTGCTGACTGCCGTGTGTTGTGCACAGTATGTGTGTCGACAAAAGAATGCAGAGTTTCCAAAGATATTTAATAATAGTGAAGGATTAAAGAGATGGTAATAATAGTTGTTTATATTTATGGTTCATATGATATTATTTCAGACAAATATTTGACACAGCTACATCCTACGTTTTTCACATATATATGTGCATTTCATACTCGGAAGCAATGAAAACGAAAACATGAGATGCCCCAAAATCTGCACAAATATGTAGTGCCTAGACACTTAATTTTGTTGTGTGTTTACAGATCATCAAGAAGTAAAAGGTATATAAAACCAGGTATTGTAACATGGTTTTACAGAAAAAAATGAATATATGCCACATAATATCGATTTACGCGCCAATACGAGTAAACAACTACTACTACACTGTGAAATCCAAAACTATATTAAAAGCAGCGACAGGACAAGTATCTAGGAAGATCGTCTCTAGTAAGTATGATATCTAGTAAGTCTCAAGTAAGATATCGTGTGCTTGTCTATTCACTTGCCTACAAAAAAGTGTATTGCTTCGATAAAAAAGGTCTATGGGCGACGAATTCCATAGGGAGTTTATAAGCGCTGTATTTTCCTCTTGGAGAAAGATTGATGCACATCATCTCATCATGATGTTCATCAGCTCTTACGACATCACCTGATTTGTTTTTGTTCCATATGCTCTTGGGGAACCTGGATGGACCCTTTCCCTATAATACCAGAAAAGGAAAGCGCAGAAATGCCGTCTGTGTGCGTCAGACGGACGCGCAACACTAGTTCATGTTTGGGCCAAGTTCGAGGCGCCCCTAATGCTCAACAAGACAAAATATTGAGAAAAAGTTTATATCCTGCATATACACCGATACGGAATACATAAAAATGTTTACAGCAATATCTAATAGGGTCGAGCTGGCTGGTTTCGGCTAGAATGGCCCAGCTGTGGGCGGCCGTTTCATGCTTCATGGCTCTGATCGGCACAGTGTAGGGATGCGACACGCTCTATGGTAGGCACGGACAGGGTATGCGACCAGTAGGTGTAGACAGGGTAGGTGTCCGGTACTGGCATGGTGACGTTTGAGCACTTTCAAACATACGCTATACGTGCGGCAAAGAGCTTTTTTCCTTACATACTTCACTGGCTTTGCACTGGGCTTTCAGTGGTGAGTCGCGCATCCTGACGGGAGGAATCACGCGCTACGTGACATTTTGACGCCATCCCCTCAAACGTTGCCGGCGTGCGCACCTCTGACGATGGCCCAATGAGGCCGAAACAGCTGTCCAGTACTGGCATGGCGACGTTTAATCACTTTCAAACATACGTTATACGTGCGACCAAACAGCTCTGGCTATTTTTTTTTCTTTACATACTTCACTGGCTTTCCACTGGGCTTTCAGTGGTGAGTCGCACACCCTGATGGGAGGAATCACGTGCTACGTGACATTTTGACGCCATCCGCTCAAACGTTGCCGGCGTGCGCACTGCTCACGATGGCCCAATGAGGCCGAAACAGCTGTCCAGTACTGGCATGGCGACGTTTAAGCATTTTCAAACATACGCTATACGTGCGGCCAAAGAGCTCCGGCTATTTTTTCCTTACATACGAGGGGCGTTCAAGTCAAACCGGGACTTTCTGTCTCCTGAGTGTACAAATGGCTTGCGCTACTTCTTTTTCGTCATTTTCACACGCGACAGGCCTCCGCGTTCACCATGTGGTGGTCCAACGTTTGCGCAAAACAGAAGGCACGTGCTGGACAAGATGGCCGACAACAAGTTGAGCGCGCACATCGAACAGCGAATTGTCATGAAGTTTCTCGTGAATGAAGGCGTAAAGTCATCTAAAATTCACAGGAGACTTCAGGCTCAGTATGGCCACGATACACATAGCCGCAGCAAAGCGTTTGAGTGGTGCAAACGGTTCCGAGACGGTCGTACATCAGTGCAGGACGATCCCGGCCGGGGCGGCTCAGAGCCCAGTGTCAGAGTTCCTGAGGACATCCAACTTGTGAAGCGCCTAATCCTCAAGGACCGACGCATAACATGTCTCGATATCAATAGTACATATAGTGCGATCAATAATGCATATTACTACCAGGTTCTCAGGGATGTGCATAAGGCGCTGGAGCAAAAGCGGCCGGGCCTCATCACCAAAGGAGTCCTCGTCCTACAGGACAATGCACGCCCGCATACTTTGCATCTCACGACACACACCTTACAGGAACTTGGCTGGGAGATGCTGTCACATTCCCCTTACAGTCCAGACGTCGCCCCCAGCGATTTCCATCTCTTCGGGCCACTGAAGGCCTTTCTTGGGGGCCGCCACTTCAGCTGCGACGATGAGGTCAAGAATGCGGTCCGATCATGGCTGCTACGCGCCGGTAAGGATTTCTACGCTGCTGCCATCCAAGCCCTCGTGAAACGCTGGGACAAGGGGATTAGGGCAGATGGAGATTACGTTGAAAAATAAAAATAATATCACGCCTGTAAGTTCATTTTATTTTTGCGAAAAATGGAAAGTCCCGGTTTGACTTGAACACCTTTCGTACTTCACTGGCTTTGCACTGGGCTTTCAGTGGTGTGTCGCACACCCTGACGGGAGGAATCACGCGGTACGGGACACTTTCACGCCACCCGCTCAAACGTTGCCTGCATGCACAGTGGTGACGGTGGCCCAATAAAGTTGGATGCCTAGATTTTCCACTTTGCATAACGTCTTTGGGAAAACAATAACAAATACGCACATTTTGGTAAATAGTATTTAGTTATATTGTCAAAAGCTATCAAATCCCGTTGAAGTCGATTCAAGTTTGTGCATCGGAATCGCTTCAATCCGTTCACTGTGAGAATCTACCAAGGCTATAGGATCATTCTTCCTTCTACAGGTCCGGCGTAGTCAAGATGAAGTCTGCTCTGTTGCCGGCCCATTCATCGGTTCTCGTGATCTGGACATCCGTGGCGCCTGAATACAAGATTGGCAGGTCTGCATGATACTTTCAAAATATTTGTGCAGACCGCCAAATCAAGGTATTGTATGTCAAGCCATGCTTCTTTGGCTCCCAGTGAACCAGAGACTGCGTATCTACGAAAAACGTGCATAGGAACAAGATCAGCTCTATTTGGATCGGAAAACAGTGTACCGCATTGTGAGCTTATTCTCATTTCTTGTTGTGTATTCCAGAGGAATAAAATCCCAAGTTGCTAGTGCTCCCTTGTCCTCGTTTCTGACTGTCCCTGTCCTATATCGGGTGCTGCCGCCATGGATAATCAACAACTAGGGCGTTTTCTCGTCTTAATGAACGTGATGAGCTGTAGAACTGTCGTCATGAGGGGAAGCTACATGTGAGAACCAGAGAGCACACTAAAAGGACAGGAGATCGCTTGAATATTACCGAAGACTTCCGCCAACCGCGAGACATAGCTGCAAGCTTTCCGTAGTGAGAACATAACAAGCGTGCTCTCTGCCGACGTCCCTCTAAGTCACCATCCGTGCCGCAACTTCGCGTCGGGGGTCAACAAGTGGGAACTATGTATTACAGAGCTACTACCCAGTGCCAAGCTGATCACGTTTCGTGTTTGGTCAGCGTGTGCACGTTCAATGCGCGCTGGCAAGTTTCCGACAGTCGCGTCGTGCTGTATATCTGTCCATGCCGACCGATTTGCCGGAGCTCGACTTGGTAAGTGAGTGACTGATACCTCCGCAAATGCCGTTTATGCAGATCATGCGCCGCGATCATGCCCTCAGGCACGGTGAAGGTCAATACAGCATTAAGGGATCAGCTTTAATGTCTTTGAAGGAGAGATGAGATGCAGGTTGGTTGAGAATGATGGAAAGGAACTCCTAGACAGGCGTCCACAGACGTCCGCCATGGGACACACCGGGAGGCAAACTCGGATGGGTGTACAGAGAAAGCGTGAGAGAAAACTACCCTGCACCACATTGGGGTGAGATTACTAAGTGCCATGAAAACTGGTTTTGAAGAATGACAGCAACTCTTGTGCAGTTCGGTGTGAGCGGTTCTAACCCGCAGGAACATCAGCGCCAGTGTTGGGTGAAGTTACTCTGAAAAGTAACTAATTAGAGTTATTCCACGAGCAAATAACAAGTGAAGTTACAGTTATTAGTTACAGTTACTTTGCGAATATTTGAAAGGCGTAGGATCAACAGGCTTTATTGCAAACAGGGAAGTTATGTAGAATGTACAATTTATACATATTTTGGTGCACTATTGCCTGAGTTGATTGTGCGCTATAAAAACTCCAATCATCATCATCATCATCATCATTTATACATATTACACTTGAGCAGGGACTGGAACTTGAGATCACTGGGTTTTCCTCGTTAATGTGCGAAAACATATCTGCGCATGCTAAACAGAAGCTCAATCGGACACTACAGGTGATACCAGTGTTATACTTGATACATATATATATATTTTTTAGCTTTTCGGTCAATTATCGTTGGTGAAGGCTAAAGTAGCCTAGTCATGCGTCTGAACTGCTCGTTCTCTACAACTGAAAAGCGCTGCTTGCTCCCTACAACAAAATCTAAAATAGTGCGGCCTATCTGCCTTTGAGATACTCTAGACAAGCCGGCTACGACCTCCACCAATTTCTTCTGTTGAGGCTCGTTTCCTAACTGCCTTTCGCAAATATTGGCTTGCTTTAGGCTTCATCGCGTTAGGCTTCATCGCGTTATCGCGTTGCTTTAGGCTTCTGCTGCGCCACACGGTACGCGGTACAGACCAAGATGCTGCGTCTGAAAAAGCCATTTGTTAACCTGTGAATGCCTGCAAATTCGTCGCAGTTGAAGGTAAATCACCTCCAGGCAATTCTTCAAATTGGATGTAGATGTCTTGCTGCGTGGATAAGTCTTCGTGCACGTCTTGCAACGAGCTTTGACGTTCACATCCGTAGAGTATACGAAGTCAAATGTCCCCTCATACACTGGCCAAGGAATGTTCGAGGCATTGTTGTTGCACGTGGTGGACTTGGTGGTGCAACCACGTGGTGGACACGTGGTTCCACTTCCGAGTGCCATCGAGGTGGCTCTCCTTATAAACAAATGTTGTACAGCCCGTCAAAGAGGTTATACTAATTCTATAGCGCCCCGTGTGAGAGTTCCGCGCATAATCTAGCAGTGACCTGACACGTGCCTCCTTGTGTGTGCTTCAGTTAGCTGGAGTGGAGCAGCAGCGATTCATTGTATTTGTGTCTGTTGTCCGTCGTCGTTTGCTTTTTTTTTTTTGTCGCCTTGGAGTCTGATGGGGACTGGCAAACATTCAATAGAGTTGGATTGGCATTCAATGCAAAGTGAGGAAATCATCGTGAAACTAGAATTTCGAAGTAAAGTGACTAGGTACTGAGAAAAGTAGGCTACGTACAGTTACACGCTATCCTTACAATTACAATCAGTTACACAGTTACAATCGTTACTTCGAAATTGGGCAATGCAGCGCCGTGCTGGAGAGAGTAGAAAACAGGCATCACGTCAGTGTGTCCCAGTGTGAACTTGTGTCGTCTGTCACGACGAATTGTCCCACGTGTGCACCATGTGGTGTACCTTTAAATACAACATTGACACAACATTTCGGAGGGCAACCAAGGAAGCGCGGGCTGCAGGTCCACTGATCGGCGATTTCAGACAACCGTGTCGCGAGCAGTATATCCTGTGGAAAGTTACTTCCACAATCAAATTTCCATGCGAGTATTAGGTCCTAGGGTGGAGCTTTAGAGAGTGATTCGTATGACAACTTAAAAAATGTCCTGCATACTCTCAGGAACAGATTTGTCAGAATTATCAGCTTGACTACCAAGCGAGAGAATACGTGGGTTGTTTACGAAGTTTGTTTTCAACAAGTACTACGTTTCCCAAGCTGCGCGCCAATATTGGTCCAACATTGGACCAATATGGGCTGCCAAGATTACCAATATTGGTTGATTGGTCCAATATCGACTGCCAATATGGTACCGATATGGGGAGTGCAACCAGGCTTCATATTGGACCGATGGGGGCTGCCCATATTGTAAGCCCATTTTGAGCCAATATTTCTGTGATAACACTAACGGGGAGCCCGTATAGGGACCGTGCGACACCTAAAGGGGGCGCGTTGCTCCGTCGCGACAGCGCCGCCTGTGGCGGTCTTGGAAGTACCCGACGTGATACCACGCCGCTGTTCTATGCATTATCAAGTGGAACCGCAGTTTGCGTTGCGACCGCCGTAAATAAAAGGGCTGATTTTCAAGGCGCAAATAATGTGGAACCTTTCAGGCGCGAAGGAGAGAACGGAGACAAACTGCACAGAAGCAACCACCGTATTTATAATGTATCTAACATTGCGGAAGGAGCTACAGTCACCTGCGTCTGTCTGTGTCACCTGCAAGTGGTACGTCGAGAGGATGGTTATTTGATGTCTCATTAAATCCTGGCTTGCTAGCGAAGACTATATAGTTGCATTTCTCTGACTCCAACCACTTGAAACATCATGCTTTTGACTAAGTCTCGTATTGCTTTCGTCCTTTTGGCAGATCACTGCGCACATACTGTCGTCACTGAAATAATACATCATGCGTCCGTTTTATCCACGCAAATAAACACGTCTGGTCACAACATATTGTCTGTACCTGTGCTGCAGTTTTTCCAGTATCTTCATCAGATACAATAACGTCAAAGAAATCCTTAAAGAAGAAATTATATGTAATTTTTATATCGGCTACCGCCGTGGGCTTGCCGCACGACGGTTGTGAAATGGTTGGTGCGTAAATACTAAACTTCTTGGACGACGCAGAACTTTCGTTTTCACTGTGAGGCTCGTCAACCGAATTATTGGGAGCAATATTGGCTCTGGGGACTGGCGATGAATCACCTCAATCATTATCCCGAAATAAGTTGCCGTTTAGCCGGTGCATCTGACGTTGATACAGTTATTCATTTACAGTCACGAAAGTGGCAACTGTAAGTCACTGATCATTTTACAGGTCCTCATTCAGGTTCATCGAAACTAGAACAAAAGAAATTGAATATATTCGCTCATGTTGTGCACCTCATGCTAGGGCCGAACGCGCGTCACGAACGCTATTCGCTGCGAATCTCTCGGTGATATTCGAGGCACAGAAATCACGAGAAATGACACATCTGGTCCCGAGTGAAGAGTTCTTTTAGGTGCTTGCACAGTTAGCGATGCAACAGTTCCAGTGTGGCAAAGAATGACGCTCGCATTTCACATGTAAATAAGGCTGGCTACCAGGCGGCTATCACGCCACGTACTTTCTCCGGAGACCGCATAGCGGCGCCACTAGTTCGTCGCACAGTTCCTATAATAATAAAGTGTTATCCGATATATATATAACCACCACTCAATATTACTTCTCTCTTCTTTTTGCTTCTTCATTTCTGCAGATCTTCCTGATCCACGTTGCATAGTGTTACAAAAACAACACTGCATCGCCCGCCGTGCATCTAAAAACGCAGAACAGGTGGTACGCCCGTCTTGCTGAAGCACCCAGGCACTCCCACGGGACTGTCAATGCCAAACATGCCTCAGAAGACTTCATTGGGATCGCAGTAGTGTATGAACCAAAATTTCCAAACCGTTCCTAGAGTGCAAAGGAGCGAAACACTTTCGTGACACTGACCGACATACGCCTCAGCAACTCACACTGCCTCCAGTAACTTGAAAGCACCTAACGTTACAGAAGAGACATCTCTTTCTGTCAAACATTGTCTTTTTTGCTTGACCTATCGCAATTCCGTTGTCATTAGAGGAACCAGCGACATTTTTTATTTATATTTATTTATTTATTTATTTATTTCCACAAAGTGGAGGAGGCGGGACAAAAAGCTATCAATGTAGCTTGGGTAGTACATTTTAGCCCGAATGAAACATTCAATCCGAGTGTCGCGCATGCGCATTACTTGTATGACGCTTGATTTCGCTCAAATGACCACGCTCTCAGTTGATTCGGCCGATTGGCATTGACATCGCGAAGCAAGATGGCGCCTGTTTGCGGCAAGTGGAAAGTTGAGTTGTTGAGTTGCAGTGAATGTTCCAGTGGGATTGCCACGTAAGTTTACTGAAGCTGTTGGATTTAACGACGTATTCAGTTGGGCATTTCACACCCTACAACGTCGAATGTTGCCTCGCTGCTTGGGCATTTGTACAGCACGGGTACCTACCATTTTCTGCATTTTTTTTTTCAAGTTTTAGCCAATGTGGGGGAATTGCTGGCAAAACGGGTCCAATATTGGATCAGTATCGCCAATGACCAGCCAATATGGGTCCAATATTGTGAGCTGCTTTGTTTGATACATTGTGTAACATGTTGTCATCTTGGGCATGAGTAAACCCGAAGTAACTGAGAAGTAACTCAATGACATTTCACGAGTAACTGTAAGTCAGGTACATTTCAGTCTACGTGACGTGACGTGACGACGTGACGTAACAATTAAGAGTCAGCCAATGAGGATCATGTTTTCAACGGCCGTAGCCAATAACGAACGTGCTTTCAGCGGTCGTGGCCATGGAGAAGAACCACCGTCGTCTCCGAGTTGAAGTGATTCAACGCCTCCGCGTACTAAATGGCAAAAGTTAGAAATAAAGCGCAAAACAGTGTCAATCTTTCTCAAAGGTGATTTTCTGTAAAGCGTTTTGTATTTTTGTCTAAATATTTAGGTCAGCTGCAATCATTACGGGGTTCTTGAATTCGCAGCACGGTGAATCGCAGTAGCAGACGAATTCTGAGTCTTAACTGAAAGAGGGACAGGAGGCAATGCACAGACTTTCTCAATCTAGGTGCTGTTGGCTTGAGTCGCACCGGTATACGTCACAAGTCCCGTGCCAGGGGATCAGGCCTACGTCACAACCTTCAATCATTCTCCGATACGCTCATTTCCATGAGCGGACGAGTTTTGAAAGCGTGCTCAACAGAAGGCTTGGCGCACGCCCTGCAGATCATTTCCTCCCGTCGATCTCTCGCTGGTGCTCATTTTATTCGTTGCAAAACACGCCCCAGCAAAAAAAAGAAAAAAAAAACGGAAAGAGATCACCTTAGCGCTCTTTTGAAAGGTTTCAGCAGGCCGTGTAGTTTCCACATTTTTATCATTCATCTTGCGCTCCCTTTAAGTTCAGCGAAGATAAGATGGACTGCGTAAAAAGAGCACTGCGTACGAGTGTGTCGATAAAGTCATTTTCTCCGTTCATTGGCCACACTTCCACGAGAACAGTTTATAGTACATGGAACGGGCTTTACCAAAACAAATTCCATTGAGCCATTCAATGTCGTAATGCAAACGGAAACTTACTGTCAGGATTGATGGTGTGAGGTCCATCTTGTAACCCAGGTACAGAACAGCGAAAAGTATATAGCACACACCTCTGTGCTTCGAAGTTGTTGCAAGGTACATCAGAGCGTAAATGGCGTACTGGAGCAGCAAAATGTTCAAGTCGTATTCAAGCATCAGGAACGTTGTTGTGTACATCGCATAGAAACATGGCGGCACCTGGAAGTGCAGAGTTTGAAATAAGTAATATGTCGTGAAGCTTACAGTGGTTATGAAGCGTTCCTCTTTAAGAGCGGAGTTGCTTCTAGATACACAGTTCAAGCTTTGCCAATGAATGTACGGTTTTCCCGCCAGATAAGTTAAACGAAGTCCCGAAGGTCTACGAAGCTGATAGCCCTGTCGACGCATTACAGCGAGCGCTCGCTGGAGTGTCGTGGGCAGAAATTTGTCCCTGCCAGCGACTATGCACTCTTACGTTACTGTACACCGAATGGAACACCGATTGTTGACCGACGGTAGATGAACGCGGCGGAGAGATCCGAAGCCTATGGGTTGGCTTTTTTTTTCTGCATTATAATTCACTGGCTTGCACTGTGGCATTGAGGAGTGCTCAGTCACCCTCCGACTCATGTAGATATCCTCGTTAATGTCACCATTCAATAAAGCGGTTTTCACATCAAAGTGACGAACCTTCATTTTTAGAGTTGCAGATATGGTGAGAAGGATCCTGAGTGTTGTCAGTTTTGCAACAGGAGCATACGTAGCGTCATAACCTTCTCGGGCTACATGAAAGCAAGCCTACGCTCACCGTACACGGTTGGTTGGAGGTGAAAGGTGCGAGATAACTGCTTCAGGTTAAAAACATTTCGGGAAACCAGGTGAAAACACAAGACAAGTAAGAAACACTTTTCTTATTTACCTGATATTTTACTGTATTGTACCGTATGTACTGTATTGTTTCTCTGCGTGCAGCCATAGAAGCCGTCCTAATCTGTAATTTTGAATTTCAAACACGTCTAGTGTCATTTACTTGTTTCTTTAATGGCTTTTTTCCTGCATTATAATGAACTGACTTGCACTGTGGCATTGATGAGTGCTCAGTCACCCTCCCAGGGGTATATCGCTCGCTGAGCGACCCCTGATTTGCCAATTCCGAATGATGCGCAGCTATACCCAGAGCTGAAGAGCCGCAAACACGGCCAGACACGTGTCCTCTGGTGCTATCGCATCGTCCCATGAGTATCTGTTTCTCTGCGTGCAGCCATAGAAGCCATCTTAATCTGTAATTTTGAATTTCAAACACGTCTGGTGCCATTTACTTGTTTCCTCTGGCTTGCTTCTGGCTTTTTCTTACTGTATTGTATATGTGACGAAGGAACGGAGCGATCAGTGAATCAAAGAACCAACATATGTTTATTGCGCGCGCTGCACCTCCTCTTTCATACCTCACACACACACACACATATATATATATATATATATATATATATATATATATATATATATATATATATATGTATGTATTTCATAGTCATTTAAAGGTATTGCAAAGTGAAATACAACCTCAATGGTTCAAGGTACATCATGTCGATTTTGCCTCTGTGATGACACACACCAGGGATCGCCCCTCATCAGCAGCAGAGCCTGGATTTTTAGGCACGAAAAAACGTTGTTTTTAGCACCGATAAATGGCGCTACAAATCCCCGTTTAGGCACTAACAACGACATTAGAGGATTTATATATTGTTGATAATTGTTGATTTTTTTTCCCCTCCGTAGCTGTGACAGTGCAAAAACAAAGTCAGAGAATCAGCTACATCGGCAAAAACAATATGGTAAATGAGAGTTGTGACTATTTTTCTAATACTTTTGCTGCACGAAATGCAAAGCCCCTATCCCTCATATTACGGTCACGAGTCCCCTGGTCATTGCCTCCAGTTCCACGGCACTTCCCAGAAGGGCTTGTCGTGGCCAACATACTGGCGCTATGCGACGTGGGTTTGTAGCATCAGAGGCTAACGCTTTCTTCCTTTCAAATTCCACGCTTTCTTACTTTCAATTTTACGCTTTCAAATTTCTTACTTTTAAACTTTTTTAAGCTCCGCCTTCTAGACTTCGTTTTCAGTATTACCACAAGGCTCGCAATAACACGCAGATATGGAGAATCAATTCTGCTTACACTCGAAGCAGCGTCGCTTTCGCTCGTGTACCTATGGCCCTGATGACTGCCCGTGTAGAATGCATCTTCCTGAGGTTGCAAAAGTTTAGGAATTGTACAGAAAATGTGATTCGTTCTTCAAGCTCCCGTTCCAGTGTTTCATCGTGTGTCAAATTTCAGTTACAGAAGCGAAGGAAACAGGAAAGAAATAAAAAAGAAAAAAATCTTCAGGGACTCTACAGAACCAATAGGTCTGCGAGTTCTTGGCTGCAACAAGACCGTTACGAAACGTGCCTATATTTTACTATTACAACCCACGGAGCAACAGAATACTAGAAAGAAGCTACTTTACCGAGCAGCTACTTTACCGAGTAGCAGATTTTCAATTATCAGCTTACATTCCGGAACCTTTGAGATACTCGCTTCCTTCAAGCGATCGATGGATTCGAAAGGACGTGCGACGTGATCAATGTTAATTTCACCTGGACAACGGAGCTCCGCAAGCCATTTAGAGCCATTATAGGCATTTTTCGATGTTATTCGGAGTTTTGCGCATCTATGCCAAAATAGGCACCAAAGCCGGATAGGCATTTGGAGCAGTACCAAATCGATACAGGAGGTCGCTCAGCACCCAGTTCATGCTCTTGTATGAAAAGGCTCTGTCAAAACGACACGAACAAAATAAAATTAAAAAATAGGCATCTGCCTAGGAATCCGGGGCCTACTCATCAGCATCAGTTCTTCATGCTTTTCGTACTAAATAATTTTAAGCACTTCTATAGAAACTGGACGGTCGTCATATTCTACGTTCGCCGAGAAAAACAGTGGGGCCCACAAAGCACTTTCCATAGGCGTTTAACAAGTGTTGCGAAAGCTTTTTTTTTTTAATTTGTTCTTACTGTTTTTAGGAAGCTCACAGAAGTAGCGTGAAACAAGCACAACCCGTGGGAAGAACCTGGTCCATTCCAGCCAAAACCAGCCAGAGGTGTAGCTCGACCCGCTTCGATTTTGCTGAAAAAAATTGTGTGCATTCCTTTCGGAGTGTGTATGTAGGATATAAACTTTTTGCTTAATATTTTGTTTTCTTGAGCATTGGGGGCGCCTCGAACTTGGCCCAATCATGAAAAAGTGTTGTCCGTTCCAGGCGTCCTTCTGACAGATACAGACGACATTTCTGCGCTTTCTTTGATTTGTGTTAGAGGAGAAGGATCGATCTACCTTAGCGAAGTTCATATGGAACGAGAACGAATCTGGTGACGTGGTGAGAGTTTAAGAACGGAGTGCGTTTTGGGCACGCTTACGATTAATTTTCAGCATGTTAGCATTCTCGCGGGATCCCGAGATTATTTATGCTCATAAACTGCTGTATGGAGATTAGCTTCACGTAAAAATATGAAGCTGATCTATATTCATTGTTTAAGTAGGTGACCGTGAATATCCACAATTCACAAAAAAACACCCACTTTCATGTAGTATTTTCAATTACCTGAGGTAGTCTAGGAAGTGAAACAAATCGTGCCATTTGTAGAAAAGATCGTCTCCTGCAACATATTCAAAATCTACAGGTGTATTTTTCCTTAAACGAGAAAAAATATTTTTTTCCTGACGCATGCTCCGCTGCAGCTCATTCGTTAGTTGAGGTCGTCTAGGAAGTAAAACGTGATAACTTTGTGACCCTCTTTTGTGAAAAGAGACCCGCTGCTTTACCATTTTGAAAACTTACAGATGTATTTGTACTTACGCGAGAAAACAAGATTCGTCAGCGCACTTGCATCCCGTCTGTAAGGTACCATTATCAC
This sequence comes from Ornithodoros turicata, assembly GCF_037126465.1. Lineage (NCBI taxonomy): Eukaryota > Metazoa > Arthropoda > Arachnida > Ixodida > Argasidae > Ornithodoros > Ornithodoros turicata. Next base: position 95,356,430 of record NC_088201.1, on the reverse strand, counting down.
CCTTCTGACGAATCTCGCCTTCCGCTGTTCTGCCAAGTTCTACCAACTTAACACTCACAGTCGCTGCTTCGTAACAGATTCGTCGTCATTTAAGATTGTTTTCACATACCTGAAGTCGTCTGGGAAGTGAAACAATCACGCCATTTCAAGAACAGACCACCTTCTATAACATATTAAGAATATGCTGGCGCATTTATTCTTAAATGGGAAGAAACTTCGTAACAGTAAAGGGGGATGGGACGCCGTAACAGTTTTTGGAAACCATCTGTTAAGGTCTCGCGCGCACTTCTTTCACAACAGAAAGTAAAAAAAGGAAGAAAAAAAATTTTCTGTACATGCACTGTCTTTGTTTCACTGGAAGTACACGTTTTTGCTGCATGTGCCTGAACAGAGTATATATAACAGTACCTCCTGGTGCCCTGGATGAAGCATGCCTCATTGTGCTCCACGTTCAGCAATTTCATCTCTAACCGTACGGCCTCTGCGTTGAGTCACAACGCATGCTCCCTCTTTCAGCTTTTTTTCACCCACAGGAACAGCTGTGCAGGTGTACAGGAACAGGAGCAATTGTAATTTCTCTTTTTCTATTGCGACGTGCCATCAGGGAAGTAGTACTTTTCTCGAACATTGTTCAATAAACAAGCGGCGAATGGTGTGTACCGTAACATTGTCATGAATCATGAATCAGACAACAAGAAACGACGACGAAGCTGAAACGAAGAGGCGCCTGTGAGTTCTCGCGGTAGAACTAACAGTAGAAGGCAAATTTCCTTCAAAGGGTGATAATGGTACCTTACAGATGGGATATGAATGCGTTGCCGACTTTTTTTTTTCTCGCTTATGAAGAAATACACATGTATACGTTTAAATGTTATGAGAGAGGGTGTTTTCCACAAAGGCACATTTATTTGACATCCTAGAAGACCTCAACTAACGAATGAGCTGCAGCGGAGTGTGGTGAGGAAAAAAATCTTTTTTTCTCGTTTAAGGAAAAATACACCTATTGATTTTTTCAATATGTTACAGGAGACGACTTGTTCTACAAATGGCACGATGTGTTTCACATGTGAGAATATCTGAAAAATGTCATTTTTTTACGAATGCTCAAATATTCTCGATTGCTAAGTTAAGCAATGAACACAGGCCAGCTTCAAATTTTTATGTGAAGCGAATCTCCGTACACTAGTTTATGAGCATAAATAATTCCGGGCTCCTGAGACAATGGTAACTTGCCAACAATTTATCGTAAAGTTGGCCCAAAACGCGCTCCGTTCTTGAGCTCTTACGACGTCACCGGATTTATTTTCGTTCCATACACTCTTTGGGAAGCTAAATGGACCCTTCCCCTCTAGCACCAGACAAAGAAAGCGGAGAAATGTCGTCTGTATATGTCAGAAGGACGCGCGGAACGGACAACGCTTTTTCATGTTTGGGCCAAGTTCGAGGCGCCCCCAATGCCCAAGAAAGCAAAATCTCGAGAAAATACGTTTCTATCCTACATACACACCCATAAGAGAATGCATACATTTTTTTTTTTTTCAGTGAAATCTGCGAGGGTCGAGCTACACCTCTGGCTGGTTTCGGCTGGAATGGCCTACCTGTGTGCGAGATATTGTGTGTCAACAATATTGTCAAGCTGCCCGCTACCGGCTTTACTTGCTGTGTGTGTTCACGAAGCAGTTCCTCCATCGTTTGTTGCACAAAAACACCACTTGCACTTAGAACGTGCGCAACTTGAAGCTCCTTGGGGGCAAAGTGCACGCCTTCCACGGTCTTCAGTCGTTATGCATGAGCCAGTGGTCGCAATGATCCTAGCGAACATGTCTTCGTGGGAGGCTCTGCTTGTAGCACCTGTTCTGCGTTTGTTGCTTGGACTTGAGTGGTGGCCTCCCGACTTTTAGTGCGCTGTTTACCAACTTGACGGCACTTGCCACAGACTTTCGGAAGATCGTCAGAAACATTGTCTCGTCACTCACTGCGCGGCAGTCCCCCTCCTGCTGAAGCCATGCACTGTACAGGGACATGTCCAGCCCGTACCCGAAAAGTGGAAACTACCATCGTCGTGAATTCACAGCCGTTTTGTATAAGTGGACTCACATGTCTGAAAGGTCTGTACCTCCCATATGCTGATTATACATCTGCACCGCTGACGGGCATGGCGCAGACAGTTTGCACTTGCCCTCCGTTTTGTATCGCCTAACCGTTCCGTTGGTTGACATCTGCTGCGTTGCTTAGTACCACCGTCACGCACTTGTTGTCTCCCCACTTGACAGCTATAATTCCATCGTACGCGCGGAAATCATCCGCTCCTTTTCCCTTTTATAAGTTCTTTATAATTCAGTAGGGGAACTTCCCCACGCCTGTTCTGTCAAACTGTACCTACAGACTTAAAGTGAAACTTTGTCAAGATGCTTTATCAAGTCAATGTTGTTAAAATAGTTATAAAAGGAAACTGTGGTGCCCTCTGGAGGTCGTATAGCTCAACACAGGATTGGTACCATTTCGACACCTGGGAGGAGTTTCTCCTCGTCATCTTCCAGATACCCTTCAGCAATCGCGTGCTCCCACCTTGATACAATAGAAAATCATGTATCAATCCGTCGGAGCATTCTCTGCAAAAAAGCTTGTTCGCTTTGCTCTTCCAGGGATTCCATACCCTTGTCCCCGTTGTGCGCTACAATGACCTCATCGATGCTCCGCCTCTTAGATAGCTCAGTCTTCAGACACTCCTTCCATAGCATCTAGAAGAGGGGACGAACCTTCTGAAATCGGTTCGCGGTTTTGTCGTCGGCACTGTTACAGAAGTGAACGTTTCTTCGCAAGAGCTTGAACCTCTTTGACGTCAATATAGATGCAACCTGGTCAAACCTAGTGTCGGAGCACCAGTAGTTCTCAATGGAGGAAAACTTGTATAGTATTATATATTGTTAAGCCAAGAAATTCTGTCTAGTTCATGCTGGCGCTGGCAAGGGGCGTTTATATTTGACATGCAGATACCACAAGGCTACCAGAATGTCCATAAAGACTTTGAGTGAGTTACCAGCAATCTTTCTGAATATATCCGGTAAAGGAATACAGTCGTTCACAGGAAACTATCATATTTTGATGCACGATCTTCTTTGTTGGCACCATGCGATATACGAGACCCAGTGTCATAATTCAAAGTAAAATAATGGAAGATGGTTTGATAATCGCAGTAGAGGTGTCACTAGTTGTCTGTATCCCGCCCACTCATGACGGAAGGCAGCCACACTTCCTCCACATATTGTTGAGGCGGCTGTTAAAGAGTTCTGCTATTCACAGACAATGAGTGGCCGCCCATTGTCCGACCCCGATGTAGTACGTGGACACTTTTTCACATCTTCGGAGTCATTGTCCACCTCATCTAGCAGACCTGTGCCAATCCAAAAAAAACTTATCCTGAACGCTGACAGCACCTAACGCACCAATATTTCAAACCTGCGGTTGCTCCCATTGTGGCGAAGGACTTAAAACACACCCTGATTCACGCCTCTCACCTTCCTAAAAGTCCGGATGAAAAATTGAGTGAGCAACGGCTGAAGCAAGAACCATGCGGATATTGAAAGGAGTCCTTTAGACACTCTGTTCCACTCTACGTGTGTAATATCCTGCAAAAGACAAGCTCATTCTGCACTCGTCCTTAATAAAGATTAAATTCATCCGTACCCTTTTCCTGGTTAGGCCGTGCATGCTATCTGTAAAGCCACCTGCAACTTGCAGAGGGAGGTTGCTTGCTGTAAATAAATACTTTTTACTCCTCAGTTTGTGTGAAAAACACTAAAAGCGAACTGAAAGAACGTTCCACACTTACTTGTGTATGCAAAACGCCAGCAGGCATAGAGGACAGCAGTGCACCATATTGTCATGAGCACAGCATAGCGGATCAATACGGAGTCAAATGACCACGTAGTATACCGGGACATTTCCGCATTGAATGTCTGTGGGATAAAAGACAAAGTTGTGGTTGCCAAAGATCCACTGTAGGGATTCGGACGCTAGCTAGTGCGATGGCTAGTCACAACAGTGCTGAAAGTGCACAATTGGGGATACGCAAAATGTACGGCGCCATCTCCCGTGCACAGGAGAGGCTACGCCAGCCATCTTCGTTATGTCGAACAGAAAAGCCCTGAAGGTGCGCAATTGGGAATACGCAAAATATAAGGCGCCATCTGCCGTGCACATCAGAGACTACGCCGCCCACCTTGGTTATGTCGAGTATAAAAGTGCCTAGGGTGCACGGTTCGGTTTAGGGACCTTCTGTGTATGAGGACACGATTGTGCTGGAATGAATAGGCGCAAAATGTAAGGCGCGATCTCCCTTGCACAGCAGCGACTACGCCGGCCATATTGATTATGTCGAGCACAAAAGTACTGAGGGTGCAAAATTTCTGGATATGGAAAATGTAAGGTGCCATCCCCCGTGCACAGCAGAGACTACGCCGGCCCTCTTGGTTATGTCGAGCACAAAAGTGCTGAAGCTGCACAGTTGGGGATACGCAAAATGCAAAGCCCCCTTGCACAGCAGCGACTACGCCTGCCATCTTGGTTATGTCGAGAAGCGGGAAGGAGACCCAAGACGTGAAACATTCAAAACCCTGGCAGCACATGATAGTCTATTAGCCAAGCAAACCTTGTCTAACCTTAGACTTTAGGGCTAAATCTATGGTTAGACGTGCATTGGACACCTAGAATTATTGCCATTATTTAGACGTCCAAAAATAGTGATCTACAAGCCGTATGGCAGATTTTTGAAAATACAACTTCTAAGTTGACTGATTAATCTTGTAGCTGGACTTCTATATACAATGTATTAGAAATCGTCAAGGTATTGTATTAGTGTGTTTTTAAGAGCCGTGTGCATTCACGCATTAAAGACAGTCATTCTATCACAAGGGGTATTTTTGGGCAGTACTTGGGGCTCCTTTAGCCTCCAAGCTTGAAAAACGGAAGTTAAATTCCAGCAAAACATGCCGGGAACTAAATTAATTGATGTCATACTATGAAATAGCTATACGTTTATAACATAATGGTATTGCTCAAGTATTTCATGTTCAGTAGGGTATTTCTCCACAACAGTCGCCGCAAGAAAACAAACATTAAGGCAAAGGGAGAAACTGAAGTGAAGTTTGAAGGGTCACCTAAAAAATAAGTTTCCTTATTTTTGTTCTTCAGAAGAAATAGCAGCAGGAGGAACTCAGTGGTTTGGATGATACCTCAGCACCACACGCGCTGGTTAGTGCAGGTGCATTCAGTTCTGCGCCATGACGCAGCGTTACAACGTTCCCGGCGTTCTGGAGCCTTATGAGCATGGAAAACGTGTGTCCTTCATACGGGGTTGTAAAAATTTATGCAATGAACAGCGCAGCGCTGTGAGAGATCAGCTATATCGGCACGAAACAATAATTCCTTCTATAATTCCGACAATTGTTGACGAAGGCTGGCGGGTCAAAATTGATTATATACATTCTTACATATTTCATCACATAACTTTCCTCTGGTATTGACGCTAAAGCATTGGAATGATTTCCTCTCACCAGCTTTTACCAAAGGTTATGGGCGAGATTATTACTATTGAGTTTCCCGTTGTACATCGTACGATGGCAGAGAAAAAGTTGCCAAAGGGCAACTTGACAAGGCCCTGCCACCCAGCATCAGCAGCAAGCACATACATATGAAAGAAAATATTGCGAAATATAGAGACGTCACAAATTAAGAGCGTTTACAGCACTAACAGTATGCCCTAACAATGCAACTGGTGATGTCACGGTTCACCCTTCTCAGTGCTCCGATGTGTTCAATGAAAGTGTACTGCAGTTCATTATGAACCAGTACACAAGTATCTTATCCACCGATTATTTTCCATGGTTTCGCTCCGAGGGATTCAGTAGTTCTAGATACACTTAGAATTGTTAATGTAATTATTTTCCTTAAAACGTCCTCGAGGGCCGGCCTCGATGGTATTAACACAAATATGTTGAACTGCACTGACTCGTACGCTTCAATCATTTTAACGTGCATTTTTTCTCAATCGCTTGAAGAGGTCATTCTTCCGCATGACTGGAAAGTAGGAAAGGTGGTTCCGCTCCATATATCAGAAGCTAAACATTGTGCCAGTAACTATCGACCTATATATATATCATTCATATCCATCATATATCATCCTATATATATCATTAACAACTATTCTATGTAAAATACTAGAGCACATTTTCTACGCTCACCTTGTCGTACACGTAGAGTTCAATTCCTCCTTCTTTGCATATTAAGAAGGTTTCAGAACAAAATTGGTGAAATGCACCTAATTTCGTATGTTCATCACCTTCATGTTATGCTGGATTATTAGTTCCGTACGGACTGCATATTTATTGACTTCTCGAAGGCATTCGATAAAGTATCCTACCCTCTTTTGCTTCATAAATTGCGCAGTCTTGGCATCGACGATAAAATTGTAGCTTGGATGCCCTCCTTCTTAACTAATCGCTCACATTTTTGTCTTCGAAAATGATAACAAATCCAGTCTAACGCCTGTCCATTCTGGGGTTCCCCATGGTTCCTTTCATGGCCCGCTTCTCTTCCACATTTACATTTACGACCTTCCCACTGATCTTAGATACACCGTACGTATCTGTACTGATGATTGTGATATGGAATTACTGCGCACTTGCCTTATTAAGCTTTCTACGTGGTGTCAAACATGGCACATGTAACTTAACTTCTCAAAATGTAAATTCATGATAATTTCTCGCTCTAATAAAGTGCATGAGTCTTATTCCATTAATAAGATTCCACTTGAATCAGTATCACTTTACAAATACATCGGCGCTTTCATTTCTTCTTATCTATCATGGCGCCCTCATGTTGAACATATCGCTTGCAACGTATCCTGAGCTCTAGTTTACTGTCGCCGAAATTTTTTATCCGCTCCAATTAACACTAAAGTAGCTTTGCATAAATCGCAGGTCCTTCCAAAATTAGAACGTTCAGCCTCCGTGTGGGGTACTGATCTCACCGCCATTTCAAACTCAACACAGACAGTTCAAAACTGGGAAGCCCGATTCATATTTGGTAATTACAACCGCACCGCCGGTGTCACTGCTATAAAACATAACCTCCGTCTGCCTCTGCTTTGCACTCGTCTACAAATAACTCGCCTTTTTTTCACAATATTTATTATTAATAACCACCTAGGAGAATCGTTAATCCAACAGGCTACATGTAGCTCTCCTCGTTCGATCACCCGGAGAAGGTGCGCATTCTCTCATTCTCAACGGGATAATTTCACAATTTATTTCTTGCTCGTACATCGTTGGAGTGGAACCGCCTTGACGGTAGCATAAACTGCTACCGTGTTTATGCCATTATTTCTATGCGTAGCCATCTTTTTTGTCATTCTACATGTTGTACACTTCTGCTGCTATTTTTTGCTCTCTAATAGACTAAAATCCTTCGTTTTTGTTTTGACATATACACGTTTCTGTGCAATTTGTTCAATAAGCGCAGTTTTGTTGATGTGGAATTAATTTGGAAATAGTTTTGTATGCTGCTTATATGATCATATTTTTGCCAATTCTTAACCACTCCCATTGTCTCACAGCGCTGACGATAAGTAAATCAATACATAAATAAATATGGTCGACCAATTGTTAGATCCAACGGGAGTGCGTTAGATTTAAAACTTGAAACACTTCTGGAACTCCCCTTCACAACGCCACACAACAATTCAATGACCCTTCACAAACGCTACACGACCCCACACAACGCTAACATAAACGGCATCTACAGGCAAACGAGTCTTTCGGGTTTGCTCCTATTCAGTTTGACGGCGGAGTCTCGCGGCCTTAGCGTTCTTTCGTCGCCGGACCTCCCCACAGCCTGCATAGTCCATTGCGAGCCCGCGCAGACACATAGGAAACTGTCGACCACTAAGGAAAAGTGAGGAGACGGAACTTCGCCCGAATGTAGCGCCCCTAATCCTCGAACCTTTTATCGTCGCAGGGCGTCGCTCGCGTTCTCTGGTGAGCCAGCCTGGCTCAGGAAGATACACGCTTTGGCAGTGCTATGCATGCAACCCAAATGCTCTGTGAAGATGACCTTACAAACATGCACTTCGTGTGTTTGGCAGTGAATTTGTGTTTTACATCGGCAACTGTTAAGGGCAGACCAGGGCAGACCCCAACGAGACATGTATGAACATATAAGTAATATGCAAGCGAGCAATATCACGGTCGATTAGAATGGTTGAGTGCGCCTGTTGGTACATAGCTACACTCTAAACCCAGTGACGGATTGGTGACGTCTGATCAACTGGCACATTTTTTTAAAAAATGCGCTAGGCGACTTCAAGGGGGCATGCGGTGCCTGATAAAGCTACAGGTGCTCTGTGCCCCCTGAAACAACTGGTACGACATCCCTGCTGACGCCAGGAGCCACAGTGTACCTGACGTATTGAAGGGTTACTCGTACCCCTAATACGCGAGACACATCGTGCCTCTCGAGCTACTTAACAAAAAAATTACCTCCAGGTTTCTCAAAATAAACGAAAAAGAAAGGAAGAAAATGCACCAAGTACACCGGACTTGAAACACTAAATTTTATTGGCGTGCACATTTATTCGCGCAACGCATTATTCAACAAGCACACGGGTGCACGGCTCAGGAGGCACACATATTATTCAGTGGGCACAAAGCCGTTGCATAGCGACGTGACGGCTTTGTGCCTGCTGAAATTTGGCGATGGAAATCGCCGTGCTTGCTATTTGATAACTGTAACAGCTGTTTCCAGACGGTTACGGCTATGAACCGGCTGTACTTTCTGAGGGAACTTTTTTCACCGGCACATGTCCGTCACAGGATTTATAGTGTATACGAAGAAATTGGAGCTGTAAGGACAAGGGACATAAAGAACACACGTGCACGGGACCGGCTGGTCCACTACAACAAGTTATGTATTCGTCAAGGAAACTGCCTTTATACAGGTTTGTCATGTGACCAGAGGGGAACAAATAAACACACAAGCGAAGAAAACAGAACAGATTGCATATCTCCATCATTCACCGTACTTACTATCTAAGTACATCAGTTCATCTTAATTAAGTGCGATTAAGGGCTCACTGATACATTTTTCGCGCCCTTCTTCCCAAATAAAGAATGCTTCAAAAATTTCCCGTTCATCGTTTGACCTGAATCTCTCTTTTACCTGTGTTTGTTCCATGCAGCTTTCGTTTATATCTACATCGACTAACATGAAGGGCTAAGGTGCCGTTTAATGCGCCCTTTGTATTATTTCTATGTGCCATCAACCGCTCATTGATGCAACGCCCCGCCTGTCCTACGTACCGGGTGTTTCCGTTAAATCCCCGGGCTAAACAAATTCGCGAAGGGGTGCATCAATCGAAGAACTTTCTTTTTTGCAACTATCTACCCGATACCGCCTACAAGCTGCCCAGCCTGTGAATTAGTGGGAGAAACATAACTGCTAAAGCAAGGCGCTGTCAGCATTAAATGATTACTACCCTTTTTGGGAACTTCAGAGGACAACTTTTACAGGAAAATCAGTCACCGAAGCTGGTCATTTGTTGCAGTAATTAGTTGGTTTCGGTTTACATAATTTTGTCGCGGCTGGTCGCGGTGAAGCGCAAAAGGACGCTCTTTCACTCCCTTATCCACCAATGAGTTACGTCCTCACACCAATGAATGACACCAATGAATTACGTCCTTTTTAGAAATAATACAAAGAGCACGGTAAACGGCACCTTAACCCTTCATGTTAGTCGATGCGGATCCAAACCAAAGCTGGAACACTGGTAAAAGGCAGATTCAGGTCAAACGATGAACAGCAAATTTTTGCAGCATTCTTAATTTGGAAAGATGAGGGAGCAAAATGTGTAAGTGAACCCTCAATCGCACTTAGTCAAGTTGAACTGATATACTTCGATAGTAAGTACGGTGAATGATGGAGATATGCAAACTGTTCTGTTTTGTTCCCGTGTGTGCTTATTTATTCCCCTCTGGTCACATGACAAACTTGGCTGCAATATTATTTTAAGGTATCGCCGTGGCGTTGGCTTTGGGTCGTGATGGGCGCCAGCTCCATCTTCAAGATTCGTGTTGCACATATTTTCTCATTCGTACCCATCGTGCATGACCCGTTAATATTACTTTATCTGGAGGTCTGGGCACCGTTGACTACAAAGTAACAGTTACTGCAGTCTTTGCGAATTTTCTGGTCCTTTTCTTTTTTTGGCGAAATACAATCGAGCCATCCATATTTCGTAACCTTTGCCAGACTTGCTATAGCTCGCCCACGCTTGACGCACGCCATGAAAACACGTAGGAACACATGTGGACATTACGAGGATCTCCAGAGAACCACCTCACGCCGACGCTCGCTGGATAGCCATTTGCACACGCACATATATTTACACTGTTTCTCTGTACGGTGCTGAACGGTGATCCCCTGTAAGGAGGCTTACCCGCTCTGATTAGGCTGTGCTGAAGGAGCGTGTAGTTTTGAACGGAACCATGAAGAAGAAAACAACAGGAAAAGTGAACTTTCTGTACACGCAAATATCGTGTTTACTGATTGATTTATTTTCGTTTGTGCGTATGTACCGCACGAGTTCAATTTGAAAAGTGCATTTCCAAGGCGAGAGTCTGCATAGCCTCCCACGGCACGCGAGCGCCACGGCATGGCCATAAAATCTTCGAGCAATTAGGGACCATAGTTCCTCCGAGGGGCGCCGGGCGAGATCGTCTCCGTACTTCTCCTCCGTGACTCTACCCCATTGGTGGCGCTAATGTCGCGTCTGTCACATTGTGGCTTACTGTCGAGTCTTGCGCATTTTGTGAAGCAAGGCAAGAGAGAACATTGGAACGACTCACTGAATTTTCCAGATTCACGCAGTGACTCTCGAGAGCTCTGAGCGTGTAGGCGATTGCATTTCGGGAGAGTTTTCGGATTGGGTCCCAGGTGACAGGTTTCCTTACTTTGTTACCAATGCACTGCGGAATTACTCGCCAGAGGACCACCACCGAAATTCGCTACAAGACTTTCGGCCCGCAGTGCATGGCTACCCTAGGGAACGCACCGCAATGCTTATGATAGACGTTTCAAATGTTGCAACATTCACAGTCAAGAACTTACAAACACCATGTAGCAACCTGCCGCCATATTCCGGAAGACACAACAATCACCAATTGCGCATAATTGATCGCTCTTTTGTGTTGGTGGTTGGTAAAATAACAAAGGGATCGCTCTTTTCTTCTTACTGCTAAGCAATCCGGACGTGCACGGTAGATACTTCGTATTTAGATGGCATGGATTCAAGAGACGCATGTGAACGCATTGGCAGAGCGTCTCTGTTCATATCATACAATACGTATCAAAATGCAAGTCAACTTACATTCTGTTGTGATACTCGGGCGCTGCTATGGCAAAAACGCCAGGAAGGCAGCACACTTCTCAAATAACTGAGAACAAGTGGCGATACCACCTGCAAGGAGCAGACAGGAAACCGACGCACATGAGCAGCTTTCTTCTGGAATTATACAAATTACTTGGAGCTAGCTTATTTTACAAAAGCCTCCAAGCCGTCATACAGCTGCCAGCATTCGAACCAGAATTGTCCATTGTACAAACCATCACAGCCGCCACTGCGTGAAAGGTCATTAAGGAGTAATCTAAGCACGTTGTGCCATTTTGGTCAATCCTAAATACAACTCATTACTTCAGCGAATGCACTATACTATGGACATCTCTTCCTTCCGTGTGTCATGACCTACGTGTTTTACTCAGTCGTATACCCCTTGCAGTCGCTTTAATATATAAGCTCGTGATTATTATAATGTTCGCCTGTACGGCGCGCTCTCCTTCCTAATCTCCACTCACCCGAGAACTACCGTGTGATGAGATAACAAAACACAAGCACCTCTACAGGGTGGTCGAATACTAGCTGGGCCAAAATCACAGTATTTTGCTATCAAACAGAGCTCTGCGGGTTAACCAGCAATTGACTCCTGTGGTTACTGATTGCGTTGATGAAAGATGGAGCGGTTCAGCAACTCTGATGGCTTGGGCCTAGGGTTGCCACCTGTCCGGGCTTCACCTGAAGAGTTCAGAATTTCAAGGCTTGCGTTCAGTGTCCGGGTGAAGGTATAATTCGTACATAAAATGTTCGGGAATTGGCCCAGTCATAGTAAATGCCTTGCGACTTGGAGTTTTTCGTTCGCGACATCGTCACCAAAGATTGAGCCATAGCTAAAATGAGCAATGAAAGCCAGGTATCGGAACCGTTATTTTTTTCGGTTCGATTTGATTCGGGTTAAGGTTCAGGCAAGTTGGCTCGCTTCGAGTGCAGCTCCGCAGCAGGGGAAAATATCTGGACTGCTGTACTGCACACCAGTCTCTTCCTGAGGATATAATCATTCTATACAAATTGTACAGACACTTGTATGCACACAAAATTGCGTAGATGCGGGCTAGCTGGTGGATGAACTCCATAATGTAAAATCCCGAGTTTGGGAACACAGAGGGACGACATACAACACACCGTCCCTCTGTGTGCTTTTACATTATGCAGTATATACAGAACTTCGATGCGATATCGGAAACCGCAATAAAAAATAATTTTAATACAAATCTGTGCAACCCTTAATGAATATGTTGCCACTATTGAGCTAATCGGATTTACTCCCGGAAGATACCTTGCACAAAGTTTCGCATCATCCTCGACTACAGAAGTGCACGCGGTGCCCCTATACAAAGTGTGTGAAGACATCTGCATTACTGTACTGTGTCGTCCTGGCGTCACACCTACTTGGCCTCTTCGTTGTACAGCGCTCACCGAGTGTATTGAGCTGACTACCGCCTCATACACAAGACAAAAGTGCTTCGGACAAAGGACTTTCGCTTTGTTTCGGAGATCGGCGTAGCTGCCACAAAGAATGTGGTTCCAGCGGATCAAGCCGAAGGCGTAACAGAATTGGCGCAACTGTGCAGAAGCTGCTTCAAGTACTTCGCAGCAAAGGTGGCTGAATCACGGCACGCAGCAATGTCGCCCACATTTAAAGGAAGCTCAGAGGGTGAGCAGTTTGTGCACCAGCCCGACGTGGTCGAAGAAATCAATGAGTATATATCATCTGAAGCCATTAACGTCACACGCTTAAGCCCAGAAGGAAGTCGGTGGAGGCGTATGCACAGCGTAAACTCTCCGAAATACGTGAAGAAGTGGTCAGAAAGACAGGCCGAAAACTTTAGGCCGCTTTCGGTGTCGCCTTGCCAGGAACATCTAGGTATGTATATATGTGTGTATGTATGTGAGGGGTATGTCAAGTAAGATGTGAAGGAGAAGTTCTTAATTCGAGTTT